>NW_009649568.1:3432491-3593122 GCF_000708025.1 Charadrius vociferus
CTTTTCTTCAACAGACATTCATTGCCAAGGAGACAACCCAGGGCCTTTATTTGTGAGAATTAAAGGTGCAAACGTAGGGACTGATTCCATGGTTCAAAGAAGCACTCTGCAGCTATCGAGATGAAGTAATTCATGTGTCCTGGATCATTTCTGCTGAATGGAGCTGCTATTTCTTGGTGTTTTAGCTAAAACAGATGCAATCTATCGGTTTAATACCATATATTTTCTATCAGGTACTAGAGTCAAATTAATGAAGGGGAGAAATTCCAGACTGACTTAGTTCTTTCCACCTCTAAGCAATATGATTTTTAGCTGGGACTGTACGTACTTAAGAAGTGATCATTCTGTTTCTCTTGTTTGTATTTTACTGTGTTGGCAGAGGTGCCAGAGTCCAATATATTAGGATTTTTTTCTCAAGTAGCCAAATCACTATAAGGGGCTTTCAAACCTGCAACTTCTTGATGGCCTTAATTTACTTGTCAGATAAAAATGTCAAATGACAGACAAGTATAATTGAAAAATGTGGATTTGTTAAAAACTGACAGAGGCAGGTAAGGCAAAATGATGGAAATACATATTTTTGCTTGAAGTGATCCTTCTAGAAATCAATAAAGGCACAGTGCTGTGAACAACACATACATAAGCACATGTGTATGCGCATACACAAACTCCTCAAACGCAAGTAAAAGGTTCCCTAAAACACTATCTAGGCAGTGAGAAGTTAATAATCAGGGACACTTGATAATTAAAATTTTTACAGCATTTTGCCATTCTAAATTAAATTCAGCATGTCCCTCAATCTCTCTGTTTTCTTGTTTTTCCAGCTTTCTCTTAAGTTCAAGTGGTAAATACCAAGAGCTTTAATATGTTTTTTTTTTTTCTGTTGTGCATGTTCTTGAATCTTTTTTGCCATTTCCTGCTTTTTCTTCCTTCATTTTTCCTCTCCATCAGCTGTGCATATTGGTATATAACCCTGTGTTTCTCCTCAGGACTATTCTTGATTATGCAAGACAGAAAAGCTCAGTTTAAAAAAAAACATTATGATAGGTTGCAAAGCCAAGCAAGTTCCTGCAACCTTATTTCATCTCTTTGTGTGTACATATTAGAGCGCTGCATTTAATCATAGAAGTACATAGCATTTTTTCCTGAATCTCATTTGTTAGACAACATGGCCAGCATTCATGTAGCTAAAAATCAGTATTTTGTTGTCTCTACACTGTCCTGTGCGTTGTCTCATATCTGCCAACTATGCACCACCCAAATCCGTCCAGTCTGGGGATGATTAGTAGCTCTGTGATCAGGGATGAATGTGGATGTATCATGTATGGGGCCATACTCCATTTGATAGTTAAAGCTGATAGGCAAAGGGGTGAGGAAGTGCTGGCGCAACAGGAGTATGTAAACCACTGGCAGTGCTAAGACTCATAAGGGAGCTTAGTACCTATCTAACTGGGCTGGCTGTTTTGTCTGGTAGTATGTTTCATTCTCTCTGCTCAATAAGTTCATTTTGACAAAAACATACTTTAAAAAAGGAGTAGCATAAGTCAAGGGAAACGAAGATTTATTACTTAACCCTGCAAATGATTAGATAGTATACTATAATGTTTGGGTGTTAAAACTCTCCAAACATTTCATAGCTGCAACTAATGTGATTAGTCAAAGTGGTGATTTCATTTTAAAACTGCACGATATATCATACATGTACCCAGAAGCATATTATTCAGATAAACTCTTCGCTCCAGTTATTCTTCATGCTTAACTTGGGTTACATGCCTGAAATAACATTTAAAGTGTCTAATTGCATTGCTCCGGCTTCCTTACTTAACACCATGCCCAGAAATCCCTCCTGCATCCAGCCTGGTGTCAGTTCTGTCCCCACCACCTACTCTTTACATCTATGACATGTCTCAGCTCCTCCCTGGGTTTTTCACCCAAATGTGTGGAGGAGGAGCTGCACTTTCCCTGCTCTCTGGGCTGAAGGGAAATATCCCGAGGCTTCTTCACTTCCTCACCAGGTGGACTGGAAGAAACGGTGCAGATGTTTTAGTCACAGTGCAAGAGGATGAAAGACAGAGAGAATCTTCCAGCTCTGTTCTCCTTTCTTTTCTTTGACCCAATTTCTCCAAAATGTTTTAAAAGGTTGTGTATTTGGTATAAAAAGGCTGGAAGCCCTAATGACAGCTCACTTCTGTCTGTTAGCTACATCCTTTAGTTATTTCAGTTTGACATCTATCAGGCAGTGGACCTTCCAGCAGACCGAAAGATAAAAAAGTTGACAGAAAGACAGCTAGATAGATAATACTGAGTAGCTGTAAGATAGATAAGTGTGGACGGTGAGAACTGGAGCTCTAATAGACACAAACTGGCTGTCAGATGGATTTACAAGGTATTTTAAACAACAGTGCTTAAGGACAATAGGAAAGAAAAATATAAAGTCTAATTAGGGTAACCTTTACATTTTCAGAAGTGCTGCAGTTCCTGTGCTCCAGTGAGCTGATGGGCTCCAATCTAAGAGGAAATGTGGGAAAGGGAGGAGGCAATGGAATGGCAAACTTAAAAAGGACTTTTAAAAGGGAAAAATAATGGCATCACTAGCATAACAACGTAAAACTTTTTGGTATTTGTTAACTTGAAACGTCTTCTTCCAAGTGTTATCCCTAACATTAGCTTCCTGACCTGTGGATGAATGGAAAGCCTGTGCAAGCAGTTTGAGACCCGAGCAAGGATGTTGTTCTTGTTTAGGAAATGCAGAGGAAAAGTAAAGTCTCTGGGCACATACAGTAGAGAAATGAGATAGACCGAAGTCAAATTTGAAGAACAAATGGCTGAAAATATAAAACACAGTAAGGAAATACTTCAAGATTAAAATGAGATGTTCTGATGTATCCAGTGCTGACTACTTTGAATGAACAGTAGGACTAGGCAGACTTGGGGAGAGATCCAGCAAGACAGTTTCTAAATATGAGGTATGTGCCATCTCCTTTGTTTGTCTCAACCAGAAATTTAATTTACTATTGTTAAAGCAGCAAACATTCTAACAAAAAAATCTCTATCTGGCATTGGCAATTTAATTTGCTTCTAAAAATCCTAGGGACAGCTCTTCTGTCATGGCATGAATCGGAGCACGTGCTTGAAACAATATTGGACCTCTATCAGAACCAATGATTCAGGATACATCTCTTGAGCTTTGGAGTTCTGGAACAAATGGAGTTCAGGATCTATCACACATCTGATGGCAAATCTAAAATAGCATGATTTGAAGCTGAAAAGTTAAAGACAGACTTTGTGGATGTGGGAAGAGGAGGAAGAATGTGAGAATTCAGCAGATCTGGCATACAAGAAAGTCTCCATGTGCGTCTATGGTAAAGAAATTTAAGTTACATCAAGATCAGGGTTGCAGGCCAATTGATTTTTCACAGTCCTCAAATTTATAAAATACCTAATCAGGTTTTCTACTGGTATTTCTGAAATTTTAAAATTTTTATTGTGATTTATTTGTAGCACACAAAAATCTACATTGCTTCTGGATTAAAAATTATCATGTGCTTATATTTATCACTCTGTTGAGCCCAAGCCCTAGTCCACACTGCACACATGCTAGTTTGCCCCTTAGCTCCCTTCTGGAACAAGTCAACTAGTACCTTTTCAGATTCTTTTTTTCCTAATGACAGGAAGGCTGACATGGGAAATACCCTCAGTTTTAGAACAAGCCCTGCACAAGAAAGCAAGTGCACTACCTAACAGCTGTAAATTGTTCAACACTTTACAAATTCTTCTAGGCACAAGGGCCTCTGAGGTGATATAGTAAAAAACATACCTCCAGAAAAAAGGAATGCTTTGAATCATTAATTTAAAAAAAACCAACAAAACAACAAACAAACAAAGTCTTCCATAAACAACTAGTTAGAAGACAGAGAGAAAAAATAGAGAGGGAGAGAGAAAACGGTTAGAGATTAAAGCATGTTTGCCCTGGGACAAATGATTTTTTATTCTCAGAATACATTTTATTCTATCCAAGAAGGACCAGAGTTTTTTGTGGTGACTCAGAGACCAGTTACTCCTGATACAATTAGGAGGTATCTATACAAGGGGCAATGCTTTTAAACTAAAAGAGAGTAGATTTAGACTACACATAAGGAAGAAATTTTTTACGATGAGGGTGGTGAAACACTGGAACAGGCTGCCCAGAGAGGTGGTAGATGCCCCATCCCTGGAAACATTCAAGGTCAGGTTGGACGGGGCTCTGAGCAACCTGATCTAGTTGAAGATGTCGCTGGTCCTTGCAGGGCAGTTGGATTAGATGACCTTTAAAGGTCCCTTCCAACCCAAACTATTCTATGATTCTGTGATTCTATACATAAAAGCAGGAAGTACAAGTGAGGTTATGCTTCAATTTATAGATACAGCAGTGGTACGTGTGTGTGCTGGAGTGTATGACGCCCTGTCAGCTTTGCTAGAAGTGTTTTGCCTGTAAGGTGCTGAAACAGAGAGACTAAACAAAATCGCAATAAGGAACACAGTCAAAAGCAGTAGCTACTATGCTTTGTAAAGGTATTACATTTTCCAGCTGTAGCCTCTTAGCTTTAACAGTGGAAGAAATGCCTGACAACATCCATTCATCCATCCCTGCTTCCCTGAAAAGAATTTTTCTGACTTTTCCAGGTAACTCCATTTCCTTTCATAAAAAAAGTACAACTTTTATTCTTTTAGATGTTTTGTTTCTTGGTCTCTGTAGCAGGGAGAAGAGTCCAAGAAGAACATGCTCCCCAAGCAATGGCTGCCTCAGTCTCCTGGTCACTAAGTGAGGGTGCTTCCCAAAAAGCTAACTGTTTTTTCATTATTGCTACAGAGTTGGTCTTCTTTCTGCCTCATGCTCCACCAATGATAATTATACGAAAATATCTTGCTGTTCCTAGTAATAATGTACCTATTTTTATCCTGTATAACTGAAGTAGCACAGATAGTGTTTCAACCAGTAAACTGGAGAAGGCATGACAGCACTGTCCTGCCAAGGACAGTATGTTTTAGGATACTGATATACACGTCTCACAACTGATGAACCATTACTTTTTTACTTGTCTATCACTTTAAGAAAAATCCTAATTTTGGATTGCTCACTTTACCTCTATTTATTAACAACTTATGTCAACATTCAAGCAGGGTAAATGGAATAACCTTGGATGCTCACCTGCAACTGGTCCTGGAATTCTTCTCTATGTGCTAAGACTATAATATGTATAATTGGTGGACAACTGAAGGATGTTACAAGCTAATGCCTATTGAGAAGAATTCTTATCAAACACGACTTGAAATATTTTTTGTCATATTTAAGAGATTGTTGGATGCTAAATTTTCTGTTGTCAACACAGACTGTTAAAAGACTCTATTCTTCCCAGCCTTCTCATGAAAACATTAACTTTATATAAAATCAGTATAGCCCATATTAAATTAATTAAAATCCGGCTAACGAAAGACCACAAGAAGCAATTGTGGAAAAACGTGGAATTTTCACCAAGTAACTTGTTTCTAATTGGTAGGGATGGAGGGTCCTGCAATAGTCTGCCTTGGTCTGATATTATTTGGTATCTTTCAGAATAATTGAGAAGAATACTTACAAAAATCAGAAAATTTTCAGCTGAGCTGGTTTGTAAGACAGATGCACACCAGCAAGAGCTAATTAACATTTACATGTACCGATACAGCTATGCAGTACATGTCTCAACACAACCCTCCTGAATCCCTCCATCTACATGTAGGTCAGTATCTTGGAATACAATGGTACTGACAAAAATGTTGCTGTGTTCTAGTTATTCAACTGTGTAAGAAAATGCTCTAGTTCAGGCAGCAAGTGCTTAGATCTGTAAGTAAAAGAAAACTTAATTATAAGGAGGTAAGATGTGTTAGGTCTGTTTATGGCATCACCCTTCAAAAAGGGTGTTAAAATTTTGGAGGGCTACAAAATGATTCAATGTTTGGAAAAACTGGTCTATTTTAGAGTGAGAGGGAGCATTTTTATCACTTACAGGAAAGATAAGAGAATTCTTAAAAATGGCATACACATTTAGATGATGAAGAGATTTCTGATAGGCTTTTTGATTTGGCAGAAAAGGGTCACAAGATATAAGCTAAACAAAAAATTCAGGCTAGAAATAAGGTGGGAATTGTTAATTATGAGGCTTAAGCACTGGTACTATCTACCTATAAATATGGTGAGCTCCCCATTAATGGAAGACTTTAAATCCAGACTACTTGTATATGGTAGATGTTACTTTTCAATCTATTGTCATCAGCTCTCTGGAAAAGTTACAGAGTTAAAGACATGTGGCCTGTGTCATGAAAGGGGTACAAATGAATGATCATAATAATCTGATATTGCCTTGAAGTTTAGAATAGACCGATTTTAAAAATACTGCTGTGAGAAAGTAAGATATTTGGAGAGCAACAAGGCATCATTTGACTCATCACTGAGTACTGCGTCAATTTGCAATAAGTAGTATTTACCAGTGGGCACTCACTTTGCTTTTTTTCCCCTTTGAAATCTAAAGCAGTAGTGTATAAATATTTGAATAAGACCACAGTACTTTGAACTACCCTTTTATTTAAAGTGAAGTCTTTATCTAGCTCCAGGTACCATTTCAAACAGCGGCAGAATTTTTCTCAACCTGCATCTCAATTGACCATAAACAAAACCTCTTCTGTCTACATTTCCTTTCAATCACACAATGATTCATATTTATAACAAACCAAATACTTTTAGTCAGGCACAAGCAATAAATATTGGTAAAAAGCAAATATATAATGTGTATTTATGTTTCACTACTGAGATTCACACTGAGTGCTTAGAGGAAATAAATGAGAGTGTTGTGAGCTCTAGCTCACCACGCAGCCCAACAGGTTGCATTAGTGCAACTGAGAAGGAGACATGGGGCTGGGAAGCAGTGGGTGAAATCTCACTCCCAGGAGATGCTTTTATCAGCAGTGCCAATGAGGGAAATGTCACTGGGACCGCAGCCTTCCTGATTTAGATGGGTAAGTCACATTTCCACAAATATGATGTAGGCTCATAGAGGCTTAAATAACATTTACTTTTGATAAGACTTATGTCCCTGGGTACCTAAAACCTCATACTTATTGCATCAGAAGATGCAGAGAGGATCTACTGGAATTTTTGAACGCATCCAAGTGCTCAACTCCTATTCAGACCAATTGGCTTAAGTACCCAGAAAATTTTAAAAAGTCCAATTAGGCATTAAACACTTGGAAATCTATCCCTAAACCATTTTTGAAATAGGAGTTAAAGTACAATGAAAATGGAACACAAACCCATGGGTGCTCTTGAAAACACTTATATAGTTTTGAGTCTGTACTTTAGGCTTAAGCAACTTGAATTCTAAAACACTAATGAAAAACGTGGTATACATAATTGGTTAATTAAAGTAATTTCATTAATGAGTGTTTTAGTGTTGTATCTACTATACTAATTGTATCTCAAATGCTTGTAAATACCTTGTTTGCAGTGTCTTTGAAAATGAAGGGCAATACATGACTTAAATATAAAATTGTTCAGAGCATGAACATCATACACAGCATCAAGCCTTTTTGCACAGTCTGTAGGAATAGGTAGGCTTTTTGCTTCTTACTGGCAAATTTAGTTAGCTTATTGGTTGATGGAAATGCATATAAAAGTTTTCTTTTTTTTTATTTATTTTATTTGTAGAGTCTGGGAGCACTAAAAACTGCAGAGAAAAGACTCCATCACTGTGTTCTGGGAGCTTGCAATAAGCTGCTGGACTTACATAAAGCCTGAGTAAGGGTATTTCTAGATGTCAAAAGGAAGGCCTTCTTTAAGGAAAGAAAGGATCATAGAATCATAGAATATCTCAAGTTGGAAGGGACCCATAAGGAAATTATGCAGAAGAAAACATTCCTTCAGCTGAAGAGTCGGGCTAAAATTTCTATTTGTTGTTATAAATCCAGAAGTGTGAGGCTGAGGCTTACTTGTTTTTTATCATACAGCAGTGGTCATTTTCTGATAAGCAAATGGTATGAATTCAGCCATTCAAACTCCCAGTGTCTCACTATTTTAGAATTAGATGCTACTTCTATTATATTTGATTTTATTTCCTTCAGTGAAACTTACTTTCATCTCCAGTTTCAAATTCAAACTTCTGGCTATAGCCGCTGTATCCTGCTGCCGTCCTGACTCTGATATGAAATATATACTTGGTGGCTGGCTTGAGACCTGTGATGATAACACTTGGAGCCTTGGACCTTGTGGAGGAATAGCTGAGCTGCTCATGCTCCTGAGGGACAAAAGAGGGGAGAAATGATATCAAGTTGAGTTGTACAAACTTTGCAAAAATGATATAGCAGAACTGAAGCTCCACATTCTTCTCACGAATGTAAAATGTGTTTATAAAAGGAGGTGCCAGTATGGATTTCTGTACTTTGATTTTGGGCTATAGTCATAATGTATGATATGGCCTTGACTTATATTTCAATTTTTTGTCTTTAACCTTGCATAGAAACACATCACATCTTTGTGACTTGGGTTAGTAATTACACTGTAGTCAAAACAATATGGAATTAGTACAAGACTACATTCACAGAAAATGGCAGCTAGAATGGTAGCTAATTATTTTTGCACAATGGACAAAGTAGGAGGTCAGTAAATACTAGTAAGCTGTAAAGTAAAGATGTGGGAGTATTCAAATACCCGCTACTCACTTCTACCCGCAGGTAGTGCCAAAATGCCGGCGCTATCCGTGGGTAGACCTGTGGGTAAAAGAAAATAAAAATTAACTTTTTCTTTAAAGCCTGTAAACTTCTAGCATGGTTCAACTGCTTCACTGCTGTTGAACTTAATTTTCCTTTCCAGGTAGCAGTAATGTAGTCATACATGAAATTCCCTTTCTCACTCTATAAGGAGAAACACTCCCTGCAAAAGTCCTCTGTTTATCTCCTAGCAGTTGATCCTGAGCATCTGCTGAGAATTCCTGACTCTCGCAGAGATCACTGGGAATTATGGTGTGCGGGGATCACTGGGAATTACCACAGCAGACCAGCTGCTGTAGTATGGAGACCAGCCACATCGATTGCTGCGCGAAAACTAAGTGCTGCTTTGCTAGACAGGTCGCTGATGATACTTTTACATGAGGGGATGACTTAAAAGAAGAGAGGGTTTATTCCCTGTCATTAGTTACTGTCACTTGATAAATCAGTAATCATTTATATGGTGCCTTAAGGCTAGCTTTACTTTGTTGCAGCAGGATTTGTCTCCAAACTGACATGTGAGCAGAAATGTCCTTGGCATATGCTTAACAATCCAACTGTGATACCCATAGGGCACCATATACATTTATTATACTATGCAGTAACATTATAGTATGTATAAGTTATTCAAAGGCTGCTTCCAGCCTGTCAAGAAGGAAACAATCTGGTTCACGGAAGAGATATAACCAGAAGAACAGGTTTCAGTTAGATTTTGCTGGACTCTTAACCTCTTCTGAGCAACATATGTATATTTTTTTATATAAAACAAACAGTTTTATATAAAATATGCTAAGTTGTCTTTAGTCACAGTGTAACAAAGTCAGATTAGCATAGGGTAGCAGGTATATCAGTATTCCCCCAGTAGGCATGCAAGGAGTTGGCTAAGAAAACCAAATTAAAAAACGAACACACAAAAATAATCTAATTATTCTGTTAAGTGAAAGAGGAGAAGGAGGGCAACAATCACCAATATCTAAAATACTAGCATTTAATGCTCACTTCAAACAGTGGAAATAATTTGAGAAACTCTAGTAAGAGAAAGTGTTGGTTTGTTTAACAGTCTATTACCAAAATCTGAAACAGCAAGAAGTGCATATTTAAATTGAAACAGTAAGACACAGTGTACAAGTAATCTTATGGATAGAGACTACAATTAATATATCACCTAACAAATTATATAACTATCAGAAGATTTACTTGAAATATTATAACCTCACAGGTTAGTGAATTTTAGACATACTTTTTTTTTTAGAAATTTCAGAAAATGTTTATTTTCTTCTGACAGAAGGCCAACCTATTAAAGTGATGGAATTATATTTTTTTTTTTGTGATTAAGGTTGCTTCGACTTGAAAAATCGCATGTTTGTGAGCAAAAAAGGTATAATAGGTTAAACCTCTGATTTGTAAGGAAACAGAGAACTCCTACACATACAGAGGAGTTATCATACTACTTTATGGACATTTGATAAACGTTCACTGTGTCATGAATAGCTAATTTCTATTCTATAGCCTTGTTATACGTGCAAATTCCAAGGACTTCCATGTGTAGAGGGGTCATATAACTTAACATGTAACTTGGCCAGGATATGCAAACTTGGAGAACACAAGACTTTATTTAGTAATTAAGTTGCTGACTAAAGTGTGTACATTTCTGCCCAAAGAGACCAAGTCTTTCAACACAAGCTAGCAACCAGCTCAAAACAAACCTAAGAATTAGTTAAAAAAAAAGAAACCACCTGATTTTGCACTATCCTAAAAGCACAATGAATCATAGGTATGGCCCAATGTTTGTGATCTTGCCCGTTAAATGCAGTATCAATACAAGACTGTTTCTGCACTTCAGTCCAGGTAAAGATGTGACATCGAGTGAAGGAAAGACTCTGGAAACGTTCATTAATGGTTAGGTAAACAGCAAATGCTTGTTTTATACAGGTATTAGTATGCTTCAGTTCAAATTTTTAATCACTACTACATGGCTCCCATCTGTCATGACCCAGACATAGGTGGGTAGAGACTTTATACTCTGGAATGCTCTGGAAATTCTTATTTAGGCTCCACAACCTGTAAGATAAGGAGGAGACCAGCACCTAAGGGATTTCGTTGTAGAATATAATAGTCACAAGCCATTTCCTTTCCCCAGACTACCCTGCTGCTTGAAATCAAGTTCTAGGTATTTAACAATTTACTGTTTTTTCTGAACTACCGGAGAGATTGCAGAAATAAAATTTCAGAATAATTTGAGGGAATTAGGTCCTGTTTTACCTCAAAAAAAAAAGAAATAGGTTCCTTCAAAGGAGGATGGAAATTTTGTCAAAAAATGGTGGAGAGTCCCCAAGATCCAATGATAAGAGTTACTCCCTGAAGCCTGCAGAACAAGGCCAAAGCAGTGAAGAACTGGGAATGACTTCTGAAAAAAACAACCTGAGCTATATATTACAGGCTAACTATTGCTTGTGTAAAACACAGTATTTGGAATATAACAACTCCCTAACCAGGGATGTGGATTTGTATTTGTTCAAATATAATCAGTGCGGCAAGGACTAGGATGGTAACATTTAATCAACAAAATGGATCCCTCCATCCGTGTCACGTCCAAGGGTTGTCTGGCTTGCTGTCCCCTCACCACCTGCCTGTGGCCACCTGTGGGAAGCCCTGAGGGGTCCCATCTCCATGCTGTCCCATTTCCTTTCTTCTTTCCTTTCTGCAGCCTCTTAATGCCATCCATCACAGAGTCCAAAAAATGATGTCTAGGAGTACATGATCATAAAGGTAATACTGCTGTCACATGGGAAAGGGGGTAGGATTTGTTACTGTAAATGAAATAGGGGAAAGAGAACCTGTCACCTTGGTGTGCTTGAGAAGTAAAAGCTTCAGAAGCCTGCACCTGAGGAGGAAGTTGCTCAAACTTCAGACAAAATGATTAATAGCTGGAAACTTCGTAGTGTTTTATGTGAATGTTTCACACAAAGAAATCAGCCTTTTTGGACAGGATTCATACATATGACAATCTCTGAAGAGTGGATACTTTGCCATTACTCCCTTCTCATGACAATGACAAGATCTGCAGCCTACCTGGAAACACAAAGCTTTCCACAGAGAGACACAATTTGAGGTTGATGGGGGTGGCTCTCAAGGTTGGCCACCCCTTCTGCCGTGGTCTTTCCCAGGGAGGCTGAAAACAGTCTCAGAATAGAACAATACAATTCTAGTCTGCAGAGAAGTATGCGATACTTTGTCTTATTCCTGCCACAGAAAATATGCCCTTACTTCTGCAAGGATTCTGGGTTCAAAAAGTGAATTTTAAATTGCAGGGCTTGGATGTTCCATCGAAATGAAACAATTCTGACTGTGAGAGACAGTGTTCACAAATCTGTAACAGTTTGGTCTGTGCATGAATGCGAGTACCTTTCAGAATTAAATTATTTCCTGCAGCCACCTCTGCACGAGTACCTGAATTTGTATCTACCCTAATTTTATACTTGGCTTTATAGTCCAGACATTTTTTCATATCTAAAGAAATAGACTGACAGAATGGAAGTTACAATGGTGCTAATGGTCTAAGACTAGACAAACTGATTTAATGGAGTAGCAGGATCAGAGTATAAATAATAACGAAAAGCTTTCTGCTTTTGCAATGCACAAGAATAGCTGGATCTGTCCCATCAACATATGCTGCAACAAAACATTTCCACTGGATGACATCATCAGTTTAGACGGTAGTGCTTCATTATGCCTCACTGAAAGTAGCTCATTTATTAATGAATGTCACATTCATTCAATAGCTAGATGTTATATTATAGTTATGAGTATTAACATTTTTCTCATATGCTCAAAAGAAAGGGGATTCCCTCTGATGACATTAACACTTGCAAACAAATAGATAAACCTCCACATGCCACACCTATATCAACATGCTGCTCTCTAATCTTATTCCCACCTTACTTCAGAGGGAAAAAGCACAGAAAGGAAGACTTTGTGCATATATGTGAAGTAAAATATTGATAAAGACGAACCAAAATGTGATGAACTTTTATGAGTTTAGAATGCAATCAAAGAGCTTACATTTTAATATTACAAGTGAGAAAAAGTATATATAACTAAAAATGTTTAGTGCAAAAGACTATTAATGGAAATAAAAGATGAAATGCAGAATTTTCCTTATAGTGCTCAAATAACACTTAAAAGATTAACTTTGCAAGTAAAGCAGTGATAAAAATCCAGCCACTCTCAGGCATACAAGATTTGCCACCATTAATATTGGAATGGGAGAGAAATGCGGCTCTAATCAAAATAATATCAGTCCTTTTTTTCAGCAACTGAAAAAGGTAACCAAATATAATTTTCTATAATTTATAATATATAATGGGAGCTCCAGGAGTTACCACTCTCTTGCAGTTTACTGTCTCTAGCTTATTTTATGAATGACAGTCAAGATATGCAGTTCATTGAGTCCCAGGAGTAACTGAAAAGCCTTCTTAAATTGACACTGGGGAAAGGGTTTTCAAAGGCTTCTGCCAGCTGAAAACATACTTATTGTGTACCCACAACTTCCAATTATACGTGTGTGGAAAGAATCCAGGGAGACAGTAACTGAATTTACTATCAGCTGCTTGCAAATACATTTTCTAGTTTAGATCCATTGTCCTCCAACATGAAAATTCTGTACTTAAGTCATATAATCTTGCTTAGCCTTTTCAGAGCATTATCACTTAACAGAAAGAAATACTAATAGAGATTCAATCTATATACCACAGGGACCAGGTCTTTCTCCTGTGCACTAAAGCACAATGTCAAAGCTGAGTAAGTACCACATTAAAGTAAAGAAGATTCAGAGTTCCATGATTCAGACATTATCAATGTTTAAATAAAAGCACCAATAGTAAAAAAAAAAATCTTTTATGAGACCATTTGGTCACATTTTTCTTCTTTCCTAGATATATCAGTTTGAAGGACATACACAATGTGACCTACAGAGGAAGCATCATTATTTTAAAGGAATGCCCGCAATTCTGTAAGATAGGACATTTTATTAATCATAGTTCTGGTCCATCGTGAAATGAAATCTCCAACCCCTTCCTTACTTTTCTCATAGAATCAGCTATGATGCACTTAATTACCTCCAGAGTCAGCTGAACTTTAATGTGATACACATTAGAATAAAACAGTAGGTAATTATTAGGTATAATCAATATGTGATTAATCAATTCAAATAGAATCTATGAAACAATTAACAGCTAAGTGTGGAGTTTGTACCTACTGTCTGTGTTTTCCAAGAAAAACATAGCCCCCTCAGCTCTAATTTATGGAAATTGCATTTGATTTACACTGCCTATATTCCTCTCACAACTAATTTGTCCCAAATAATTCTCAAAAATTATTGCCTTACTTTGCAATAAAATATTTCCATAACATGATTTCTGAATGCCTATTGCCCCATGTCTTATCTTGCTTCTCATCTTACACAGACTGTTGTAGATGGGGAGTAATTACACTGGAATCAGTAAAATTAACTACACCTGGGAAACTCAGTCTGTCTTTGAAAGCTTCTTTATCTTTCCTAATTTTGTGCATGATTTTCTCTTAGAAGACCATTTTGACCTACAGTATATCTATTAACATGAATGCCAGCAGTAATATTTGGAAGACATTAGAGAAAAGACTCATAGGTCCAAAAATGTACTTCTAACATTAATTACTGTCTGATTCCAATGTGATCAACAGGGTTAGGTAAATTCTCATTGCAATATAGAGTGACAAAAACATTACAATAATAGAAATAATATTCAAAGATACCATTCATATTCTTAAAAAACCCTTCCTAAAAATATTGTACCTTTGGTTTCCAACTGAGCTGACCAACAAACTTAAATTTAGAAAAGTGATTACAGAAATCCGAGGGCCAATCTGAATTAAGATGAAAACTCTGACAGGAAAAAGTAGGGACATACAGAAAATTGCTGACGGCTCCAGTATTTGCTTCAGAGAAGAAATCTGCACCATTTTAAGGCATTGGCCACTTCAGGTTGTAATCGTCTCCCTTCCCTTCTCGACCTGCCTTGTGATTAATCAGAGATGTAACAGTTTGGGGAGCTGAAATACTAAAGTGTGCTTTACCTGTTTGGCTTTTCAATATTTTATATTATATTTTGATTGCCTGTCAGTCACCCCAGCACTTTCTCCACAGATAAAGTGAAGCTGTCAACAAGAAAAGGGGAAGAACAGATAACCAATCACAAAGAAAATATGGAAAGGTCAAAACCCAGCCAAACCTCATTTTAATTGGTTTATATACCTGAAAAGGCAGAAATGTATTGATGTGAGGTGAACCATGAAAAAGAGAAATTTAAATGAGGAAAGATGAGGACAGGGTGACTCTAAAACTGTTAATATTCTCGCCAGCACGAGGTGAGAGGTGGGCAGAGCAAACGCTGTGTGGTTAACATGGTGAGCCAAACGGGAACACCAGGTGTGAAGGCAGCAGATAGGACACTGCTGATCATACTGACAAGGAGATTAAATTGAAAGGAATAAGAACAGGTCTGTGCCTTAAGTTGGTGATGGAACAGGGTGCAATTCAGAATGTAATAAAGGGAGCTGGGGAACATGACTTTAATTTTCAGATAAGCGCAAATATTAAATTCCATCTTTCTAGCAGTTATGAGCTACTCTGATAACACTTGTTTTCTAATTAAAAATATTTACCAGTGAAGACTGCTGCACCAGTACCTCCAGGAGTCTTTCTAACTCCAGCATTAAAATGTCAGCCTCTCCAGTTGTCCCTGAATGTTTTTCTTATTTTTCCACTCAATTTAATATTTTTTGCCTCTGCACTCTCTTTTCGTGTTGGGAAGAAACAAGAAACTATCGCAAGCATGAACTAGCTTATTAATGGTAAAGATCAACTCAACTAGTACTCAGAAGTATCACTGTCATCTTTGGACAGTAAAGCACAGTTTGCTTTGAGATACCTAACAATAAGGTGTACCTTATAATGAGATAATAAACCATCTGACAAATACAGCTCAAGAGGAAACAGATGCAATCCTGCAAAATTTGAAGATTGGAAGCCTTCTGTGACTTTCTGTGTTGTGAAACAAGCCCAGAGAACTATGTACATACAGCCAATGGGCTAATTCCCAAGTCATTTGTTTGGTATATAAGATTCATACTTCAAATTTCTGAATCAGGTCCTGTATATGCCACTGCAGACTGGAGAGTCCAAGTAAGCAATACAGGTTCCTTCTCCCCATGCTCACCTTTAGCACTCCCCCCAGAGTCCAGCAATCTGCAGATTAGCGCGTTTCAGAATTAACTAAATTTGCTTCATTACATTTTACAGCTCATGGAGCTTTCTTCCATGAATTTACTTAATTATTTTTTGAACCAATTTTCCTTATGGCTTCCAAGACATCCTTAGGCAACAAGTTTAATTGCAAACTGTTTTTAAAAAATACTGGGATTTTGTTTTAGATCTGCTTCCTGATGATTTAATTGAATATATTCTAGTTCGTCTATAAGAAATAGTCATGAATAATCATGGATATCAGTGATTTGTTCTGCCAAACTCAACATATCTCTGTGTATCATAGGAACAGTACTTCTCGTTACAAATGGGAAGCAGGTCACTGGATAATGAAATTTATAAATTGAAAACGCAAGACCCAGGAGAAAAGATAACAAAAAGGGACAACTCATGTGATGTAAAAAAACTAATGTAAAAAGCGACAGTCCAAACACCTGAAGATCTCTAAGTTGCTGAGACATATGGCAGGTAATCTTCTCATATCTAGCATTATCAGCATTGGTAAAATCACAGTAATGCTCTACACACAAAACTGCTGCATTCCCTCATGGCAGAACGCAAAATTGTGGTTCCTCTATTTCACATTGAAGTGTGAAGACATTTTACAACTGCCATGGAATTTCAATATAACAGCAATGATCCAATTTTTCAGAAGGCTTCTACAATGACGGTGACTTGCTATAATACAATATAGCCAGTGCTCTATTTTGACAAAAAAGCACAACATGTTTTCAAAGCTGTGAAATTCAAGTGAATCTGCCAATCCTAAAAGTGTAGTACAGCACTGGGTCAGCTACACAAAACTAAGCTCTAATGGTGCTGATGACAAAACCTGCGTAATTTACCTAATTTCAGTATCCCTATAATGTCCATAGCTAGTTATGTCCTGGATTTTGATGAGAGCTTCTGTTCTGTGCTGGACATTTTGTCAGGTTTGTAACAGCTTGCTGGAAAATTTTAACTGATGTGTGCAATGTATGCATTTTTACAAACATCCTTGCAAAAAGTACATACTGTACTAAAAACCTCTTGAGGCAACAAGCCTTTTCAACTCCTTTTTAAAATGTGTTTCAGCCCTTCAGGGTGGTAGGACAGGTAGAGTGACTGGGCTGATTTTAAGCTTGGTTTGAGTCTAGGTTGAATCGTCTACATATGTATCTCATATTCTTGGAAGAGGAGACTAACGTACACTTTTGTCTTTTCATTTGCCACTGAATATTTCCTACCTGGCAAATACAGAAAAGATTCTTATTGATATGCAACTGCTTGGAAACCAGGCATACTTAAAGCAAAACTATTCATAGTTGTTTACTTGGTTCATAGACACTCATAAGCGAGCTATTGACTGTGGTTCAGTGGTATTAATAAAGCTATCTTTTTTAGTTAAGTAAGAAAAATACCTACTTTTATACATAGAATTGATTCAGATTGCTATCGTGAATCTGGAATAAACGGCTGAAGTCATTAGGATTAACTTAAATCTACATGAATGTTACATGAGTATTTCACATACTAACTGTGTATACAGTTCTTCGAGACAACTACTTTCCTTTTCAGAAAAAATAAGGACTTATAAATATAGAATAATGTTGAAAATATTAATATAGATTTCAACACCATCCAACAAAAATCAAATATGGAGGAAGAATTTTGGCTCTAAGATGCCTGCTGTGACGCTAACTAAAGTTTGACTTTAATCACTCCAATACAAATAGTAAATGAGAGGCAAGAGCGAACACGCTGATCTATATATAGGGACAATCCACTGAGATTGTGCAGCATTTTTCATTATGCAAGCCTCTTCAGATATAAATATATCAATAACTATTGAAAAGTCACTGAAATATCAATGTCTTTGTGTATTTGTGAGCATGTGTGTGCATTTTTGTGTATCTCAGTGCAACCCAACAGCAAACATCTATCTTGTAATGTTAACTCAAAAGGGCTAAATTAACCTCTAGCATCATAACTATATTGCAGATCCTGGCATTACATCAACAATAAACATAGCATATTATTTATATTTATATTTTTTCCAAACACCTCAGTGAGTTAATAGAGGAGTATAAAGAAAAAATGGAAATCTTTTTCCAATTAGTTTAACATGAATTTCAAAGGACAAAGTAAACAATCTAACAAGTAAACTAAAATGCTCATGTTACACTTTCAAAACTGACAAAACATGCTTTGTTCCTATTTTTGTATCAGGGAAGTGCCCATTTGTAATTTAACTAACTTCACAGGGAGAATATTTTTGGAGTTTATAAAAACAAAAAAAAAATCTGAAAAATTTTAAAAGAAATTTTGACAGGTGACAATACCTTTTTAAAAAGGAAGAGCTGCCTCAGTCACTAAGGAATTGTGATAATATAATACGCTAGTACTTCTGGCAATATATGCAAGAAAAACAGACAGTGTGCAAGGTCATTGCAAACACAAGATGCATCAACCTGGTGAAGTTCCTACAGCAACATCAATGTTTTTATGAGCAGCAGGTGAATTCCTGCAAAAGACTCTAAAGCTATTAACAGCTCGGTAAGGAGTACATAATAATAGGTTGTTAACTCAGCCTCCCTGACAAAAACATCAAGAAAGGGCACTTTGAAACCCTTAATACTAATACATTAGGAAAAAAAAAAAGAAAAGAAAAAGATTTTTTACATTATGTTTCTTTAAATCAACAAAATAAACATTCATGATTTTATTAGGGTACAAAACTAACAAAACTATATAGGACTTACTGGATAACATACCCTTTCTATGAATTCAAGTTGGCTAACAAAATCATGCATTTAAATGAAGAACTCCTCTAATGTACATTTTTCATCCCAACAACCACCCACCACTCCCACCGCCACAGCCTATATTTAATACATGGTAAAATGCTTATACTACTATTAAACATGGAAATAGTACATTTTATTACATGAAAATAGAATGTGTCTCCCTAGAAGAGCTTCCTCTTTCCCTTTGGATTTTTCTTCCTTCTCCCAGAATGACTGCTTTGGGGACATCATTACTTAATAAAAAAGAGATTGCCTATATTATGCAGTCAGTGGCTTTGTCCCTGTTTCAGTGTGAAAAAAAATGTTAAAAGTGGAAGACTAATAACAGTCTTTCCTTCTGCATGGTTAACATGCAGTTGCAATTCAGTCTCAGAAGATGACAAGAAAGAAAAGGAACTTTCTCTGGTTTTCCCCCAAAAAGGAATACATGTCTTTTTACCTGTATCCCCCCAAATATCTCCCAAATGCATCAAGGATTGCAGGAAAAAACTGCAAGTGAAATGACACCGCATATTGCAACATTCCTGCATTTGGACAAAAATATAACCTCACTTATGTCTCAAAGTACATATCTTCTTGATTTAATCTGTGAATCCATCTTTATGGATGTGAAAGAACAATTAATGAACAGTAAGTTGTTTGTGTATTATGAAAATGCTGTCCTAGCTTTAGTTTTTAAAATAGTTTGGGCGCATAGATGAAGACTTTGGGGAACTTTTAAGCTAGTTCTTATTTTAAGAAGGTCTAAAGGAAACATTCTGGCAGGTTTGAGGGAAATGGAGACCCAGACGTTGTATTTAACTTATAAATGAGGAAATTATTTTTGCTTAGATGGCCATCCTTTGGCAGCTGCACTAGTTATATTTAGATAATTGCTCATGAAACTCACCATTCTTTATGCAATAATATGTCAAGCTTTTAAACCCAAAGTTTGACTCCTGAATGTGTGTTAAGGTACCTGAGGGAACTACAACTCTAACTTCAGATACTACTAAAACTTAATGCATCTAAACTCAAAGGTGAACACAATGAAACTAGTTAATACTAACAGCACCAACAACAATAACCTGTTTAAAGTTGAGAGTACATTCTCTATTTTGTTAATTCAGGATTAAACATGTTAAGCTTCTTACCACTTCCTTTTGTGCAATGGATTTATTCTCTCTGAAGAGATAACATTTCTTTTACAAAGTATGTTCATCAAGGTCATCTAAAGTTTGTCCTCAGGAGTGAGCTGAAACTTACTGCACTGTAAAGTAGAGGAATATGAATTTTGACCCTCTAATCACATGCTTAAGATTAACAGCTGATTCCTGTGCTTAACATTATTCTTGCTGTTTCAGTAAACTATTTTTAAAACTATTTTTTATGAAGTTCAAATGCTGAATGGCTAGAAAATTTTTTAATAATTACTTTGATTAGGAATCAACCTCTGCTATCAGTGGATTCAGCTTTCTTAGCTTTCTTTGAGGTATGGAACTAGCTTTGTGGTGCTAAATTTGTTGTCTTGTAATAGGTTGTATACCTCCTATGTCTATGTGTTTGAAAGAATTTGAAAACCATTTATTCAAAACCATTAATGTACTTTTACTATATTTGTGCAGCTCTTCTAGCAGTTACTGGAATACTCATTGTACATGCAATTTTCCTTGGGGAAAATGGAATTGGCTACAGACACGAACACAAGATCAGCAGAGATTGAACTAGGTTTTTTTTTAAAATCAAAACCACTAGGCTTGCTTAAACAGCATTATATTTCTCGTTGAGATTTTTTGGTTCAGCGGGAATGGCAATAGTAATAGCTCTGTAGGCTACTTTATTATTAAATACAAAGGTTTAGGAGCTATCTCTAAATAATTGACGACAACGATTAGGACACTAGCCAAACTGGGCACCTAATGGAGAAGGCCTAGCTCAGAACTGCTTTGATAAACCCTTTGCTGCATATAATTGATATTTAGAGGCCAGGTTTCTTTTTCTCCTAATAGTAATTATATCAGTGTCATTAATAATAGCTGCTGCAAGGTCCTTAAGTTCTTTCCTGCAGGCAAAAATTATATCTGGTCAGAGAGTCTCATAATTATTCACTCTCGTTTTCAACAGTTCTGAGATCTATTTTTTTCTCTTTTTAGAATCTAAGGCTTTTTCAGTTCTTCCCTTGGGAAACTAGGTTAATAACAGCAGAACAGGAAAACTGAGAAGATTGTTTAACATCACTTACTATGCTAAAATAAGCTAGGAGAATTCATTTCAATGATTATCTCCCAAAGTGCATTTGCAATGATTATTTTTTAAAAACATTCACCAGACATGGTTCATTTCCCAGGAGCTCCGAATGGCTGAGAATGCCAGAGGCGCTTCCTTGGAGCCCTGATGCCTTGCTGTGACATGCTGACCTCTTCCTGCAGCTATGGTCAAATACTGAGGTCTGCTTAATACTACTGTCCAAAAGCCCTTACACATCCAAAATACTCAGGGCTCTTGTTTTTATAAGCATGTGCTGAAAATGTAATGAAAATGTATTATGGCATGAGCCCTAAATTTCTTGCTTCTAGTTACATCAGAAACTTTCTAATTATAGGCAGCGGATTGTTATTTACACCTCAAATAATTTGAAAAATTGAAAAATATTACAGGAGCAAATGTTCATTTTAAAAGAGTATGATTAGCATGAGGCTAAAGATTGCCCAGCTGATCATTCGAAGCTAACAGCATAGTGCTCTCTATTTTATGCTGAGTGTACTCACTGACTGGCCAGGCACCTGAAATGCTCATATGCTCATATGCTCATAGAATCATACTTATTGTTATAAGCCTTTTCCTATTCTCCAACCTTGTCGCTGATGTTGACTTTAAAATTTAGTCAGGAAGCTTGCAAGGGTATCAAGCATGCTATGGTAGGTATAGCAACAATAAAAGAATATGCCCAGAGAAAGAGCCAGTGCATGCTAACAATTCAGCCAGAACAGTACCGAATGAACGATGCCTGCTCATGAACAATGTGACACAGTCTGCAGGCTCTCTTCAGTCTCATGTGGATTGGAGCTGCTGCATATGTTACTCTTCATGATTTAAAAATCTAAAATAAAAGCAAAATCTGAACCAAGAAGGTACCGGTACTTAAAGGAAACAGGGAAGCTGTAACATAGCTGTGTCTGAAAAAATGCGATCCTTCTAACTCAGTTAAACATTATGCAAAACAAAGAGGTGGAGAGACTGGAGCAGTTCAGTTATCTACGTAGTAGGGAGGTTGAGGGTGAATGAACCTCACACATGTCATGCAGACCTCACAGAGAGAGGCATAGGGCTATAGAAGAGGAATGACTAATTTTACTTCACCTTTCCAAAATGTAAGCCAGAAATCCAGAGGATTGTCTGATCTACATGATGTGACTTCTTATAAGAAATGTCCGTATCTTGTCTGATGAGAACATGTGAGGCTCCTGTTCATTTAGGTTAGGTTCCAGTCAATACTCAAGTGGGTCAGGTACTGCCTGAGCATAACTGAATTAATACAAGAAGATCATAATGAAATATCTCCTTAGTGGGAGAAGACACAGAGGAACATCTGTTGTCCTAAGCCAGGACGAGCCTGTAAGTTTACATAGGAAAAAAAGCTGGAATGAAACAACTTGGGCATGTACGTGAAAGTGAGCTTGATGCGTTCCCAGGGCTCCCAGGACCATCCTATTACTGAGCTAGTCTTCAGCGTGAGCAAATCACAAGATTACCCGTTCCTCAAAAAGTGTGGAAAAAAATGGCAAGGATATCAATTCAAACCTCTGTACATGTACTGAGTCCCACATCTTTTTGCCATCCAAGTCCAGAGTATGTAATCTATTGTACATATACACTTCCATACCTTTGTAGCAATAAGGCACATGTATTTCTAGAGATAGATGTGCTTTAAAATAAAGAAAACTATTGTAGGCAAACAATTCTGAAAGACAAAACTACTTTCTTGTTTATAATTTTCCATATTAATTTTTGTAAAAATAATTCTGTCATTCAAAACATTACGCACTGATAGTCTTAAATCATTGCATTATTCCTATCAAGTCATTTAACTTAAGGTCTCTTACGTATTTTACTACTCAAATTCAGGATAGCTCACTTTAATTCATATTAATGAATATTCAAAGAAATAGCAATGTTTGTTTTAATATTAGATTTTAAGAAGGAGCATCGTTTCTCGTGTAAGTTAAGTAAATGCAGCTACTGACAGACAGAAAAATTAACAAGGTCATACTGCTTTGTAATTCTTTAAATCTGGCACTTTCCTCTACCTCTCTGCTTCATCAGATCTTCATCTTTTTTTAAAATCTCATTGGAAAGCTAGTTTCCCCCTTGCCTCTACTGCTTGGTTATTTTCTCTCTTTTATTTATTAATTCAACTCTAAATAATACTGGAATAGAGGAAAAGTCGTATCTGACATCCTACATATCCTGTCCACTCACTGTCATTTGGACTTGGGTTAAAATTTTTATGTGCAAACTGCCTGTGAGTTGCAAAATGAGTCTGCCAATAAAATGAAATATTTTGTCAAAGAGATTTGGCTTTAGTGTAAATTTCATCAAAAGACAAGAAAGTGAAAAAACATCAGCAAGCGCCTCTATCCTGCTCCGAAAAGATATTCTGTGTTTGGAGATGTTATTGCAATGCCTTTGGATATTGCTTGGGTACACCCTATTAAAATCTCTTCTCTATAGACTGGCTTCCGCAGCTAATTATATATTATCTTGTGTGTAACAGAAAATATAACCCAGCTGTGTATTTGGGCCATGTGGGAGAACTTAAACTTAATACAGTTGCTGATACATATACAGCTTGGTATGCTTAACACAGCTCTCAGGGAGCATTAATTTTTGATGGCTAACTTTAAGGTTTTGGGTGGAAACGGGGAGAAATAAGCATTTTCCAGTTCATCTGCACAGCTTCAATGGTACAATTTATATCCACTGTGTACCGTTTGCTTTCCCTTGAGGGAATTCCTACAGAAGGACTCAGCTTCCTTACAGAGCTTTAACAAGGCTGTATCTTATCCCACTCCTCCATCTGACTTGAACCCGTGACTTTTTTGGTGAGAGGTAAATGGGTTATGAAGCTCTGGAATCTTTCAAAAAGTAAAAGCTTTGGTCAGTGTCTGAGTAATAGTTTTAAAGCATAAAAGAAAAGTTGATTACTATTAGCAAGGAAACTGAGATTACATTAATATCTGGAGTTTGATTTTTAAAGGGAAAGACAATACTGCCTATGAGAGACTTTTTGCTTTTAAAAGTACTGGGCTGTTTGTGGAAGATATTAAAGGGTTATAAAATAGAATGGATAGATAACAGATTGCAGAATAGGGCAGACATCCTGTATCAACAGAGATAATTTGCAAATATTTAGTATCTATGAAGACTGCAAAGAAGTTCTATGAAGAAATGCTTTCCAGAATACATCTTGGATCTCTAAGGTCAAACATTTAATGGATTTTCTGTGTGTTGCTGTAAAGACTCACTTATCGTCTAAGGTGACAAATGTTGCGAACTGTATAGTTTTCAGGATGATTCATAATCTAGCAGAAATAAGATATTTCAACTACCAGGCCTCAACATACAGTATTTCTTCAGGATCATTATATTCTCTCTCTGGTAATATAACATAACTATTCAAGCAGTGGAAAATTTTTTCTCTTTACTGTGACAAAACCTCATAGCATCTTGGACTGAATGTCTAGGAATTTTTGTTCTCCTCACAGGCCAAGTCAACTCTCTAATTATGTCCTAGGTCAGCTTATGTTCACCGCATTTTTGGCTGAAAAGCTGCAGAACAAAGTGACCTCTTGTCAGTCGACCACATAAATATGTACCAGTGTATTCCTAAACAAGAAACAAAAAATCTCTACAATCCATATAGAATTGGCTCACAAAAAAAAAGTTGTTATTTTCTCAGTTTTTATTTTTAGAGGCTGATAGAAAGCCAAACAATATTTTGTTAAGTTATGATTCTGAGTATTTTGCAGCAATTCACTGAAGAAATGAAGGTCATATGAAAAGTGCTTTAAAGAAGACAAATTATGGAGCTGCTTTAGTATATTTTTAAATTCATGTATGTGTTCCATACTTGTAGATTATTGACAGCCTTGTGTAACTTTCCTTCTCTATTTATTTCTTTATTATTTGGTAGAGTGTTTCTCCGAAGATGTGAATATTTTTCACAGAGAGGGCTTGATCTTTCAATAGGTCTCTGTGTGCAATTTGTATTGCACAAGAGTGCAAATATAAGTTTCTTGCATATTTAGCACAGTATAGCCACCTTCCCTTGTTCTGCTTGCTCTGGATATGCATAGAAAATGCGTCTCCATGTTCTGGGTTCACCGTCACTAATTTGTCTTACTTATAAAATTGTTGGAAACCGCCACATCTTGTGGGATGCTAACAGTAGTTTATTAGACAGCTACTTGATTTCTCTAAGTTTATGTATCTTTCATGAAATCTTGGGAGCACATGAATGACTTCCATTTAGGAACTGCGGAATTACTACTGGCTATAATTAAAAGCAAGCATGCTCCCCAATGCTATCTTGATAATTTTGCAAATATCAACAAGGTATCTTATAAGAAACAGCAGTTCATACTTGTGAAATTTTAAAATCCTGCAGAGTTCTTCAGAGTTTCACAAAGTTAAGAAACTCATACAATCTATTGAAAATGGGGTATTTAGTGTTTGTATTTGATGGAGACATTCAATTTCCTGTATTGCATACAAGCACAAAGCCTCTTTTCTCTTTTAAACACAAATGACAGGTTAAAAGGGATAAGGATAGGACTGCAAAGCTGTTCTATTTTATTAATTAGTGTGTTTATTAGTACCTAAGAACACCATTCTCTGCATTTTTATTGACTACTTAAGAGACTAATAAAATTTCTGAGGTTTTCATACTTGTTCTTGAACTTCACCTGAATTTTTTACTCTCCAGTAGAGGGATGTCTTTGTGGTAAATTAATACTAAATGCAGTATACAATTATTTCACTTTTAACACGTTTCTTGTGGGTATGCAACATCATTTTGTCACTTCTGCTGAGAGTATAAATGCCGATATTTCCCTCTTTGAAGGCTACTGGGAAGCCTGAAAGATGACAGTTTCACTTGCTATATTTACCCCTGACACCCTCTTTTTTTTTTTTTTCCAATATGCATATCCCATTTGCATTTGGCTGCTATACTAAGGGAGTATTAAAGTTAAAATGTACATTTCTTTAGCACGATATAAAAATAATTTTCTAATTTAATACTGAAATGAGCAGACTGATTTCCAGTACTAGATTATTCATATCTCTGCTCTAAAATCTGGTCTCCAAGACAGTTCTTCGAAATCTGTCACATACCTATTCCTCTGGACAAATAAGTGATCTTCTTACTGCTCTTGCTGGCTTGTTTGCCTTCATTCTGCCTATTACATTGCATTGCCAGAGAGCATGCCTGTTCTAACTTACTAACAAAAGGTGTATTCAGGAGCTACACATTTAGTTAAGTCACTTAGGGAGAAAATAACCCCTGTGCAACAGTACTAGAAGATGCCAATAGTTCATTTATCTCCTCACACCTAAAGGGGAAGTGAAGTCTATAGTTAAAAGATAGTCCTTATGCATTATAAAAGGTGAAAACAGACAATGGTTCTTTTTGGTAAAAATGGATAGGAGTGGTTTAAACTTTCTATATAACAAAGGGCTGTGAAGTCTGTGTATCTAGTCTTGCTGTGCAACGGCAAGTCTAAGCAATACGTAGACCTCTAAGGAGAGCTATTTGCCATGTCACTCAGTATTGACAGATACTGGCAGATAATCTATTGATAAAAGTTTTTTATAAATATAAGCTTTATAATTTAACATCCATGTGAATGGTTTCGAATATTTGAAAGTCATAATGTGGCTTACTATGGCAATGGATCAAAACCTGGATGACTTCCATTAGAGTAGGAAAGTAAGGTCTTCTTGCTTTGGCTACCAAATATTCTAAGCAATCTGTCTTCCCTCTTTAGCTGTGCTATTTAAACTGTTTGGATCTTTTCCCATTTTACCCTTTTTTCTGTATCATTAAAGCTGCGTAATCTCAATAGGGAAGTGCAGCCACAGAAGAAAATTCTCAGATATTTACAGAGCCTAACATCCCTAAATCTTTCTTTCGTGAATTGGCTTGTATTTCTGTTCTTTGTGGTCTTCTCACATATCCATTAGTTCCATTGTGACTTTCAGATGGGGACAGAGAAATAGCAAAAATTGACTTAGCAGGTGACCGTTTAAGATACAGACATCAAAAAAATCCTGCCTGTGTCTCTAGGAATGAAGGCACTGATTAGCACTAAATTTTACCCTGCAAGTGTAAGGCCCTGTAGCCAACTGGAAATGACAAAACACATTTTATGCTTTGGCAGAAGCAGTCTTCAAATTGTGCTTTCACAAGATGAGCTGTGTATGCACCTTGTACGTTTACTTGTAGTGTGTGTTGTTGCCCACTTTATGTGAAATCACATAATTTTGACAGAATGTTGCAAAATTAAATCACATTGATATTCACCTTAATTGTATTGTTTCAGTGTCAGTCTAATGTGAAGTTTTTACAGTCCATAAATTAAAATATGCTCAAGCATATGATCCATTTATCCATGTTAACAAATGTAGTTACTGTGGGACAGGTATATCTACTGCCTGCCTGCTGCTTTACTTGATTTTGATGTGAAACAAGACAGTCATTAACAAGTCAGAAATAAAACAACAAAAAGTCAGTACAAAATAAAACGTCCACTTATATAGCATTGTATACGGCATCAAGTGAAAAGTTTAAAGTATTTTGTTTGAATGTTAAATGTACAAAACATATTGCTCTTTAGGATCTGAATTTGGGTGATGCTGTAAGTGAGACCTACTTTCTCATAGTACTTGATCTCGTAGTCCAGAATGGCTCCATGGGGAAAGTCCGGCTCTTGCCAGGAGAGGGCAATGCTGTTTTGGGAAGCCCAGTCCTTCCTTACCATACCTATCAAGGAGGGTGCTGAAAGGGAAAAGGATAACTAAGGGTTAAAGACGAAGCACACGGTTTACCCTTTCAACCTACTGTCTTAGGATACCAACCCGAGGTAACTTTGAGTGACCTCCAGGCAGAAAAGCATGACAGATGGCAATTCTCAGGGAAATCATATAACCTGGAATTAATGTCTCAAGTACATACCAGTAATTCCTTTGTTAAAGTGCAGACCAGCTTCTGAAAAATGGCTATATATGAAAACATAGAAAGAAGCACCTGTGCCGGTCCCCACCGCTGGCTGCGTGCAACCGGGTTGTGCTGCTGGCTCCAAGGACATCGTGTCCAGAGTAGAACCATGTTTCAGAGACAGTAAATTCTACATTCAGGATAATCTGCATTAAGTGTCAGAATTCAACCGTGAAAAATGTACATTTGGTTTACTCTTTGGGGTAAAATAAAGTGACACAGCTTAAAACAGACGCAGTGAATCCTGCTTCTGCTAGCTGGGCTGGCAACAGCAAAGGCACTCCAGCCCGTCAGCGAGGTAGCTGTGGGCACAGAAGAGCCGGCTCGTTAGAGGCGGCCAGTGGCAGGAATCGGGTTATGGGCAAACCCATATTCTATATATTCTATAACTCCATATTGCCCCCAATTCTACCTGCTGTAATTGACACTGCAGGTCTGCAGCAGCGCAGAGAGTAGGAACCAATTCCGGCAGCTTCTGGAAGAGGCCCAACGTGGATGGATGCACCCAAGAGCCAAATTATCTCACTGTGGGGCTAACTAATTTTAAGAAACATATTTTCTGCCCTTTTGGAAAAGAAGGCACACTGTCATCTATGCAATAATTTCAAAGCGTGCAAAAATTGCATTCTAGAAAACGATCTTTGCTTACTTTATTAATCTGGTCAAGCATGTCAAAGGAGGTCTATCATTCTGCAGACACTAATGCTGTTTTAATAGTATTGATACACAGCTTTCCCAAATGTTACAACAAAACCAGTCACATCTTGAAGACAACTGAGTAAGCTGAACAAACCAGCTACCATAAAAAAGTCTTCCAGTGGCTGACTGTTTTCACTGTTTGTCTTTCCACTAACAAATATCAGTTTATTACACACTCTCCCGCATTCTCTATTATGAATCTTAATCTCTTCTAAGCTTCCAAGGAGCTGTCTCCTAAAAATAACATATTTTAATGACTTCTGTTTCTATCTTTTGAACGAAAGAGTCTCCCTAGGAAAATGAAACAAGAATCTGCTTCTAGTCACAAAATTTCACGCCTTAGTTTTCTTTCCTGTAAATATTTCAGGAAGTTTAAGAAATGAAGACAATAAATAAATTTTAGAATGCAAACAAACAGTAAAGAAAACAAAACCGGTTGCTTTCCTTTGAAAAAAGGGAAAGTCTACACACAGACATGCACATAACAATCTCCTTCTCTGTGACAGTGCATTTATCCAAGAGAGAAAATAAACTTCCATTCACTGTCAATCCTCCCTGTGGATAACTATTCTGTGGTATAATAGTCCAGTCTTCTCTGAAGTAAAAAAAAACCCAACCCAACATGTAACACCAAATGAAAAAAAAACTACCAAAAGTATTAAGTAGAGAAAACAGAGCTTACACAGGAAACTGCCCTACACCTGTACTTCTGCCATTTTAACCACAGCTCTGATGCAAGCGAATGAGAGAAAAAAAGAATTCCTGCCATGCTGAATAAAGGATTAACCTATTTTTCAGGAAGTCCTTAAACAGCATAATGTAAGTAACGGACTAGAACAAAATACAAATAAATAAATAAAAAACATTCATAGGTTCTGGGCCAAAACGTCATGCTTGAGTACATATAACTACTCCCTCAGTTAAAATAAAAATTTTACTCTTGAAATTGAGGGTGAAGCTGAGCTCTTGTAATATTCCTCTGGGGTAAAATCAGCTATTCCAAGCAGGGAACAAATATAGGTCTGTTTAGAGGAAAACAGGAGCTAGCAAACATGGATTTGTATTTGCTAAACACTGATCAAGGGCCTATGAGGCCAATTGCTCATATACATTTGTTTACTATTTGCTGGTTTGAATCACTCACTGTTACTGAGATGTGATCTGCAGGAGGTTTTGAGGAAGCAATAGCAACCTGATACACCCTGTGCACCTGCTCACAGGTAAGGGACATCAGCTGGGCCACCTTCCCCAGCTCATCATGGCTTCTTCTCACCGCATTTGGGGGTTCACTGCTCAGGCAACCAAATCCTTGCAAAATGATCGAGCTTGATTACAGAAAACACCAGGTTAAACTGTGGATATAATTATATTCTTGGACCTTCTAGGCCTTTAAAATATAGATTACTGCTATTGCACTTCTTCAAATTATGACCTAACCTTTATAGGCTTTTCATGTGTACCACATGTGATGCATTGTTCTTTGGGTTCTGATTTCCAAATTTTTACATCAATTTACATGTGTTTTCAGCCGAGCTCACCACTGTAGCTCTTCCATTTGAGCAAGCCCATGCCAAACACAGTCTTAGCACAACAGAAGATCCTCTCACAAGTTCAGTACAAGAAATAGCTCAAGTCTTCCTGGGAAACAACTCAGTAGCAACTTGATGAAAGAAAAGTACTTCAGCACTCTCCTAAACCAGCTGTGCCTGACCCGCACTTGAAACTGAAAACCCTATACAGTAAGGCTCACATCACACCTGTAGCAATGTGCCAGCACTGCATCCTCTAAATCAAAATGCGAAGGTGTGTACATAAGGCTGTGAATATGAGAAGCATATTTGTGTTTGCATTAGGGTACCGGGGGGAAAAAAAAAGTGTACTTTTTAACAAAAAGCCGCACAAGAGTCACCATTAATAATTTCTTATATGTTCAGAAAGATGAATCTATATTTGTCATACAGAGGTTATCTATTCACGTGTCAGAGGAAATGACGGCTTTTAGGAAAAGGATTGCAGTCAGAAATTTACTGTACAAAGAAATAGACAAATAAAATCAAGTAATTAAAAGCTGCAGCTTGCTCAGTTTCTGTTTCTTAAGCTGTTGTGCAGTGCTACTAAAAGCAGTATTTTCAATGGAGAAATTTCAGCTTCTTATAACAGTTGCTCACTAGAGCAGAAGTTACTTAGACCCTAAAGATCCTATCCATTTATTATTAAATCTCTTTTTAACTGGAAAATTCTAAAATAGGTATAACCTATTTGCCCATTTATAAAGACTTGTCTAATGTTCCTATGATGAATCAATGGGAAGTTCTTTTAATTAGTTGTTTCAAATCCAGTAGCTGCAGGAGAGCTCTAATTTGGTTACCCAATGAAACCATTTGAAAAAAAAAATGCTCAGAAGCACAGCATGGCTTTTAATCACTTTAATGGCAGCATTTTCTTGCTGTTGGTACTATGCTGAAGGATGGTTTCTGGCTCTTGAGCTCAGTGCTGATCTCTGTTTTGTACTGAGGATTCTTTGCACCATCTGCTCCCTATGTTTTCCTCTACGCTGTTATAAATTTCTTGAATTGCGATGAGTCATCTACAATGCTGTGAGCTCCTCATTTAATTTAGTCTGATAAGTTTCTTTGTCTTTTCAAATTTGTATTGAATAATGAAAGTTCATTCCTTAACTCAGAGTGAGCTTATTTTATTCTAAATCTCTTTGGCTTCTCTTTTTCAGGATCCCTTTTCTCATACACTACTCAAAGGGCAGCAAATGTGTATTTTAAATGATGATTGGATTCCCGTGTCATTTCTTTGGAGACTTGCTCTTCTTCTGAAGTTGACTTCCATTACCTGTAACTGTCTGATTTCAAAATAGGTGATCCGTAGGGTTTCTGAACCTTTTTTCCTTTAGTCCATTTTCTAATATTCCAATGTCTTGTTTCATACTGTTTAAAGTAGGCAAAGAATTTCCAGCATTTCTCCCCTGGTCTCCAGGGCTGAACAACTTTGGCATGGTGCTCATTTACTATGAAGAAGCTTCTGACTCAAGGGCAGCTGATGACAAAAGCTCACTTGATGTCTATCTGTGCATGGAGCACTCTACCACTCTGGTATCTCATTTCAAATCTTATTTCTTTGGTGAAGAGATATCATGACAGCTCAATGGCTTTTTACTGGCTGGTGGAACAGGCCCTACCAGGTATGTACAGTCACTTTCTTGTTAAAAAAATCTGCCATCCAGCAAACAAGAACAGCTGCACCACCGTTGTTCTCTCCTCTCCTTCCCCCCTGCATTGTGTCTGTTTGGGCCAAGGCCAATGAATTGCCAGCAGAAACAAATTTGGAGTGGAGGGAGTGGAAGGGTGATCTGAACTGTACATGTGTTGTGTTGAGGACTGCAACTACTCCTTTGGAGACCATCACCATCAGAAGGCTGTGGGTCTCAATGTGTAAAATACTGCCTTTTGGGATAACATGGTCTAATTTAGTTAGATGTTTCTATACCTCTACCGTTACCACTAATAATCTAAATTGCATAGTTACATGTTATTCTTTCCTCGAGACCTCTCTCTGATTCAAGGCACAGGAAAGACCATACTCACCAAAATATAGGGCTTTATCACGTTTTCTGAGTAGGGCTTTCCCAGTAGAGGAGGGAATCCAGACCCCTCCCTGCCTCTTCTTTCTCTCCTACCTCAGCTGCTTCCCAACTGCAGTTGAGAGAAAATACTGACTGAGGCACATTTGGCAACCTTGCTCTTCTTTGAAAACTCATTAATATATTCCTCCTAGTTTCATACAATATAGTTAGAGGAAGAAACCTGCTTTAACATCCTGCAGGGAGCCTGCATTCCTCTTGATAGGGAACAATTTCTTTCATTAAGGGAAGGACAGTTGAGGGTAGAAGTTCTCACAATGCTGTGATGACTAGTTTAGGTTAGCTTGGGTTTCATGTCTGTGTTGGTCAGAAAACAAAAGACTGTTCATTAAGAGAAAAGGACTTTTTCAAGCTTATATCACAAGATAATGGCATAAATTAAATCACACAGTAAACTATGCTTAACACTATGAAAGCTATGGTTATCTAATCATCTAAAACCCATTCGACAGGAATTTGGAAATTAATGAAACAGAATATGGTATAAGTACATTTACTTTCAAATGTTTTCTCCTTTTGCTTAATTGTAATACTAGAAAGTTATTTTGTAAGCTACTGATAATATTAGATCGAAATGTAAAAATGGTCTAGATTTGTGTTTCTCTTTAGAAAAACAGCTATACCTAAAAAAAAAGGCTGTCAAATTTTTGTCCAACCATATATATGTGGTATTTATAATTGTTAATTATAGAGATGTACTGAGGTCCAATTTTCAAGTGCTTTTCTAGATGGTAAAAACAACCTTTGCACCTTTCTTTATACCAGAAAATGCTATTATAATCATACAGTGTTTCTCCAGCCTAGGTTCTGCAACTGTATTAGAAATTCTATACTATTGGACACTAAGTATGGTTTTATGTTATACACAGCAATAAAAGAAGTCTGAGATTTTAATTCATGATCCCACACTTGGAAAAAAATGTTATTTCAGGGCACAGTAAGAAAAATATTGATTTTACTTCTGATTCTAGAAAGTCTGCAAGAAAGGTAATAAGCAATACAAAGATGTTTTCTTCTGGGAGACTTTTTACTCCAGTAACAGAACTGGAAGTAATGAAACAACATTTCCTGATCAATGATAATGCTTCCAGTAATATTAGCATTTGAGCTATTTACCTAGGAAGGATTTACCAGAGAAGCTAAGAGGCCAAAAGCCTTCAGCCTTCTTTACTAACACCATGCATGATACATATTATTGGTCAACTGGCAAGGATGTAGTTACACTACCTATCATCTACAGTGGTCTTCATTACTGCAATATGATTATTAGTCCTCCAGCAGAGATGCATTTCATCCTTTTTTTCTTTTGTGCTTGCTAATCTTCCTGTTGCTATCTTCGTAGGATAAGGGAAGACAGACTAGTTTATGAGTGAGGAATGTGATATGGATTCAGGAGACCTATGTTTATATTCTTTCCTGGTTGTGCTCTAGAGATTTTCTTTAATCTTTTGACTGAACTATCCTAATGTACGATGCGAATGTCAGTGCCTTCCATTATTTCCAATATCTGTGCACTTTCATGTTAGAAGTGTGTGTGTGTGTGTCTATATAAAAGACTAAAAATTAAGCACAAGTTTACATGGAAAAAATAATGGAAATATGAACATAAATTAAACTTCTAAACAACACCCAATTCCTAACCCATCTCTCTGTATATTAAAGGTGTCCAGATAGCTGAATGATCTTTGGGTTTATGCTGAATTCAGTAAGAATTCTTTTTCTTACCATACAAGGCTGCTTCCAATTAGTACAGTGACTAGATAAGATATTTGTTTCTTCACATAATAGAGTCTCTTATCTGTGGTTAATTCACAGTTATAATGCTTGGAGGGGATACTATTACTGGCTGTAACACTGGAGTTCAAAGTTGAGCATGGAGTTTTCCTGACAAGGCATTAGAGCTAGCAAATTAACAAGTTTAGGGTGAAAAATAACATTTTTACTTTATTTTCTTACACTAGTTCCCTAAAGGTTTGCATTCAAAAGACAGCATAATGGTATACTTCTTTTGAAGCACTTCATTTACTGAAAAATAGGCCTCCAGCAAGCTATAATTATCATCTCTCCCTCCATTTTAAATTCTTTCCCCTTGAAGATTTTCTTTGCTTGCTCAGAAATGGTGGATGGAAGCCAAGTGAACCTAATGCCATTATAAAAAAATGGATTCTGTTACAGTGTTGTGGACTCAAGGTCATGATAGATGCAAATCTCAAATTTCCTCCAGGCTAAACATAGATTCAGCATCACTTTTTTCCTACTAAGTTCTGTAATGCAATTCTTTCTTCCTTGCTGCTTAATTTCTCTCTCATCTATAGCTGATCTTATGTATGACGACAGTAATTATTCACCCATATGATTTTGCAACACTACAGATTTTCTTTTATAGAGTGTGCTGCCATTCATTATTTTGCAAGCTTGAGACAGAAGCACTCCTAGATCTTTACCTCTAACAGGACCTGCTCAGTCCCTGATTCTTAAAAACGAATTACAGTACAAGATGCTTAAAAGCAATTGTATAAAACAAAGCCTTATCAGTTGTCAGTAAGCTTGTGTGTATGGTCTGTTATCTCTGATGAGATGTATGGGCAAACCCCTCAATGTTAAAAAGTATTGTGAGATACTTGGCATAATTTATAGTACAGTGAACAATTCAAAATATTTTAATAACATATTTCTTTAAATAGCAGTAGCTAAAAAAATCACACAAATATTTTACATATATGCATGTTTTAAGGAACTACTTTATATGCTCTGTATTTCTGCAGAAAGGGGAATAAATTCAGTTCAAACACACTCAGTGGAAGGGTATGATTCTAGGAAACACATGCAATCAAAAAAAATCTGCAAAACTGAAAAGGTTTGCCTGTCACATAAAAGGAAATCATGTCAAATCAATGCCCTCTGACAACCAAAGCGATTTGCATCAGAATAAGCAGATTCTTGGTTCCCTTCCATTGCTTTTTATTGCTGGAGCAGCAGGAGACAATAAGTGGCTTAAAGACCTAATAGGTCACTGGGATTCCTGAGGGACCAACTCTCCCAAAATCAGAGCTTCTCTGTCCTGGTTTGGCAGAAGATAACACTATGGTCATGTGGCACCGACATATCAGCTCACATCAGGTAGCAGCAGCATATGTGTCTGAATAGCACAGCAAGAACATGGTAACTGGGGAAAAAAAGCCCTTGATTTTATTTGCTTCTTCCAAGCATTTTGTTCTGTATCAGGTAACAGACTATTTGATAGCACAGAGAAGGGTGCAAGAGCCCCCCCATGCAAACCACTTCCCTTCCTATCACCTCATAAGACGATTAGAAACCCTGTTGTGATACCTACAGCAGAAGTAACAGAATACTATCTTTTTAACGAGCAGATTTGCTGCTTTCACAAGCTCAAATATTAGGTGTTGTACTGTTCACTGTTCCTCCTGACTTAGACATTGTGGCAAGCCGCCAGTTGTTGGCCAGTGGCACATTCCATTTCAAACTGGTGCGTGTGCTCTCCTGGGGAGCTCTTCCTGACATGCAGGATGCCTCTTAAAAATGAAGGCAGAGTGGTTTATAGGGTTTCCTTTTTAGGAAACCTGTGACAAAAGAGAAGGAGTTGGCAGAAATTGGTTTATCAGTAGATTCAGATTGCTACTATAATGACGTTAATCAGCGTGAAAAAAAGATGTGTTCCAGCCAACGTGTTATGTAAGTTATAAATAACAGGCCAGCACTGCTAGGTGCTCTATGATGTGGGGACAACCTGTGGTGACACATTTCACCAGAGAACTTTGTTTTCAACCTCCTAGTGTAACCCGGGAATTGCTATAAATTTATTGGAAATACAACTTGAGGTTAAGAAGGCGTCTTTTATTGCAGCAAGGTGTCATTATGGAAACAGAGCTGTAAGTAAGTCTCATTCAGCAACAACCCCTCCGGGGTCAACTGGAACCAAATTGCACTGCAGAAGTTCCTGCTGCTAAATTGATCTCAGAAGTTTGAAAATGAAATAAGCAGGTTAAAAAGCACTAGGAAATCTGCAATCTTTTCACTCCATTAATTGCTACTCATCCTGCAATGTAACAAAGACAAACCTAAAATGTGCACTCATTTCAGCAAATTTTTCCTGCTCTTGTTTATACCAAAATATGAATCTACATCGGATTGTAGGTCATTCTCTGTCAAACAGTATTTTACAGGTCTGAAAGAGGTTCCTCTTTTAGCAAGAAAATCATGAATATTTTATTTGAACATCTTCTGTGAACCTTCTGTAAAAGCTGTGTTTGTTGGCATGTGCAGAGAATGTCACAGCTACTGCACTTCAACATTTTGAGTGACTATGCGCAAGTGCATGGAGACACATCTGATACTGACTTCAAACAATCTCCCCACAAATGTTGATTTTGACAAAGCATTTTATAAATCATAGTGATGCTAAATAAATATGCCTTCATAAATTAATTCTCCCAATGATGCTACAAACAAAAGTATCTAAGATCTAATATCTTATTTTTTACAGAGAGAAAACACCCAGCTACGCAGCTTAGGTAGTTGCTTGTAAGAACTAATGGCTCATATCTACACAGTACATTAATGATGTAGAGCTGAGTGCTTCAGGGTGTAACTTTTAAGTGTCTGATCCTCAGAATGAGACTTAGAGATAAATTATGCTACGTGTCCAAGGTCCTTAATGCTGTCAAAACAGAGGCGATCCAGAGCATGCACAAAAGCAGAACTTGAGAATTTAGACAACTTTGAGTTTGACAGATGATTTAGGTATACGTGGGTGTTAAGCACCATCAGGGTTAGACATTGGTATTGCACTATAGGTGACAAACAACATTGGAATAACCCACAAAATAATGCTCTCATGAGCAAAATATTGTTCAGCCTCTTTTACTCTTCTCATTAAGTAAATCTTCCTATTTCAAATCCTCCTTAAGTATTTTAAATAATTTTCTTTGCTGAATATTATGCTTTGTTTTGGGATTCAATTGTGAGTTTGGAGTTTGACTGGAAAGTTTGAGAAATCAGTGTATTCACAAAGGATATTTGAAGTTTTTTGGCAAACAAGCAAACTAAACCAAACAGTAAGATCCCCCAATTCAGATCCGTGCCTCAGTAACTGGCAATGATCTCTGTTTCTGTCACATTCATCTTACAATATTCTAAGGCAATCATCTAACAGGCAATCATCTCAAGTCCCTCTGTACTCAAACATATGGTGAAACCTGTGCAAAACAACCACTGAAACACAGCAACTACTAAGGGAATCTTTAATATAGGAAAAAAAATCATCCTCTACCCATGTAGCAATTCCTTGAATGCCATCTAGAGGATACTGTCTTAGCATGGGTATGAAAGGGTCCTGACAAATTCAGATGTGTGCACTCCACATCTACTAGTTCTTTATATACACTGTTCAGAAAATAAGGGTTAGTAAAATGTGATCAAAAAGGAAGTTTAAAAATATCAACAAAATAAATCATACAGACTAACTTTATAATAGTTTTCTAAAAATGTTATTCTGCTTGCACAGAATAATTCTGTGCGGATAACATTATGGAAAAGAATTAATGAAAACAAATGGGCTATTTATGTACTGCAGTTTTTCATCCTAAAATATACTTGTTATCATGTTGAGGAACCCACATCAATGGCATTAATTTGCTAAGCCATCATGTTAACTCTGCCATGAATCAGAATTTGCTTCATTAATGATCACGATCACAAAGTATTTGTGATGTTGACTTAACTACTCATGCCATGGGTGGTCAGATGTATTGTGATTGGTTTTGTAACTGCTCATGTTATGCAAATTGATCTTCCCCTGAAATGTCCTTCCAAAAATTTCCTCTTTGAATGCATAAAATCTTGAGGAAGAAAGGATGGTTTGATAATTAATTCATTGGCTCTGCCTGACAAGAGAGATTCAACTGTTCTGAGAAGGCACTTCTCTAACTGAAACAGTTTTGAGTTTATTATCAGTCCTCACTTGCTGGTCAGTTTGCATTATATTTACACCAGGGTATTCTGATCATCTACTCCCAGTTACTTTAGGCACCTAATTCAATGGGAACATCTAAAGCTAGGAGCATCAGGGCCCTGTACAAATAGTGCAGACACATAGTGCCTCCAGATGGAGATGCAGAAAACCCCACACCTTCTTTGGTGCTCCACCAAGTAACTCAGGCTCAGAAACATACCTTCAGGGGCTGTATGGGATTTTGTCTTTCGGTGCTGCTTGCCCAGAGACAGATGACTTCCCATTCCTCCAAAAAAAAAAATTCTACACCATTAACTTTTCAAACAGTGAAACAAGACGTTAGAGAACACAACAAAAGCCCGCTCTACAGGAGAAATTTATCAATTAAATTTCTTTTGAAGATTATAAGATGGTGCATCTTAAAAGTGTTATGACCTCAGCCTGTTCGGTCCATGTTTGCGTCTCTTCTCAGTGGCTAGACTGGAAAGACAGAGCTGAGATGCAAGGTGCTTCCTTCTGCAGAGATCAGAATGAGTAAGACAAATGCTGCTCTTCCTTCACCTAGGACCTGCTAATTGCTGAGTGCTTTCTCAAACATCCCCTGAGTTTCTGCTAATGCACCTCTTCAGCTGGAAGCATCTCCTGTACTGTATGGTCCTAATTTGCCCCTTAAGCCCGGAGATCAGTGGAGCTGCATAACAGAACAATGGAAGAAATATAGCTATGATGTGCACAATTGTATATTTAAAACATACTGTCCATCTCTATATTCATGTGTGCATTTTATCTTTAAGCTACGTCTTCTGCATAAGCATATCTACACACCAATAACTACGCTGACATAAAAGTTAATGAATTTGGCTCATAAATACAAACAAACATGGGAAAAGCCTATAAAACACTGAGTTCTCTTTCCTCAACCGGTAGAAATGTCTCACCTTCAATTCACATTCACAAAACCACTTTACTGTTTTTTTTTTAAGATAACAATCACACTAACCCTATTGTATTCTATAAACTTTGACATCACCATGTAATATCTTTAAAATGATGCATAGAACATTTCGTAATGCAATCTTTGGCATCAGAACCTCCCATCAGGTATTCGGGTATAATCCTGTTATAACATCTATATACCAATTCCAAAGATGTTGCTTGCTTCCTTTTGAAATAGGTAGAAACACAAGCATGGTGCTGCAGATTCCAAGATAACAATAATCACTATTACATGATGTTTTTGTAAGCACAGGATCTTGAATACAAAAGTAATACAAAATAGCTGTTAGGAGACATTTATTAGCATCCTCAAGTAATTGGAACTAGCAAGGAAAAAAACAGTTGATATATTTCAATGTTTAAACAGCTTGATGATATAATTAAGAATATTTTATATGTCTAAGAATGATTTGTAGACAGTTTATAATTCAGAATAATAATTTATAAATACAATTGTTGTTATTATGAATACATAATTGAAATATTCAGTTACCATAGTTCTGTTTCAAGTGCCATATATACACTGTTCTCAGTGTCTGAAACATATCACATTCTACATAATCGGTTCACAAGTTTAAAGAGCTCTCATATGTACGTTCTTACCAAGCCATCTAAACTTCTCTCATTAAGGTAATAAGTGAATGAAATATTTTTCTCTATGAATAACACATATTTACATATAAAGTAGCACTGTGGGAAAAAAAAATCTCAATAGAAGTCAGGTTGCTATGTTTTATGCTTTAAAAAAAAAAAGCAAATGTACCTTTCTAATTTCAGAATGTGAGAACACGAAATCTGAGGTATTCTTAGAATAAGAAATTAAATTAGGTTTCCCTGTATTTTTAATATTTTTTTTTATGACTAGACTCCAAAAATATAACCCTGCATAAACACAATTCTTGTTTGGAATTTGTTTTATGGAGAACTTATTTTATAAGGTAAGAGAAAAAAACCTCAAAGAAAGGGTACTTGAAGTTTTTATTTATGTGCGACGATAAAAGTGGAAGTTATTCCTTGAGTCTGAAGACATATGTACTTCCATGTAAGAAGCTGACAGAAATCTAATAATCTTTGGAGACATGATCTCAAATGCACGGCTTGTGCATGTACACAGCAGTTTGGTAAACTGGACAGCCCTTCTGCGACCTGCACTGCAGGTTGCTGAGTGAAGCAGCACCTCTGGCCTGAGTGGGACTCCCCAAGCTGAGCTCCCTGATCCCCCATCTGACTTCCTGCAGCCTCCCGTGCCCCCACCTCTGCTGATGGGCAGCCTGGCAAGCCTGTAGGGCTTCAGCTGCGGTTAACCCACACTGATGCTATAATCTCTCATCCCTGGGGAAGGCCTGAGGTTGGGTCACCCCGTAAGTGGAGTGCCTTGGCCTCGACTCTAGCCCTTGCTCACCACCTTGGCTGTAAGGCTCTAATCCTTGCTCCTTGGAGTTGTGGAGCCCTAGCAGGGAGCTGCTTGGTGTTCGGGTTAGTGGATTCCCAGATAGCCGGGATCTACCAGGGACGAGTGAATATGGGATTTTTTAAGGGGAAGGCATGTTTCATGATGTTTCATGGAGTTCTTTGAAGGTGTCAACAAACATATGGGTAAGGGGGGTGCATTTAATGCAGACTATGTGGATTTCTTAAAGGCCTTTGACGAAGCCCCTCACCACAGTCTCTTTAAAGAAGGAAGGTCTTTGCATGGATAGATAATTGGATAAAGCTAGAAACCAGTGGGCAGGAATTAATGGTCTTTTTGTTTCCAGTGCAACAATGTTACCAGGAACTTCCTGGTGTACATTTCGTATATCCTGTGCTGTTTAAGATGCTCATAAATTTTCTCATCTGGTGAGATGAGAAAGTCTGCTAAACTTATCACGGTAGTAAAAAAGCAGGACTGACTGTGAAGAACTAGGGAAGGACCGATTGGGTAATAAAATGGCAGCTGAAATTCAGAAGAGAGTGATGCACATGGGAAAAGAAACCCTAATTTCATAAGTAAAATGGGCTCTGAGGTGACCATTCCCCCCAGGAGCAAGATCTTGGAGTTGTAATACAAAGATCTATGAAAATGCCAGGCCTGTGCTTAACCGTAATAAAAATTAGGGATTACAGAGACAGGAAAAGAGAACAAAACAGAACTTCATACTGCCACAGCATAGGTCCACATTTCAAACACATTTTGAATATTGTGGGTAATTTTGGTCCCCTCATCTCAAAAAGTATATATTAGAACAGGACAGGGTTCAGAAAATATCTACAACAGTTAGTATATCAAAGTTGTGGAATGACTTACACACAAGAGACTCCAGAAAAGATTTGGGCTTTCCAATCTGAAAAAGAGGTTGCAATGGAAGGTTAAATCATGAATGGTATGAAGAACATAAGGAATAATCATTGCTTCTCGCAGCACAAAATCTAGACAGCATCAAATGAAGTTGAAAGGAAGTGATTCTGAATAAAATGTGAAATTAAGCTGCAGAATACCTGATGTTACAGATTCTTTTTTAACATGCATTTAATGATAAATTATTAAACTCTACTGGACAAGGAAGTGTCCAAAGTACAACTCATCAGAAGCTAGGTGAGTACTCAGGGAATGACTCTTGTAAAGTTTTTCTGTTCTCTTATTCATCTCTACTCTTCAGTTTTTGGCGACTGTTAGAGAGAGGATACGAGGCCAGATGGACCAACGGTGTGATCTGATACAGCTTCTCTTCTGTATAATCAACAGAAATAGAAAATGAATGTATGAGGAGAGCAGGGTTGCTGCCTGGCTTGGTTTTGTACTTGGTAGCTTGATGAAGAGTCTTACTCTATTTTTTTGGGAGATTTGATCTTTCTGTGTCTTTGTGCAGTGGTTATAAGTCTGGTGTCTTCTCATGGAATCTACTGCACGTGCATGGAGAAACTGCTTGTATCTTGCATGTTGTAGCAGATCTGCACCACTGGCGTATGTCAGATGCATTGGATTCATTTATCACAGAGTCCGTCTGCATGTATTCTGCAACTGTTTTGTAAGGAGGGAGCCAGTTTATCATAAATTGGCAAAGTGCTAACCATGCATCAAGTCACAAGAGTCACATACACAAGTAAACCTAAAATGCAGCACACCTTCACTTGATCCTATGTACAATAAACCAAATAATTTTTCAGCTAATTTGGAGGCTGAGGCAGTGCATGCTATCCCCATAGTCAGGCAGTTAGCAAACCACTGCATATCTGCTCTTAGGACAGCCAGCTAGTTGAACAGAAGGAGATCTGCTTAGCAGACAGGCCAGCAAAATGTGGGAATTTCTTGATAACAGGTACACGTGTTTGGCTGGCGGAGGTTTGTTTTGCTTCTCCGGCCAGAAGCAGGCTCATCAGTGGACAAACTGCTCTGGGATGGTCAGGAACAGAAAGAGTACTCTGCACCATTTTCTATCCATGTTCTGGGACGAAGGATGAGTGAAGGCTGCAGGATGTGCATTGAGTGAGGGGAAATGCAGGAATGAAGACACTTCAAGGTATCGGGACTATTGCAGCAGCAAAGAGGCAAAGATCCTATGGAGGGAATCACTGCAATGAAACTAGTGAATGTCTGCGGGGAGTTAGTCATACCAAAAAAAGGGTAAGCTTAAATATTAGCCCATCTGTGCGAGTGGGTTATCCAAGAGACATCTGCATTGCCTGTGGATTTTTACGGTCACATGAAGTAGGTGCTGAAATTAATGCACCACTGGACTGATGTTTTTTCATAAGTCTCAGAGTGGCTGAGACATTACGTTCTTTAAAGTATGAGCTAGACTCCTTAACATGACTCGCTTTGTTAAAGAACTCAGCACTGTCTTAAGTATCATCACTATCAAAACAGCAACCATTTAATTCAATAAAGATGGGAATAAGCTGAAAAACTAATGTGAAAAGATTTATTACTTAATAAAGTTTGCATAGCACATTTAGTCCGGATGTAAATCATAAAACCTTGAATGTTCACTGTCTATATCCTGCAGTACATAAAATAAGAAATAACTAGTCCCCTTCCACAGGTCAAAAAATAATAAGCACATTTTGGCTACTGATCAAACTGAAAATATGTAGAGATTGAAGGTGCCTTATCTGTGCTCTGGCAGCAAACTGGCTGAAGCGTGTTGCAAATGAATCAGAGTCATGAGCTTGAGTCCTGCCCTGCCTGTGCACTGAAAGCCACCTACAATCACTTTAGCTGCAGGTGGGTAGGCATCCGCAGGCTGAGAGACAAGGGTGGCACGTCAGGCTGTCAGCTGCCTGACTGACTGATGTGTCATTGCCTACAGCCATTTATATGCTGTATCCACACTAGTCCAACAGATCATCATGCAGGCACTAACTTTTTGTCTAAACTGTCCAGAAAGCAAGGCTCTACAGGGATTGTTTGTAAGTCTGCCTGGCATGTGAACTTAAAAATGCATAAAAATAGGCAGCTCCTGGGTGGCTTTACAATGCGTTACGTTTTTTGTTGTCATGTCAACACGTGCATTTATTGCAAACTGTAAAAAAAACAAAACAATCCTCCTGCCCCCACATTTTCTATTCATGACTACACTACTATCACGCAGTGGAAAATGACAAAAGACACAAAAGTTCTTTGGAAGTTTAAACAGAGTTTTCTTGTTCAGTGATAAGAAACAACAGTATGAATACAGAGGTATGCCAGATGGCTTCAGTCAAGTTTTACCAATTTACTGAAAAGTTGTTAGACAGAGAAAATGTTAAGGTCTGAACTTGAAAGTCCACTGTGTACTTGTGAAAGACTGTGTGCTTTACTTAAGAGGTGTGAAGCAACCATGGTGATATAAGAAAAAAAAACCACAAAATGAAAAAGAATTCTGACAAAAATTATTAAAACTATACAGGGTTTTAGAGAAAGCATTTTTTTAGTTCATTTTAAGAATTTATTTTCACTCCTGTTTGCAGCACCCTAGTACTTCTGCTCTCATTTTCATAAGATTTTTTTTTTTACAAGCATATCTATCCCTAGCACTTTTGGAAACTCATATTAATTACTCCTTGAAACTTTTTTTTCTGTGAATGAATAATGAATTTTTTTGTGCAAATGGGTATAGATCAGAGTCTATTACTGTTATATAACAACTGCACTAGACGTTGCTTACTTAAAAAATAAGTGAATTTAAGAATCAGTGCTTATTTATCTCATCATGTCCATCTACAATACAAACTGTATGGCTTAACCTTGTGCACAAATATATGCTACTGGTTGGATTAGTCAGGTGAGCAACCAAAGGAAATATAACTGATTAAGCTACAAAACTAGTTATATTTCTTTCCATGTGGCTTATTTTGACCCTTCAAAAGGTACTCTGGGTAAACATGGCGTGTTGTCAAAGTGGCCAGTAATAGTGCACAGAAAATACTTCTGTCCTTAGGGTTCCTACCTAGAAGCCATCCTAATCCTTTTCTATCTCACAACATATCCAAAGACACGGGTGTTTTTGCACCTAGAGAAAATCTCAGCAGAAAATAAAGTCTGTTTTTATTGTAATTCTCCTTTTAAGTCTTTGGGTAAAAAGAATAAAAAGGTCATATAACTCAAGCCACAACCCTAGATGTTTTAATTTGGGAATACCTATATTGTTTCATAAGAGTTGCTGTTCAGGTGCCTCATGTTTGATAAAGGAACTTTGTTCCTTTATCAGATTTCCTACACACGCCATAGTTTCCTCCTCTAGTTATAAAGGAGTCAACTAATCCTTGGGATATTAGGCAATTGTGATTGATGTGAGACATTGTCTGATGGAGACAGAAGAAGAGAGCGACAGGAGAAAATTACAACTCTGATGACAGCCAAACTTCAGTTTTCAAAATTTTGTTTCTTAAACGTAAAGCAAAAGCTTTCTAATAAAACCAGACTTTGTACAGATAGAAATGAAGAGTAATGATAATTTTAATGGAAAACCTTTAACCAGCCTGGCTATGTTTACATCTGTAAGTTTTCTGCTTTCTCCTTGTATGATATATATTTAAGTGTCAGAATGACAAAAGATTTGGATGCTAGTGAACACATAGGTTCATCCTGGAGCACAGAGGCTTTTTTGGAATACATCTGAGACACAGTCAGAGTACATTTTCTAAAGAATTAAAAAAACCTCTGATCAAAATGATGTACTAAAATCCTACAGAATTTATACACCACAATGATCAGGGATGGCTGATTACAGCTAGCTTACTGAATTCAAATTATTCCCAGAACTCCACCTGTTGGCTTCGCCACAAGCGTTGCAAATGAGACATTTGATGAGCGAGAAGAATTTTCAAAATCAAACTAAAGAATCTTAATCCTGAGACAGAACAAATCTAGTCTTGCACAATTTACAACATGGTAAAAGGATGCTCTTAAGGTATGATAGAAGGAAAAACTAGCATTGTACATCTGAATTCTTAATGAATGAGATCATAAAGATTAGACTGTTAGCAGGCTCGAGTCTCAGATTTACCACATTTGGGAACACTGAAGTAAAGTGTGGACAAGATAAATACTGGAGATGACACTGGCAGCCAGTAAAAGTACTTAAAAAGTGCTCAATTATGATCCATTATTTATGATCCAGCAAGAAAAATGTGGGTAGGAGGAAAAGGTCCTTTTCTCAAAGGCTTGAATCCAAGAGATGAGGAATGAAAGAACAGAAGGGAAAGGAACAGATGATTTCCTGAGTGGGGACATAAACTGTGTTTTCCACTTACTCCTAGCAGGCTATCCCAACGTTTGGAATACATAACAACATTAATAAAATTACTTGAAATGATCTGAGACCATTTGTATTCTAAATAATGCATAAGCAGTGCTGGTTCCTGTTGGGATTATTTTGGACTAACTCAGCATCAGAAACATTGCTCTAACCAGAATCAGCTGTATATTGGCCTCTCTGCACATTACAGAGAAACTGCCTTTCAAATAGAATGGCTTGCCTCCAGGATCCCTTCATTACGGTCAAAACTGTTTATATAGCAGCTGTAGAGCCTTACAGCGGAAGGTATAACCTGTTACAATTAAAGATGAAATGTAAATTACTACCAATTTTAAAATATAAGTATTTGGTAATATAACCTGGATTTCCAAATGTACCATGCTCTCACAGCATCCAGACGGAGTTACATCTGTGCTGCCTCTTTGCAGATCAGGTCACAGGCAACTAATTAGAATTTGGAACAACGACAGCAGATGCTGCATGTTTAGAGAGACTTCATAGAGTCAGCTCTCCTTAAAGGTACCTATAGAAAGAAAAAGAAGATCTTTAAATTAATCTTTCCAGAGCAGCTCACCCAATTATACTGAGATTCTAAGACTTTTGTGACAAAAGTGGACAATTTATCCTAACAGCCATTATTCCAAAAGATGGTTTGAAATAGATTCTTCTTCAGTACATGAAATCTTCTTGTTCTCCTACCATACTGAAGAAAATTATATAGATACCAGAATTTTGGTTTTATGCTTTGACCAAATATCGACAACAACAAAAAAATCTATTCTGCAAATTAATGGTTTCAAAAATATCAAACTATATTAAAACACAGAAAAAGGCAAGATAATTTAAAGGAAATGTTAATACAGTTCTTCACTGTACATTGTAATCAGTAGAAATATTTTACCTAGTTACATCTGTTTACCCACTGATCCAGAATAGGTTGTCTCAATGTGTAAAGGAAAATGAAATAAAGCGACTCCATTGCTACACAGCAGAATTTGGCCTTAATGCAATCACAATCAGCTACTTCCCATTTAAATAATTTTGAAAACAGATTCTGAAAAACAAACTGCAGCCAAAATGCAGGGACATAGAGGAATTTTGATACAGGCTTCAGTGGAGAAAATTCCCACTGCTCCTTTATTTGCCTCTACAAAATGCTGAAACTATTCCTAAATTTAATACTTGAAAAATATTAAGAATAACTTGGGAATCACCAACATCCATGCCTTTATCTCTGTTTAGTGGTTGTTCCAAAAAAAAGGAGTCTATTGTTTAAATACTGTAGGTCTGTGTGCAAATTTGGTATGAGTTTTTCTCTGCTATAGCTAAAGGTTTCAAACTCCTAAACCTCATAGTAATTGCTGGATCAGCAGCAGTGTTGATCTATTTTCCTCCTTATTTTTTTCCCCGTTTTTGAATAGTAATACAACTTTCTAAATACTGTTGACTGATTTATTGTTCAAATGTATTACTTATTCTACATTGCTATCACAACTTCTTCCCTGGATCTTGCAAGTTTCCAGGTAGGTGAATCTTCCTGTTTCCAAGGCATGGCTGTAGCAAGCACAGGTAGTGTGACAGGGGACCAGGAGGAGATGGGTACTTGCTTCTCTGCTGTGGGCAAACCACTGGTGTGAGGTGGTGACAGGTGACAGTCGGCTGAGAAGTGCCTTTAGGAGGAACAGCACCTCAGCCAGCAAAGTGTCTCTGCATTTCCACTCAGCAGTCCCAAGGAAATAGCTCCAAACAGTTCTGCGGCATGATGCTCCACCCTCATAGATCTTCTTGCAGGATGGTGGTGTTCACTTTTGCTTAGAGAGGATTTAAGTTCTTTTTAATATGTACCAAATGACAAATATGAATAAAAAAAAAAAGACTCTGGCTCTACCAGAACCCATGTGAAAACAAAAACTGTCCAAAATATTCTTACTTTGGTATCATTATTCTGACAAAACCGGCATGTCTCTGTTGTCAACACGACAGCATATTTTTATTCATGTTGTGCTGTAAAGGATTTTAAATTGCCTAGGATGGGACAGTGGGGGTGGGGAGGGAAAGGGCAGTTTGCTCTTCATGCCACCATCCAGGTGGCCTCTTAGCAGCAAGTTGGCTCAGGCACGCATTGCAATCTCAAATCGTTTTGTGTGTGCTTCTGTGCATGCTAAGCAAATCCTGCTATCCTCTTCCAGCTCTATCAACTAGCATCTTTCAATCAACAAATTGCACTTTGGCATGAACAGAAGGTTTAAGATGGACTTCTGCCACCCTCCCAGTCCCAGGCTAAATAGCTATGAACATATGCAGAGATTGTGTTGTTCATTTTTAGGGCTTTATGATGGCACATTTAATTGTACTAAAAGTGCAATTGATGGAAAGTGAGTTACAGATTGAATAGGCAGTGCAGCAGATGTACAAGGTCATTCAACAAGGACTACTCATTACTTCAAATTACCACCCTTGAGAAGAAACTATAGTGTATGCCAGGATGGAGCTCTTCCTCTGACGCCTCATCTTTCAGTTTTATCCCAAAGGCCATCTTTGTTTTCTTACAGATAACACTGCCCAATTAGAACCTGCTACCTTAAGTTACACTGACTTGATTGCCATATCTAATGTAATTCACATACGTGAAGTATGCTACTGCTGCTTCTGTTTGTTTTAAGAAAGGTGATTGCCAGAAATTGCATACAATGCGTTTGTACGTTCACAGACCTGTATTTCTGTTCCATTTGACAGAGAGATGAAAGACAGATGCCTTGCTTAGTTTTAAATCACATTAGTGTTCTATTTCCATTTATCTTTTACTTTCATAACTCCTCATTGAAATACAGTCTGACAAAATTTGCCAAAAAAGAGCACAACTTGCTCAACAGTTTATAGGGTTTGGCAGCACTGGAACATTTGCTTCTTCTTATTTGGCTGTTCTGGCATTCATGAACAAAGACAAGTATTAGATGGACCCAGATAACTAGACCACAAGTTTGTTAATTCTTCTGGGAATCGGTGATATTTTATTCACGATAGCTCATGACTTTTTTTAATCAACTGCTGCTTGCCAAAGAGCCACCATCACAGCCTTCATACTTTTCAAGTGACTTCCCAGTAAACTAGGAGGGAAACATTGCCCTCCCCATATAAAAGAGATGTATGTTCCGCTGAGATGGAGTCAACAAGGCATTCATTAAGGAATACTCATTCCAAGACTTCTTCCAATTTCATTTAGCAGAAAGTTAGACTTCCTATCAAGGCAATCTGCCCCGCAGAAGAAAGTGCCAGCAATTAGCTCAGCCCTCTGCAGTGTTGCCTTGCACCTGTGGCACACTGTCTCACTGACTTCTTACAGGGAGAAACGGGTTACATGTCGTGTCCATTCATTCAGAGGATGCTTTTCTGATCCCTTCATGCCCGCCTTCCAAATCCCAGGCCTCTTTCTGGGGAGGACTTTTAAAAAAAGCCTCTATTCAGCCTGCCCACATTGGCATTTCAGACAATTCTTTTCTGCACAGCAAGACTTTTCATTTAACAAATGTATGCTGTGATGGTGTACGTCATGACATCAAGAAACTTTTTACTGTTCATTTTTGAAGCCATAGCAGAGATGTCTTCAAGCAAGAATGTAAAAAAGTCTTTTGCCTCTCTGAAGGAGAGCGCACATCATGTTGAAGAGCAAATGTGGAAGGGAAAAAAAAGACAAATGTTAAAGCCCAGGACTTAACTTAAGATAAGATTCAAATTTAACTGTTTGCATTGGTCAAGAAAAATCTCAGAAAGTAGGTAAGTTAGGGCCCTTCACCTTGTCTTTTTGTGCTGGAATTTGGTGTAGAGATGTTGATAAAGGAATAGAATAAATACCATATTTACATATAGGAAAAAGGTAGCTCCTGTTCATATCGCCTTCAGTCTACAGCCTCAAAACTGCTAATCTAATAAATGCCATGGAATGAAAAAGATAAAGTTGAACTGGAGATCAGTAGCAATGTTGTTATTTGCAAACAGTTTCTCTGCAGAAAAATGTCAAACTTTTTGTAAGGAATAATTAAAGATAACCAATTCAAGTAGCTCTAGTTTGAAATACTGTCTAATAGCTTCGAAAACACGCTCATTAATTGTCCTGAAAAATATGAAAAAATACAGATTTTTGTCTTCAAAATGCAAAAGAGGAAGTATAAGAAAATGATTTACTGGGTACATTTAATAATGTAACTGATAACACTTATCCTGCATGGTTGCAGAACACCCAGTAATTATGAAGAGCATAGTAAATTTTTCTTGCTCATTTTCTTGTCATCCTGTTTCTTGGAAATCTGGCATCAAATATATTTATTTATGAGTGGTCACCTATAAATCTCATGATAAGAACCGTTTTTTACAATCTAAAGTGCTGAGATAACATGTTCTTTTAACAAACTATTTTTATCGGTGTGCTGTGTACATCACTGTGCTGACCCACTTTTACTAGATTGAAGTACTATGGGGCCTTCAGGAGTATCAATCAGTCAGCAGATACACTCTCTGGAGGCTTTATTGTTTTTTAAAACGGCACAATGCACGGACTGCATGGCTGTCACGACTGATAAGAGCTCGAGTCATTGCTGGACATATCCAGCCTTATTTTGTTTTTCTTCCCTCATTCTTTGTCATTGTTTATCTCTGTCTTGCAACACAGTTTTTGTAGTGGACAAATACAGTTTCTAATATTAATATGTTTTTCTGCAAAATGTTAATTTCAGAGTGCCAAAGCACTCTGCTCAAGAAATGGCTAGAAACAGTAGTGGCAGCAGTAAAATACTGCAAGAAGAAACCATTTGAATGAGAAATATTTGGAATATATCAGCATTGATAAGCTTCCTTTAACAGCAAGTGTTAAAATCACCTAGTAAGACACAAAAACTTCTGCTTTGTTTTTCAGAGGATGCTCCCCATGCACTTCACAAAAAGCCATTAAACATTTCTCAGACTAAAAGAAAGTAATGAAATTACTGCAAATATAAAACTAACAGTAAAAATTATAGAGGTCGGTAGTGTCATTTAATTTCCTGATAAATACATACCCTGACTAGGTGCTATCAGTAAAGTAGCAGTTCTGACATAAATCACAGAACCATAGAACAGTTTGGGTTGGAAGGGACCATCTAGTTCCATCCCTGCTGCTGTGAACAGGGACATCTTCACCTATTTCTATGGAATTCTACGGATGAAGACAAAACACTTTCTGAAATGGTCCATCTGCATTGGAGTCAAACTAGGCTGATTGGGCACAGTCAGAACTCAAAGTACTGGCCCTTGCACCGGCTTTGTTTTCATTCATATTAATGAATATGAATTCAGCCTTGAGTTCTGGTACCTGTAATCTTACAAAAGCACTAGAGCCACTAAAACAATTTTTATAAAGTGAAAACATTCCTGCATTAGCAAGTGAGTAAATGAGATATTATTTCTACTGGTTATTGATTAGCTTTCATAATGTTCTTGAATTTCCACTTTGCTGTGCCTGTTCCACCTTATGAAGACATTAATAGTTTATGCAAAAATAAATCATGTTCTAAGTCTCATTTTGAATGGACCCACTATCTAGCCTCCTACGAGTGGGGAAGGTTTTTCTTGGTTTTTACAAAGAAACCTTAACTACTGCTACTATTAAATTGTACTTCACTACTACTACCTTTAAATTGTAGTACTACAAAATAGTACTAGTATTAATAGCAGTACTACTACTATTAAATTTTTCTGGGGGTGTTGGTGGACAGCTGACTGAATATGAGCTGGCAGTGTGCTCAGGTGGCCAAGACGGCCAATGGCATCCTAGCCTGTATCAGGAACAGTGTGGTGAGCAGGACTAGGGAAGTGATCATCCCCCTGTACTCGGCACTGGTGAGACCCCACCTCGAGTACTGTGTTCAGTTTTGGGCCCCTCACTACAAGAAAGACGTTGCGGTGTTGGAGCATGTCCAGAGAAGGGCTACAAAGCTGGTGAGGGGTCTGGTGGACAAGTCTTATGAGGAATGACTGAGGGAACAGGGGTTGTTTAGCCCAGAGAAGAGGAGGCTGAGGGGAGACCTTAGCACTCTCTACAACTACCTGAAAGGCGGTTGTAGAGAGGTGGGGGCTGACCTCTTCTCCCTAGTGAAAAGTGATAGGATGAGAGAAAATGGATTCAAGTTACGTCAGGGGAGGTTTAGATCGGATATTAGGAAACATTTTTTCACTGAAAGGGTTATCAAGCATTGGAATAGGCTGCCCAGGGAGGTGGTGGATTCGCCATCCCTGGAGGTGTTTAAAAAAAGTGTAGATGTGGTACTTGGGGACATGGTTTAGAAGTGGTTTTTGTCAGGGTGGGTTGATGGTTGGACTTGATGGTCTTAAAGGTCCCTTCCAACCTCAGCAATTCTATGATTCTATGATTCAAGAAATATATTTTTTGGTTTAAAAGAGTATGCAGGTTATTCAGCTAGCTATAATTGTTCCCACATTAACCCACAAAGTGCTTAGAAATGAGGATACTGCAAATATTAATGGAACAGTGACAGAGACAACTAGGTAGCTCAATTTGTATATGGATAATAATTAAATAAACTTCTATATGGCTTGACAAAAACTGATGCAACACTGAGTACAATGGAAAGTTATTTTTACAAAGAGTAGAGAAACACATCACTCTCTATACCTATGAAACCTCAAGGTAAGAAATTGAATAATCTCATCAAAGGCTAAATGTTAGGTGTACCAGAGCCAGCAGTTCATAAAATCTTGTATTTCAAATTTAGATTAACTTCTTTTACAGAATATTAAATTCTTATTTCCTTAGGGGCATCTCTTTAATGTCATGAGAATGTTAGTAGGAGTTAATAGAAGAAATTTTGAATCACCAACACTGAAGAAAATTGGATCCTAGCAAGTGTATTGAATAATAAGATGATGAGGACATAGGAACTGGACAAAGCTTTATGCAGCTACCGCCATGCCCAGGTAATGCTAGATACATAATAGACAAAGAACAGAGAAGCCTTTCAAAAATTAATTAATCAACCTGCATCCCACTGAGATAATACCTTCTTTGAAATGTTTCATCATGGTTCTTTTGACAGCTTCTGCTTGCATAAATCACCACCTTAATTTCAGCTCTCCCATAGCATAAGTAAACCATACACATTTTACTGTTTCTAAAGACATTTCCCATACCCTGTTTTTCATATCACCTATGTACCTTCCACCAGGACATTTAAACCACAGGATTTCTCTGCATGACACATATCTCTCCTCCCTCACTAACCCTGAAGGGAAGGTTTCCAAGTAATGTCAAGATAACACCGCCCGTTAGGGAGTAACACACTGGGAAGGACAGCGAGACATGAGCATTTCAGGAAATGCTGAAGGTAACAAGCAGCTAGTCGCAACTTGAGGCAAGATGCTGTGTTGTGGGGTAGGACGAGGTATATACCACTGGGAACTGTGATGTAAAGAGAGAACAGGCAGAATGAACTCTGTCAGATACAGAAAAGTCAGTAAAAAGAGATGAGAAAGTGAGTGGTATGGTCTGGAAATGCAAAGCACTTTTCAGATTAGATCTGTCGAGAGAGAAAATTTCCGTGGGCCAGAGACCAACCATGGGCTGCTGCAATGGGAGCAGCACCAAGGCACAAGTTACCAGCCCGGGGCTCTTAGGCTCTTTCAAGAACTAAGTAAGCAGCTCGCACATGGTTCAAGGGCAGCTACATCTCTCCTGCCTGGCAGTGGAGCAGGTCTGCCACAAGGGCTGCTGGATAACACAGACTCAGAGCAGTGCGAGACAGCAAGACAGCAACAGGCAATCTCCCTGGGTTGTCCTGGGAGCCAGATGTCTTCTGATTCATGAAATCCTAAACATGGAGAGAGCCTCTGTAATTTCCTGGTGGCCAGCTCCTCTCTGCTTTCTGAGGTGTGGCACACACTTTACGTCTCTTAATAGGTCACAGAGTTTGGCGCGTGGCTCTGAAGGTTTGGTGGGACACCGATGCAGTGTTATTTTCAGCAGCCACTCAGCACTTCAAATGTATGTTGGAGCACCCATTAGAAGGACATTCTGCACTGTGTTTTGGAAACTCTTCATCTTTCAGTCAGTTGTTTTATCTGGAGAGCAAACAGGAGTGAAGATGAACCGGGCAGTTGCACCAGCTCTGTATCATCAAGTTCAAGTTTACGGTGCTGCTTACATTTTTCTATTGAGCTCAGATGGCCAGTTTCCATTCAGCTTCCTACTCTTCTTTGCCCCATGCATCTGTTGACTATAGCTCTAATTATTAGGTGCTGGATAAATGTCAAGAAACGCTATCTGTTATTTCTGTAATATATACTGCATTAGTATGTTCCATGCTTGCTTTCTATTGCTTTCCCATCACATAGTGTGATGTTGCATAAAGGCTTTTATCCCCAGAGAGCTTTTTTTTTCATTAAATGTGCTGAGATGCTGGAAATCTATCCAAAACACTGGCGCTATCTTTGACTTTGATACAATTAGCTACTCAGTAAAAAGGCACATTGGAATACACTATGAAAGAAATAAAAAACACACTTAGTCAATTCTGAGTTGATTCAGTGCCGATGTGTTTAGCTGACTGTCTGAAAAAAAGATAAGTAGCAAACCATTTCAAAGATTACTCTTCCCAAACAATAAAAAAAACTACCTTAAACTTGACATTTCCAAAATGATGAATCTTGGATTAAATCATGTGAAATGTCAAAATGAAGAGAAAAAGAAAAATCAATAGCTGTGCGGATGAAGCAATGTGAGGTCAATCGTACTATACTGCCAGTGCCAGGCCACCCATGTCTTTTTAATAGCAGTATTTTTAAAGTGTACAATACCTGAAAGACACTAGAGATTAATTTTAAAGACTGAATCCCTTCTTAACAATAAAATTATTAAACATTTTGTTTTTAGAGACTGGAGCATAGGCATAATAAAATAGCACATTTCCAAAAAAGTTTTTACTGCATCCTTGAGATTAGTTCACCAACATTATCCTCAGCCTTTCACATTACACGAATTTTCCTTTGAATTTGATACATTTTTCCTGTCAGGTAACTGAAAGCTTTAATCAGAGGAGGAAAAAAAAGGTTTAGAAATCACCACTGCTTTTGAAATGTGACCTGAGCCTGCTGCTAACACTTTTATGACAAAAAACAGTATTTTCCTGTGAAAGCCATAGGTATGGCGTAAGTATACTGGAGAGTACTACATGGGCTCTCCCACCACCTAACCTGGGCATGTTCTGAAGGAGCACATGCCTCTCACTTGCAGACTATGTGGGTAGCTGAAGGTAGACGTTCAACCTGGCTGTCTTGAGCCCATAATGGAGATGTATAAATGTAGGCAATATGAGTATTACCCATATTGTATTTTAGTGTGCATGATTAAGAAGTAGATCTAGGACATTTAATTTTTTTTTCAGGTACTAAAAGCTAATTTTTTTTAAAAAAATTGAACATCTTGATTATTTTTGACTAGTCTGGGTCTCAGCTATATTTACAGTGAGGTAACATAAGCTCACGTTCATGTCTAACATTTGGTACGCTGCATGTACATAGGCAGCTTCTGCTCCATTGTAGTGTGTTTTAATAGGCACAAACACAACCAATCTGATGATGTCATTGCTAACACATGGGGAAAGATGGCTGAGAAGCTGGTATTGCCCTTGGACTAGCCAGAGGAACTTGCAGAATACTGACAGGTACCGATAAGTAATGAAGGATAATGACCAAGTGGGAAAACCCCTTTTTGTTCTAGAGAAGTACGCCGTAATGATTTTCCTGATACCCGTAATCACTGGTTTTGTTTCGGCTTAAGAGGCTCCTCAAAATATAGCCTAGACATGGATATTAGCAGAACTGGTTTTAAAGCAGCACTATTTACATTTCAGGGAAAAACAAAAGTGCGGTGGAGCTGGATTACTCCTGGATAATTCTTTAAGAGGGGACTGAGAAGAGAGAAGCTTGTTTCTTTTTTTATCTGGTCAGTGAGACAAAATGTTTATTTGAAAACAAAGGAAAAAAAAGACATATCAGAGCAAAGAGGATGTTTAAACTGATACTAAAGACTAGACTTATAATGTTGTAAACTACACATAAACTCCTAAAGCTAACTTCTCACTCTAAAGATAAATGGCATTAATTCACAATACCATCCCTAAACCTCTCTAGTCCTTCTAGGACCGTATAAAATGGTGTATTTTTACAGCCTGAACTGCTTTACAGCTATAAGATGGAGATAAAAATGGAGATGAAAACATTTTATAAAATACAGTTAGTGCTAGTAAAAGAAAGCTGTCTGTGAAGCTTTTCTTTTAAGTTTTCCTACGATAGTTATTATCGATATCTTCTATTACTGTTTAAAGAGAAAGTGGGGGGAAAGCCTCACTTTGAAGGATATTAGTACATTATATCAAAAATGTTTTTTCATTTTAGGACTTTTTTACAGCTAGGAAAAAAATCAGTAGCTTTCGAAATGAGATTTTTCACTCAACCACCCACTGTAGAGCTAACATAATCGTGGTGTCAAACCACACCAGCCTTTGTCAGTTTTCTCTGTAATTACTGAGCAGACAAGGGCATTTCAGAGCATGACTGATGGTTTGTTGTTTCCCCAAATCTGGTAGGAATCTTAGTCAACCAAATGTGGTCAATAAAGGTAAAATAGGATAATATTTATTGTCTTTGCTGAGCTGATGGTCAAATAGCTTCTTCAAAAATCTCGGCTTTTGCCAAGGCAATACATTCAGAAACATGCCTTTGAAGGAGAGAGAAAAAAAGCCCCAGGTTCTCTTTCTGTCCTTAGTAAGTATACAAAAAAGCAAATATGAACTCCTTTATTCAAAACAGCTTAAATTTAGGAATGTGACTGTGATGTATGACATCCATATGATAAAAATGCACGAAGACAGTGCCATGCAGAAGAAAATATGTACTTTAGCTCTGTAATCACACGTACATTGATGCTTAGAAATCACAAGTGACTGAGGAGAGGGAATGTTGCTTTCTGAGAGCTCAGAACAATCCCTTAAAAATAATTTTATACTCCCGTTTTTGGTTTGGTTTTTTTTTTTTTTTTTTTTTCCCCTCAAAGACAGGAAAACCTCTTCATCTAACCAGTTTTGGCAAGAATGCTATGGGGAACACAGCATATGTTCTCCAAGCTAGTGTTAATCAAGGAAAGGGCTGTCAGCATTGTCCATAACATTCCCGGTCCGTGTAACAGAGCTCCCTCTTTGAAAAAAATAACCAACGTATGGCACAACAGAAATGTATAAAACCATTTGGGTAAATTTCTACCATGTTTAATTTCTGAAGTTTATAGGGAAAAAAACCCCGAGACATTAAAAATGAGACAGCATCCTTCAGGTAGTAACTATTTACTTTCTTACCAAATAAGAACTAATTAGTTACTGATACCTGGGGACAAACCATGAGAAACAGATGTGTGAAAAATCAAAATGTGAAAACAACTGCATGATCCTATGGGAAAACTCACAAGCAATCCTAGAGAAGTGATGTTTTCAACAACCTCAGCTATAAATTATTCTTCTGTACCATCTCTTCCTTTCTCCATAAAAGAAACAGAAACATATAGATGTAATTACTGCCGTGAGCATTTTTCATAGCATCATAGAATCATAGAATGGTTTGGGTTGGAAGGGACCTTAAAGATCACCTAGTTCCAACCCCCCTGCCATGGGCAAGGACACCTCCCACTAGACCAGGTTGCTCAAAGCCCCATCCAATCCAGCCTTAAACACGTCCAGCGATGGGGCAGCCACAACTTCTCTGGGCAACCTGTTCCAGTGCCTCACCACCAACCATCCAGTGCCCTCACTCACCACCAATCTACCCTCTTTCATCCTATCACTACACTCCCTGATACAAAATCCCTCCCCAGCTTTCCTGTAGGCCCCCTTTAGGTACTGGAACAGGCTACAAGGTCTCCCCGGAGCCTTCTCTTCTCCAGGCTGAACAGCCCCAACTCTTTCAGCCTGTCTGAATAGGAGAGGTGCTCCAGCCCTCTGATCATCTCTGTGGGCCTCATCTGGAGGGCCCACTCCAACAGGTCCGTGACCTTTTTATGTTGGGGGCCCCAGAGGTGGACACAGTACTCTAGGTGGGGTCTCACAAGAGTGGAGTAGAGGGGAAGAATCATCTCTGTTGACATGCTGGCCAGGCTTGTTTTGATGCAGCCCAGGATACGGTTGGCTTTCTGGGCTGTGAGCGCACATTGCCAGCTCATGTTGAGCTTCTCATCCACCAACACCCCCAAGTCTTTCTCCTTAGGGCTACTCTCAACCCATTCTCTGCCCAGCCTGTATTTGTGACAGACTGGCCACAGTATTGGCCACAGACAGACTGTGGTTATCTTTATCCCTGGAGACATTCAAAATTCAAATGGACAAGACCCTCAGCAACTCAATCTTATTAGACCTGTTTTGATTTGGGCTTGGATCAGACGATCCATTGATGTCTCTTCTGACCTAAACCATTCTATGATTCTGTTTCTTTAAGAATTATGATAAAACTGCATAAGTTGGTAACTTCCATCTTGTTATCAACAGTATCCATATATTAAATTATGATTAGAAGGTAAGATTGCAACATAAAGCATTCAAAATTTAGAACGGTTCAGAATTATGGCTGGCTATCAACCAAATCAAACACTCTGCATTTAAACCATGATACAATTCTTGATTACATGCATGAACCCCTTATTCCACCACTTTAGTTACTGAATAGGATGAATCATATTCACCGATAGGGAAATCATTCAATATTTCTTATCTTAAGTCAGCATGGTCCCAGATCTTATTTGCTGTGGCTCTAAAAAGCTATGTTGCTATTCTAGGATTTTGTAAATGTAGTACCAAAATATAGTGTCAAAATTCTCCTGGTGAGGTGAATTGCTATTAATTTCTACATTTTACAGAAAAAAAAAAACAAACCCAAGGGAAGGATTTAAAACCGATGTTTCTTAAAATGTGTACGTGCTGCCTTTGACATAGTGAAAGCTGCATTGTGAGAGGCTATACTGTAAGTTTCCATTACATAATATAGCAGAAAAAAAACCATAACTCATGAGCTTTATGTCATGCTGGGTACTAAACTAGTAGTGCATATCATACATTCTTCCTAGGTTCTGAAAATACCACTTCAACACCAAAGCCTTAATTCACTCATGACATATCTTAATAAAATGTTGGAATGACCTAGGAACATCTGATATTGGGAATTACAGCAGAATATCCTGCTTTCACATACTGGCTTGTAAGCCTTAGTAACCGCTTCCTTTGCTAAGACAGAAGCACATACAGTATTCAGAAGCACAGATCTAGTAAGAGAAATCCAAAAAGAAATTCAGCCACAACACATATATTTTTCAGTGCTTTTGCTACTATGTGTGATGGGATGGAGCTTTAGGGTTAAAAAGCGTGAAATGCTGACACACCGCATGCTGACATGAAAGAGGAAGAGCAGGGAGAGAAACTCTAGACAAAGAGAAAATTAGCAGAAGACAACAAGCAGAGAGAGCACACAGCAGTAGATCTAGCTGAGGTAAAGGATGTGGACTAGGTACGCTGGCTGATATGGAAGAGGCTCAAAGGCAGCTGAAGACCGTAGTTTTTCATCGGTTCAAAACTACAGGATTAAAATGATAAAAAACAGTACTTTGATAACATGTCAGAATAGGACCTGGATTAAGAAAGGACTCAAACATTATTAAATGCTAAGACTGTATAATTCAAGATAGCAAACCATATTCTTCGGATAGTGCAAGTCCCAAAGATAAAAGAAAATGATTTGCAAGCCAAGGCGGATATGGTCCTATATGAATCTCACCTTTGCATGGCATTTGGTGTGCATTTAATTAAGAGTACATTTTGAACGAGAAGACAGCTTAAAGAAAATAGTATACAGAAATCGGAGATATCCCAAGTCGTACATCATGGAAGTAAAAACTGGGAATTTTCCCGTCTTTTTAATTTTTTTATTTATTTTCATTTTTCAGTTTCAATTTGCTTCAGTTAGTGACATTCACACACTAACAGCTCAATGAAAAACTTACACAAAATGTTAGCAAATGCCACTGCACTGCCTGTAGAGAATAAAGGGCTTATTGACATGCCTGCTTCCAGCATAAAATGTCATGATTGCAGTATTGACTAACAGCATATCAAAATAAACATCTGAAAGTCGAGGTAATGCTTGGAGTTGCTGAAGACGATCTTCCTGAACCACCAGCTCTGCACTTAAAAAAACACACCACCACCACCCCCCCCCCCCAAGCCTCCATATCTACCTCCTGAATCATTTTAAGATATAAACTAGAAATTCATTTAAGCGGTTGAGGGATAACATAAAAATTCTATCTGTTTAGACTTCTGTCTTAGGCAATTTAGCTCTTGCCATTTTTCTCATTATTTTTGCTCTGTATCTTCAGTAAGTATCATTCTATGGGCATGGTAGCAAAGAGTATTTCGACTTTTACTTAATCAGAATTACTTGAGAAATTGTCTTGGGAATGGCGTTAGCAGTGAAGCAATATACAAAACAATAAATTGCCTCTGCTACTGATTACTGAAACAGCACTGCAATGTTTATAAAAGTAAAGGCCATTCATCCTCAGCAAAATCCAACCAATTTACCTTATTTGTATTGTGCGTGACATCGTGAAAAAAATCAACCAGACACATTATAATGACTGTCATATGTCTTCTTACATGAGGGTTTCAAAGTACACCAATGCTGTTGCCTTGTCAGGCTTCCCACTGACATTAGCATTGGAGTTTGTCATGAATTAATTTGTCCAGCAGAATAAAAATCCTAAGCAGGAATAGTGAGTTTGGCCAGAGTCTCCCACAGTAATATTTTGACTCATCTTCAGCAGATGATGGATGTCTGAAATTCCTTCCTGCAGTTAATCTGGTCCCTTCATCCATTTTATTATTGAAGTAAAAGGAAATATGGATGGTAATACAGTATTATTTATCAGGTTTCATTTCTTTAAGGCAATTTCTTTAAGGCAACCAAGGCATCAGTTCAATCTATGTTGCATAAATATATGCAGCTATTTTTATTCTCTATTTCTAGGTTAATGCATAGCGGGTTTTTTAACTACTGAAGTCCTAAAATGCATCTATATAATAGAAACTAGTCACACTGATCAGTTGTTACCTGTTTAAATACTTCGGTATACTTCTTAACATGTAATTTACTAGACTCTTAGAAAGAAAAAGGGCTTTTGAAGTGTTAATTGCTATGCTAAAAGGTTTCAATCAAGCTCTAAAGTACAGTCACAGTTGCTAGAGAGGGCAAAGGGAGCATAATGCAGGGTCAGATTTTAAACAGGTTTCTTGAGGTTCATGGTGTCACTGTAAGTGAAATCAAACTTGCCTCATGCCTCCGTGCCTTAGTTTTTCTACTCGTAAACCTGAGAAAAAGAATACAAAAATTAGCAATACAAAAATTCAGAAGTGAATGAAGACTAATCAGTGGACAACATGGGGATATATCAACCATATGGCATTTGCTGTATATGCATTCTCTCAGGTACTGGGAAGAAAAAAAAAGAGTACAAAATCCTCATTTTTGGAAATTGGATTCACAGTTTCAGCAATTGTCCCTGTTTTCAAACTAAATAACTGAAGTGTATGTCTTGAAGTGTGGTGTACAGGCTTTTTTTTTGCTTAAGAGCTCGTGCTCTCCTCTAAATAAATACCTTTTTATAAGTGCTGGGCCCCCACAGGTACCTGGATATTTACGCAGGTTAAATATGAGCAGATTTTTGTGCAGTCTGCAAAAAGAGGAGCCAGCCCCAGTTCTGTCTCCTGCCTATAAAAAATATTATGCGAGGTCAAGTAACATAAAATTGCTCAGCTGCTTGTGACAGACTTAAGCTGCAGCCCAGTAGCCTTCCTCTTTTTCAAAGGAGACAATTTCTGTCTTTGCATAGACTGATCCATAACCCACAGCACCTTTTAAAATAGCATGAATAACTTCACACAAAGTAATAACTTTAAATAGTATCAGACATGCTCTGGTATTGGTGCCATACAAATCTTTGTGGACTGGCCTGGCCTTTGCTTGTTGTGCCACTCTGTATTCCTACTGAAGTTAACAGTAGATACACTTGTCAGTTTATTTGGTGAAGCACTGTGAAAGTGTCCTAATTTCCTAATATCACCAGCTTTCTTTTATGGCAGATATCTTTTATGACTGGTATATGCACACTGAGTTGGGTCAAACAGTCAAGTGTGAATTAAATTACTTCCTTTTTTTTGCTGACATAAGTAGCTAACCCAGTTTTAATCTGAACAGAGATATCAGCAGTTACTCAGTTACTATGCTGAAGAAGCATGAAACACTAATTCTTTTTTTTTTTTTTTTGAATGAGATGTATCACTGTTTCATCGCCTGAAAGAAGATTCTCCATCAAAGTTTCTCTTACTGTGAAAGGACAAGGCTTTTTTAGTTGCAATTTAATCTTAATTCAGCTTGGATACTTCCTTGTAAAGGATTACAGGAAGCAAGCCTGACTGTGTATGAAGTAATCAGATAGGAAAGGTAGAATCTCAACCCAGACTACATATTATTAGAATTTATGCTCCTTTACACCCTTGAAGCAGACAGATATCATAAACCAATATGGCAAGGAAGCAAATTTAAAAAAAAAAAAAAAAAAAATATTTTTTTTACTATTGTTAACATGTTTTTGTACAGTTTGGTACAATTGGTACCATTTTACCTGATCAAAAAACCTGAACTTACAAAACCAGAAGATGCATCTGGAGGAGCTTCCAAGGACCTAAAAACTGTGGACCTTACATTTTTTCCCTTGGCTCTTGGGAAAGAGCCTTTGTTGAACAATATCCTGGCTTTGCCTGAGTCTGATGACAGGACTGACTTTGAATGCTCAACGGGAAACTGCAAACCAGCTCCTGCTACAGAGGGTGAAAATTAACCAGCAATAGTGAGAAAAGCAAATTCTGGCTATATAGCAATCTGCTGTCTTATGAAAACTAATAAATAAACCTCACACCTGCCACATATTAGGAATTATTCCTGCAAGCCAAAGATTTTGTCAGCAGGGAACTTAGGTGCCCAGAGAAACCCTCTGCATCCTTAGATGACTTGACTGTCTGCCTCTGCCTCCAAGGATGGAGTCTTCGTCTCTCTGGGCAACCTGTGCCACTGCTCAGTCACTCTCACAGTAAAAAAGTGTTTCCTGATGTTCAGATGGCACCTCCTGTCTTTCAGTTTGTGCCCATCACCTCATGTCTCATCACTGGGCACCACTGAAAAGAGCCTGGCTCTGCCTTCTCTGCACCCTCCCTTCAGGTATTTTAAACCGGCATTTCTTTTTCATCCTACAGAACAGCCTATCTTAACTTAGCAAATGCAGATAGTAATTTAAGCATCATTATACTGTATCCTGAGGAGAACAGACTACTAAATGAAAGCCAGAATGAGTTCTGATGACTCATTTGGCCCCCACTCATTTCCCAAATGTGTTTTTAAGGCCTCACATTTTAACTCACAGAAGAAAAAAGTCCAAACGTCAGTACTATTAAACTTGAAAGAATTTTGCTTACAATATTTTTTTTTTTAATTAATATGAATAGAAAAGAAGCAGGGACATGGATTTTGAACTAAATTACTAATAAATGAGAAGCACAGGGTAACTGGAAAATAAACACAGGGTGAATAAAATTCTACCTCCATTACACATTGCAGCCCAATTAACTCCATCAGTATCACCCATGTATAACAGAGCAAAACTGACTGGCTTTCATTCTTGCAGTAAGATACCGCTTCTTTCTTTCCTCCCACCCAGAAACTTGTGCTAGAATGCAAAAGACAAAATTAATTGAATAACTGAATAGGATGCTTATGATCTATTCACTGAACATCTACAAACTGTTCACAAGTGGGTTTCATTTATATTTTATTCTGAGTAACTCGGTGACGCTGATCACAAAACATTTATTTCCTTGAATTGTTATGGAAATTAAATCTTGAGCAGTGTTGGATCACTAAATAAATATGCATATTGATACTGCACTTTGCTGGCTGAGTATAATTTAGTATGTCCTTTGCACAACTGGTGGTGAGTATAACTAATATATCCTTTGCACTACTGGTGATAAAAGTGGAACATTTTTCTTCACTTGGAACAGTGATAAGAAGCTGTCTGTATAGGTCACCTCGTAAGAATTAAAGAATTAGCTATTTAACTCCCTGTGTGGTTGTTGTATCTTAGATATTTTTTTTTGTTTGAATAATTAGCCAGAAAATGCAATAAATATTTCACAATAATGTGTGTATAAAGACAGCTACTGTGGAATAATTTATTGTTCAGTAGATATTCAGATAATTTCCAAAGGTAGACAAGCTATTACCTGTTCTTCCCTTTAGGGGGGCAAGGACATATCTCACTTCCCTCCCAAACCTTCCTGAATCATCCACAAGAGGAGATCTGAAGACTCTCCTAACTGGGGAACCCTCATAGCAAAAGGTGGAATAATTGCCATGGAGCTCCCTGGACCCTTTGTTGTCAGGCGCTTTATAATCTTCTACTTTCACAGTGATTGAAAGCAAAACTAAGAGAAAAGGATACTTTGAGAAGGCAAATGTTTACTCAGTTTTAAGAAAAAGGTGCCAGCTGTGTTGTATTGGCCCTTTACTCCCTACCAGTTATGTTCTTTTTTTAATTATTATTTTTTATTTATAGTCAGGGTTGGGTCCAACCTCCAAGGCAGATGTTTATTTTGAATATTTATGTAACTTGCATCTTGTGAGGGAGGAGAGGAAGGGAGTTGCGTTGTAAGCCTTGCAGGGAGTTGCTTTTTGTCCTGTCACTTTCTTTCCTTCCTGTGAACTGCTTATTTGTTCCTTTACCTGAGAAGGATTTGTCAATTGGAAAAGTTTCTCTTAATGCCAGCTCTCTCAACTCTCTGAAGTACGTCATTACCTGTGGCACTGCTTCACAAGGAAATAGCTTGCTTTCTGCTCTTCAACTGGCTGGTTTTTCCACATATTCTGCACTACTTATTGCTGTGCCAGCTCAGAAGACAGCATGCATTCCCTTAACTCTGATCATGCCCTGACACTTCACCAAATTTGGGAACAACAATGAGTTGTTGCCCAGCACTCATTATTTAGTTGGCCAGGTGATACATCAAAAGGATTTCAGCACAGGAGAGACACCAGCTGGGGTCTTGGCAAACAAAGGTAGAGCTTGCCAGCCTTAGCTCCTCTGCAAAGATTATAAGCACTCAGATCTGAAATGTAGGATAATTTGAACCTAAATGGAAGGAGAGAACATGCTACTTTCAATACCTAAAAAGGTACAGGTTATTACTGTTATTTTCCTATTATACAGGCCGAGCCTCTTCACTTGGTAAAGTGAACTGTGGAAATTTGTAACACATAGACACAGGGCTAGAGTAAGGATTGAAACAAGTAACATTTGGTTTGAATCACAGACTTCCTTGAGTTGAGTCTAGCTGAATATGTGTATGAAATCTAATGGAAACATAATTTTTAATATGTAGAGAGTTATGGGTTTTGGATTAATGATTAGATCCTATTATTAGCAACTCTGTGTGAGGCACTTAATTCACATAATGAAAAGATACTTCTAGAAAGGACTTAGAGTAGAAATGCATTCATATAAAGGCAACTAAATTAAAATTATAAATACGGATAAGTTTATACATCTTTCCTCAGCAGTTTTGTAAAATTTACAGGTTTCAGACACATCTTCATTATACAGGAAAATAAAACTTGAGAAGTTTTCCCAGCAGTGAGTACAATGACACCGCTAGGCCTACTGGCTAGTACAAAGTGCATGTGAAACCTCTCACCAACAAAACGCCTCTCTTCTTTCTCGTCAGGAAAGTACAGGAAGTCCCTTACTATCTCCCCTTATCTTCCTCTGTTCTCCAGCATTTAATACCTTCACATCATTCTCAGCAACCCTCAATCCATCATGCTCCGTTCATGACACACATGCATTCATTCCTGCATAATTATAACATTACAATCATTTAAGAGGTAGTGAAGAAAACCTACTAGCTAAAGATTGCTCTGAGAGGGACAACATAGGCCTACAATATATATTTGGTTTCTTCTAGGCTGCTGCCAGCAGACCTGCCAGCACACGGTCTGGGAAGCATAGCAGCATTCTGCATGCTCATACTCCCCTGGGCAATGGAGTATGTCCTGTGATGAACTGAATAGCAAAACAAGGGCTTCAGAGGTCTAATTCTACATCCTATGGTGACTGCTAATATTTTTGTGGGTCTCAAAGTCTATTAAAATCCATGTTTCCTATCTTTTTGAAGGGATGCAACGATCATCAGCTACAGAGAGAGAGTGGAAAAGGGGAACAAGATGAGATCTATCCAAGCACTCTAAGCCTACAGTCTTCCTGATTTTGCTCTACAATGAAATGTCGATCTGGTACTGATTCCACATTGCTCTTCAGCTGCTGAGGCAGAGGAGTGCTGAAGAACCATGTGGTCCCAGAGTAAAGACAGGCCTATTGTAATATCCTCTATTTCTAGCCACTAGACTATACTTTGTTATTGCTGTTATACTGCTGTTGTATTTTCAGTGCTTAATGCAAGACCCATTTTACATGATGTTTATAAAGACATTTAACAAACCAGTGTCTCTAGACTTGGTGGTGAATGTTAGCACTTTCTAGTCTGTCAGTAAGGTTTTTATGCACTGAGTGAATTCAGAGTGTTTCACTTCGCTTCATACCTCCTCTCACCTCTTTGGACATACAGCTGAAATGCTGACATCTTCATGAGGCTGGACTAACATCTGCTATCCTCAGAGGAAATGTGCTATTGACCAAGAATGGCAGGACAGTGGGTGAGGAAAGCCTGTCCTCACTTCACTAAAGCCTATCAGAATATTTTTTTTCACAGGTAGAGTTAATTTCCATGCAAATTAAGTGGAATATGCAGAATTATTTGTATTAGATCTGAATAAGGTGCCAGGCACTTATAAACAGCTCTACAGTACTGCGAAGGCCTTTATCTGTCTTGTCGAAGTCTAACTGGCCCAGTGCATTGGAAGCCTTCAGCAAAATGTCTTCTTGATGTCGTTCTTCATCCCCCCTCTAAATAGCCTCCTGGCAATAATTTGGGGGTTTCTTTACTAGTCAGCTGTTTCTTCATTTTTATGTCTCTTCCAGATGCCTTTTCTATTGCAGAGTTCCTCTAGGTTCCCACTACTAGAAAGGCAGTTTCTCAGTAACTAAGTTTTCATTAGCCACTTTCTAGCCTTACTCCAGGTTTTGAATAATTGTTCACAGCAGACCTCTCTGTTGCAAAGACACACACATTACACTTTGCTCTGTTCACATTGAGAAAGTTACTCTTCCTAACAGCTATGGTAGAAAATTGACAGCTTAAAGTCTACCCAGCTTAGAGGACACAACTTGCTAAAAAGCCTTTTACTTATAACTGCATTTTTAAAGCCACAAAATACACCTTTCTCATAAGCCAACATTAAATCGTTCAGTTTCTAGCCAATGTTCACAAATGTAAAGGCTCAGATATGATTTCTTCAAAAAGCCCTGAATTTATCCAGACTTTATATGGCCTATGTATTGTTCAACAAATGACTACTGTAGCACATTTTATAATGGACAGTGAGATAGAACTTAGCTCTGTTCAGAATCTGAAATAAAAAGTTTCTGATCTGACAGGAACATGATTTTTCAGAACTAGGCTCTCTACTGCTGATCTTGGTGACAGTTCAACAGAAGGAGCAGTATAGCATTACTGTTTTAAAATTCATTTCATTAAATTTTGAATCCAGTAGGAATTATTAGATGTTTTCACAAAAGTAATTCAGTAGTGATCTTTTAATCTTTTGCTCTCCTTTCAGTACTTATGACTATGCTAAAATGAACAATCATTTGCAAGACAGGTGCCACTTTAATAATGGATTAAAATTTTGGAATGAAATAACATAAAAGTTGCAAAGAACATGAAAATGTATGCATTGACTCTTCAGCAATTTTTAAAATCGCTTGGTCTTAATTGATTCATTCTCCTCCCTAGGTCAAGCATCAGATAGCATGCATAGTGGAAGGAAAAGATGGGCTTCATATCATTGGGGCAGTCTGGGTCAGGATGTTTGGCCCCCAGTGCAGAGAAGAACGATCAAAGGAGCTATTCAGGCTTGGCATAGCCTCAGACACCCTGTGCCTGCTCAATATTTCTGGCTGGCAAAGGAACAGTGTGGTCACAGGGCTTCCAGGAGGAAGTACCTTAATAAAAAGGAGATTCCCAAAGGAATTGTTCTGTGTACATCACGCTGCAACACAAGGGAGAAAAGGAATGAGAGAAATCAGCCCTACTATATTTATACTCGACAGATAGATGCCACTGGTGTTGGTCATTTAAGATTTAACCCTCACAACTAAGTCATCAAAGATACTGCTTTTGAGGGCATTAATAATTGTTTGTTGTAAACATACATTCTGCTTTGGTTATACAAGCAGAGAATGCTCTGAACTAGAACACTATGATCCACTGAGTATCAATTTTGTCCCACACCATCACTCTTAAAAAAAAAATTATTTAATCTGCACTTCTCAGCATTAGTTTGTTTGAAGGAAAGCCCTATGCATGGATGGATGGCTTGGAGAAATGTGTAAGACTTTGCAGAGCCTGTATCAGGTATCTGTAACATTTTTTTTTAAATAATGGCATATTAGTGAGGCTCTACCTTGAGGAGATATTGAGTCTTATTCATTATTGCAATGTATCTTCTGTAAGTACTTACATTCATGCAATATGATAGCTAAAAGACACCAGCTCAGAATAACAGTATTTTCCTTTCTCTTTGTAAAACTGTACAAGTCTACACAAGATGAAAAGCAGTAAAGGATCTGGCCCTAATTTCCATGCGCTTTATTGCTATTTTTCCTTCTGGCTGAACCCAAGTGTAGCTATAAGTACAGAACCTGAATCATTCTCTATCAATTCAGAATATCCTGCAGTACCATTAGAGACAGATTCAACTACGCAAAGTGACTTTTTCAGCAGTATGACTCCATCTTATACCCAGAAATAAGTGGTAGCAGTCAAGCAGTTTCAAGAATACACACTCCTGTCTTAAAACTGTGTTCTTCCCTTAGCATTAAGTAACCTGCAGTTAAAAACTACTTAATTGTGTCTACCACTTAGAAGGCTGATATGTCATGAAAACTCTTTCGCTGACTCATCTAAGATTAATTCAATCAATTCAATCAGTTCTGGTAATTGTGGTATACTGCATTCATCACAGATATGGGGTTTTTTTCTGGCAATCTTTTTGTTGAGATGCTGAATTGGGATTCTCACCTTCAGCTTTTTTCTTCTCTCTTTACCTTCATGCTTACAGCAATACCCCACGGGCTATCATCTTGTCATATCAGGCCAGTAAAAATCTGGATAAGATACCTCTATAACAAAATCAGATACTGAAGAAATGTGTTTCTGATTGCTCAGTAGTTACTACTCTCTAATTAGTAGTGAGTCAATCCTAAAGTCACCATGTGCCATTTCATTCAACTGAGATATATACCCAAGCTTCTGATCACTGAGGGCCAACATAGTTTAGATGAATATTTTCCATTAGTACTATTCAAAACACATTTAAATTGAGAATGTATGCTCTTCCCACTTCTGCTGTTTTGTCTCTCCTTCCTTTTCTAAAAAGAATGGTGTGACAAAGAAAAAATTTCAATGTGTTTTGAGAATTAAATAGAAAATCTTCCCAGACTCTGCTGCACTTTGACTTTCTTTTGGGATCTTTCTGATGAGACCCCCACGTTAAGTGTGACAGTATTACATCTCAGTATAGAGAACAAACCTGCATTTTCTCATTGTCTCATTTGTGTATGGACGATACACAGTGGTGCAGACTGAATGAGCACAGAGGACGGATTATGTCCTTTTCTATCCAAGCATACTCTTAAAATCTCTATTCTGCTGGCAATCTGCCCAGTGTACTTCTCCATCTTACTAGTTTCTTAGCCTCTGATTTTGTAATTCTACTTTGTAATTGTGTATGTGACATTGATACACTCTGAGGAGTAGGTTATGAAAAATTGAGCTCGGAATTGCAGAAATATGCATATGGAAAATGACGCCTTCTCTCATGAAAGGCAGTAAACAAATTAGCCTACAATACCTTGTAATTTTGTAACATTCCCACATGTCTGTAAAAGACATCAGTTGCACTAACATTTGCAATTTTTGTGTGTATTATTAAGTTTTCTTTATTAGCTTCCATTTTAATTAAGTGAGAAAATGTTTTCATAAAAAAACCCATTATTTCTCAAAGAGGATGAAAGCAGAAATTGCAACCTATGGAATATTCGCCCTTTTCCTCCTTCTTGGAAAGGAGTAGGTACTAATGTTCATTTCAGTTTTCTATTAGTGTCATTTTACATGAAAAACACCCGCAAAGGCCTGAAGCTCAAAACACTACCCCAACTTGATAGCATCTTAATGTGCTCTTGTAATGGATTCTGGAACAGGTGGCTAATAAATTAACCAGAGGTATGCAATCTATTATTGACTGGCATCATTCCAGCCACATAGCTCTCAAATGACAGCTTGTTTCATGTAAATTTTATTGTATTGAAGGTTCCATTTGTTACCAAGAAACTTGCTGATAAATGGAAAGAAAATGCAAATAATATTTTCTCCTCTACATAGAAGAATGCTTAAAAAAAAAGGCAAGCAAACTATTTTCCTCTAGGCTTTTTAATCTGTAGGATGTTAACTAGCAAAGTAAATATGTTGAGAACATAGTAGTTTGGTAACTGAAGAGATAAAAAACAAATACAAAAAGCTAAGAGTTACCTGGTTCAGTGCTTTTTCCCACTACTAAATAAAACAACTCTGTCTGAAGCAGATTATGAAGCTCTGCTCTAGCAAAGCTCTCAATACCACAACATTATCTTCATTTTGGCATGTAATACTGTAAAGATTACTGAGTACCTTTTAAATCCCCTCTTACAGTGAGCCAAATGGCCTCTTTCTCACAGATCTCTGATCTCTTTTTACCCATCCCTAAACAAGTAAGGCAAAGGCTTTTCTTGTAAGTCTATGCTGTCCTTACTAGCTTGTCTTCTTATTTCCTTGTGGGTATGAAGCCATGAGCAGAATACTATTAGGGAAGTTATTCTGGTAAAAGAGATTCTTATTCATGAAGGACAGCCAAATTCTCTCCCTCCAATTCCAACATCAGCTTGCAGGGTATTTTCTTGTAGAAATTCCTGCAGGACTGTAGGAAGGGCATCAAATAGGCCACATTAGCCATGCATCTCCATATCATGTGCAAGGACTGAAGCCACAGAGTTTGAATCTGATGCATAACATTTAAAAGGAATATAGGACTTAGTATAACAGGCACCCAGAAAAGCTGCGTATTTTCATGAGTAACAGGAAATTGAGTCTTATCTTGAAAATGATAGTAAAAGTGATTTAATTTTGTCTGCAGAGAAAATTAATTAGAAGTTAGTATTTCAAGCATGTATCTTATTACTTATCTATTGTTGGTATGGGTTTTTTTACGTTACAATTGACATATGTCAATATTCTAACTAATGTTAAAGGAGTCAAGGGGATTGACACTTTCATTGATACATTCTTTTCTAATGATGGTTTCCTTTGTTAATCCTTTCTACCTAACAATCCTGCCCCAATATATCTGATACACAGTGCACTAAAAACAATTCATATATTTTCACAGACAGACCTGTCTTGCCCTTTACCCATTATTTTTTTTTATTTACTGTTCTATTATCCAATTCTGGATTTTGAAAAAAATATTACTTCTGCTATGAATTGCAGTTGTTGATTCTTTATTTCTCTGTCTTTGCTCACTGATTTTTTTATGCTGCTCCCCTAAGTTTTTTAAGACCTATTTTATTTTTCACCATAAATATAGCAGTTGAAACATAATATTTAGTCATTTACAGAAAAGGCAGTTGTTTATACAGAAAACGCAACAGTCTGATTCTTTCTTCCATCTAATAATTGAGAAGCATACCTGGAGAAGAAAAATATTTACAATATTTTAAAACTTGTTCATAAGCTTTAAATTAATACTTGAAAATTAAATACAAAATAGAAATCACGTACTGCATTTGGTTTTTCTACATGCATTCTGCAAGTGAATATCAGACGTTGCCGTGACAGACCTCAGAGAGTCTTTTGTAGCCTATGTAAGTGCTACAGCTATTTGTCTTGAGAGTTGCTATACATAAGGGTTTGTCAGTTTGATGTTCAATAGAAACTTTTCCTGTCAAATTCTGTCAGGCATAGGAGAGCTAATACTGATATCCATGGGATACGCCACATGCCAGCCATGCTAACCTAAAGATTAACATCAAGAACGGTCAACTGCTGCCCAACAGCTATTCTCGCCTGCTGGCAGCTGATGAAGTTTTCCGTATTTTCAGTTTGCTCTAGTATTTACTGCATATATATACAGAGATGATGACGAAAGCTGGCCTGTTGTCATTTGTCCTCTTTCTGTGTAACCCTCCCCAGGAAGCTCACTGAGGAATTAAGGCAAGGTGATGACTGCAACAGTTTGGTCACATGCACAAAGGAAACCACCGGGGGACATTTTCACTGAAGTGTAATGCTGAACACAACACCACAGGGAAACCTAAACCTGTCAAATACTTGTTTTGGACTTTCAGTGAGAAAATATCTTCACAGCATACATAAAAAAGAAAAAAAAATCCAAATCGAGTAATGAAATTTGCCAGTATAATGCCATTAAATAAAAAATGGAATGCTGTAGCATATTGTTTCACAAGATAGCACATTTATTATAACATTTTATTGTTCATGAATCTTTGAGTTCTGTGGGAACAAGAAACATTATTTTCCAAAGATAAGTTTTTCTGTTTTGAGTTCTTTTTATCTGCCTCCCTACTGCCATTGCTTTTGTACTTCTGTTCAATGTGCATACAAATGGGATAATCACAATAATTCTTTATCATTTTTGCTTTAAAATAAAAAATAAAGGCCAGCAACATGCGCTGTCTTGACATTCAAACAAAATGCAAAAATAAAAGCTAGCTAATGGTTTTGTACGTATGGAACCTGTAAGGAAATGCCTACAAGGCACAACTGTGTTTCCAGGGGCCTAGGGGAAGCTACATATATTAGAGATAGATAACTTCTATGTTAGAACAGTAATACATAGAGTGAAACACCTATTTTCTAATTAGTATTCAAAAGTTTTGTGTCATGTGTTAATATATCCTTTTTTGTACACATTTGGGATAACACGCCTGCAGAGGTGGTGATAGTTACTTAGAATATACTACAGGATAGTAGTATATTCTTTTTAAAATAAGAGCAACAAAACTGTCAGCAACTCATCTGTTCTTGCTCATCGGTTTAATTGCATTTGGGATCTACAACAGTGGTCCTCACACCAGCACACCTTCTCCCCACAAGCACAGAGTCTATCTCAGAGATGCACAAGAAGCCCTGGGAAATTATACTCGGTCCAAGACATCTTGTATCTCTGCAAATTGCATTTACTTTCTGTCTAATTTCTATCATAAAGTTTACCCTTTCTCAGATTGATATTAATCATATGATACTGCCTAAGCAGGATCAGGGCCCTGTCATGCAATGGAGATTTGCAGAGGCAGACACGGCTCCATTTAACCCTCATAAATAATGTAGAGAAAACTTCAGCCAACCTTTTTCACTTTCCTGACCTCCCTCATGTCTTTTGTTATTCTTTTGAATTCCTTTAGATTCTAATCACAGTTTATTTTTGCATTAAGTTGAGATGCAGTGCATTCCCTGTCATCTTTCCTATCATTTGTTTACTGGGTGGCAATATCAAGCCAGGTATTAGTAAGGATCAACTTACTAAAGAGATATTAATGCTCCCAGTTTCACTGACATTGTTTAAGAATGCTTTTGGTGTGTGAGTTTAGGCTTTTTCTGCAGAATTCCTCAAAATGTTACCTTCCTTAGAAGCACTTTTTGTTTTACATAGATTAAATTAATCTTAAATCTCAAATTTCATAAAGACATTTCATTTGAACTTTTCTGGTTTTCATTTCAGCTTAGAAACTATATCTCGTTTTGTGTCTTCTAGCTCTTTCCATATTTAGAAAGTCTACTATGACAAGTCATTTTTTCAGGAAAGTACAATACTAAATATTGTCCAACAAATATCAGGAATACAATACTAAATTTTTTTCAGGAATACAATACTAAATATTGTCCAACAAATATGTTGATGTAATGATCTAATAATTGTACAGTTATACAACCAGTATGATTTTCTAACCAATCTGTAATTAACTTGAAAGTTCTTTATCCCAAGGAAGATGCCTCTATTTCATTCTTGTTCTTATATTCAGAAGAGACAAAGGAAAGATAAAATAGTTAGACAGTCGGTTGTTATTGATTTGATTATTCTGCTGTTCTGTTCCACTGTTTGTCCCTTTGAGCCAAGAAATACAGACCCTGCCTATCATCTTGCTGCAATGAAATACACCAAAAACGAAGTCAGGGCAAATGGTAGGGTGGTACAAGTCTTACTGGCTCATGCAATCACACCTGTCTGCTTTACATTTCCCTTCTCCCTTCCCCGTTTTATAATTCCTGATTTACTTGCTCCTCACTTTTCAGGTCCTAAACTGCAGCTTCATGAACTCTCTGTTTACCGAGGACCCTCTTCATTTGCTGATGCTATGACTTCTGTATAGGAACTTTTATCCTTATTCTGGGTCACTGGGTGCTAACAGGTAAGAATAGATATCCACAAATATTGCATGAAACACTTGGTAAATCTATCAGATAGCATTATTGCTACATTTATCAGGTTGACATTCAAATTATCTTAGTCATTTTCATTACAGTGTCATCAGAAAATTTCTAACTGCAAACAGTTCAGGTGAAATTGCAGAAAACAGTACAAAACATATTTAAGACAGTTAAAATAATAGGATGAAGTAAAAATGTTTGCATTATTTTTATGCAAGTGAGGAATTCCTTATTCTGAAAACCATTTACACAAAAATCAAATAGTGATAGACTACTTGTCTCCTAACTTGACAAATCACTTGTAAAATAAAGTAATTTTGAGATTTTCCACTATTTTTCTTGTCACCGCAAAGTACCCTACCACTATGGGCTATTTCTACCCCGCTGTGATGAATTGGCACCTCAGGCAGCTGTGTTCCTTTTATTGTGTAATATCAGCAGTCAAACGAATAGAAGAGCCATTAAAAAAAAAAAAGCCTTTTCAGCAGGTCATGTGGATATGCTCCAATATCATAGAATTAAAGAGGGCAAAATTAAAACAATAAAAGGAAGAGAATAGGATATGATGAGTAAAGAGGTGGTAAAGAGTTAGAAAAGTAAAAGAAAAAATATTTACATAAGCAAGAAACCAATTAAAAAGTGCAGCCCTGCTGCCTTCGGCAAAAGGCTGGACAGAATGGTCTTGCCACCTTATGGAGAATTTTGTGTTTTACTGTATCATCCCACAGTAGTTTTGATTAAATGTGCAGGCACTCCTGTAACCTTCTGAGTTTGAACTGTTCAAGACAGTGAGCAAGACCTTCTCAGCGAACTGTCTCCAGCTCTGGAAGTCACGCACACCTTCAGTCTCCAAAGGCTTAAGCTTTACTACAAATTTTTATGACAGTAAGCAGACTCCTGGCTAAGCCTCTGAGAATCATAAATGTTATGACTTTTTTTAAAGTATACTGCAAATAATAGAAGGCAATATGAAAATTTTTATACAATAAAGGAATATTTATCTTTATAGAAAGAAAGTCGAAAGTTCTATTTCTGTGCCAGTGAGGATTTCATAGTGTTTCCTAACGATAGTTACATGTCCAAATTATCTCAATTAGCTTCCAAAGGGATCTAAACCTCTCTGAAATCACTGTAAACGGTCAGAGGCAGGAATGGGAGGATCCCATCCATCCTGGGCAACAAGGGTGCCATGGGGCAGCAGTGCCACACAGCCCTGTGTACAGATCTGTCAAATGCCATTGGAAACTGGTTGATGCTTTCTTCCTAAATATTCCTGCAGCATGTTACAGAACTTAACCCCTGTGACAGTGGAAATCCTCCATGTAATCATCAAGTTAAAGAAATGAGTCAGACTTTTTTTTAATACTCTTAATAGTTTTATGAGGCCACATGAAATAATAGCAGTTCGATCCAATCTGTCATAAATTGTCACTAGCTAAGGGTAAATGCTTACCAAACAGACTGGATGTTGATATATAAACAAGAAGTTCTAAATCAAATAAACATTTGGAAAGAGATAAAATCTAACAACTACTCTGAAATATATGACATTTCGATTCAGATGATGATCTTGTAACTGCCAAATAGTTCTTGAATTTTCCTCTGAATTATCTGGTATTGATAACTGTCAGGAAAAAAAAAATACTTCATTAAGGGGATAATTGATTTGATCTGGTATAGCACATTTCCACGTTAAGTTGAAAAAAATTAAAGAATATAATAATTAGTAAAAATATATTAATACAATTCTCTTCATTGTCACAGAAAGGTCCTTGAAATCATGAAATTCAGAACTTTCATAAGAGGACTGAGTGCTTTATGAATAAAATTATCTCTGTCCGGCATATTTACTGTCACAAGAAATTTACTTTTGTTAATTGTATATACACAGTGCATTTAGCAGAAGAAATTTCCAGAAGACAGGTTTCTTCATTTCACAGCATAGGCTGGACCTAATGCCACAGGCAATACTAAAAAAGAAATTCTGGGACCCATCTTCAAGGGAAGCAAAAGGCAAAAACCTCCCTGACTTCAGTAGTGACTGGAACCACACAGTCTCATTGTATGTTGTCAGTTAACTTTTTTTTTTCCCTGTATTTTTAAAAACATTCCCAGAACTAGAGAATCAATCCGTAATATTAAAAAGAAAGAAAAAAAAAAAGCTAGTATAAATCAATCATCTTGTATCTTTTGCTTAGTTAATGACTGACACTAAAAGGTTTCATAATTGCTAAGAATGAGAACCCTTTATTAGGGAATGATGTAACATCTCTGTAAACAAAGAACAGAACCATAATAGGGTATAGGTATGACTAAATGTCACATTAGTTTTTTTTAACAGCAAATATGTTTAGCAATTTATTTATCAGATGGAAATCTGAGTCCCTATTATTGGCATTTGACAGAAATCACTAGCTATAGTATACAGAGCTTCTCAGACCCATCATTTACAAAACCCGCTATTTTAAATGGACCCTCAATCATGTCTAACAACTAATTATCTCGTCTAAATGGTTTTGCCAGGCAAGGAAGATAAACAATTAGCATGAAGGCTGGTGAATTAGAAAGTTCAAAACCCGATTTATTTTGAAAAAAGAATAAAGCTTTGATTCCTGCCTGTATGCTTAAGTTAAACCAGTGGTTTAGATTTTTTTTTTTAATACTCAATTAGTATTATTTTTTCAATATTCATTATGGCCAGTGAGATGAAAAATCAATTAGTCACACAGCTTTGCTCAGGAGACTTTAAGTGCTGATGAGCTGGGAAAACAGGAAAAACCATGAAAATGCTGTAGTTTACACAGGCAGAAACTTTGAAGGCTTTCCATATTTACTTGGGCTGTGAGATATAATCTGAACTTGTATATCCTCTCAAAATGATTTTTTTTTTATATAGTTAAAGCTTGAATAGTTTCCTATTTCTATATCCTATTTGATATAATTACTGACTTCTAAAATCTTATCTGGTTTCAGTTGTTTAACAGTTTGCTGCCTTTCTCAGCCCACAACTCCCTGCTTTCTCCAAAGTATGCATTTTGGCACATGGATTTATTATAGCCCTGTTTTTAAACTTTAGAAAAGAATCTCTAAGCAAACAAAGCTTAAAGAAAATCAATTGTACCCTTCATTTCTTTGTGGAAAAACAGAACTAGTACAGAGGAGTGAGAACGCTTGTACCTAAAATTTCCTCACCAGCACATTTGTCTGAATCAATCATATTTCAGAGCGCATTTCTGACTAGTTACGTTGCAAATGCCAATAGAAGTACATGTCTCCAGTCACTCCATTCCATCCCTCAAACTACAATGCTTTTCCCTTTAGGCATACAGGACCTTAATTAAATACACTCCAGTGAAAGTGATGAAGCCTGCGCAGGCGTAGTGCTTTACTAGCCAGACTGCTGACCACTTTAGATTTACAATAAAGGTGTGTAATCTTCACATTAATTTATATGTACTGCAATTACAAGAAACATTCAATTAATCAAAAAATTGTATAATTAGACTCCAGGCTTTAGTATTATATTTTACTGAAAACAGAAAAGTCATTTTGTAGTACAAGAACTGTTTCAAATGTCTGAACTTGTTTCAAATATCTCTAGAATTATTTAAGTTCAGAAGTAAATAAATCCTTGAGATGTCTCATTGCAGACGTGAACACAAAGTCTAAAGGACTGTGGCTAAATTACAGTGTGACCATTCCTAACACCCCAGCATCACTCAAATACTCTGCTGAGGTCTCAGTGGAGAGCAGCTATATGGCAGCCCGTCATTGGGAATTTTATGCTGCACTAGCACGCAATATTTGTGTGCATGCTCAGGTCACAGACAGAAGCACTTAAGATGATACTATTGAACTTGGGGTAGCCTGAAGAGCTCATTTGATGGTCTAGAAAGTATTAACTTAAAAAACCTGACACTCAAATATTGGCTGCCCCACTTCCAAACACACCAGCAAAGGTCCAGGGACACTGTCTACAGGAGACCTTTCGAGCTGCTGCTCTGTGTCCAGAAGGAAGCTCTTCTCGCCGCTCTTGCACAGCAGAAAGCACTAAGACACTGGTGAGAGGGTGACTACTGAGGAGGATCTCACTAGTTTTAGGGGAGCAGAAAAGAGACCAAACCTTCATCTTCTTGCATGGGCACTGTCACTAGCAGCACCAGCAGATCACAGTGCTCTTTCACTACCTCGTTTCGTTTCAGAGCTTTCAAGCTATACTTGGAAGGTATACACAACCACCTCCCAACAAATAACTGCCAGCTAATGAATGAAGATAATATTATATGTGAAAGTCATAACCAGGACTTCAGAAGAGAGCTACTGCAAATGAATTGACTTGTAAAAATGTATTCGATTTTTAGAAAATAATACATTTTCAGTTTGCACAGCAGAAACTAGTAAGCTGCTGTGTAAGTTGATATCCAGTATACAGCAAGCGGGACAGTAAAATCAATTGGAAGTGCTGCTTCTCATAAGATTGTTGCAGCAAGAAATATGTCTTTTACATTTAGAAAATATTTGGCATGTTGTGCAAACATCATAAAGTATTTTTGAAGAGTTATAAAGGTAGTCATTTGTATAGGATTATTCTTCTTATTCCCAATTGCGTTTTTGTCCTTTCATTGGTAAGGCAATTAAAAATTTAAATACAAATTGAATGAATGCTAGTGAGCATTAATGCAGAACATATAAAGATGGAAACCTGTAACAATCTGTTCTAGCAACCATAACTGTGTCTTACAATCAAGCATAGGTCTCTTTCTGAAGTGACCTAGCCTGTAATCCTTCTAATGAATATAGGCTGGTACAAGTAATTAGCTCAGCCAAAGAACTAAATAAATGCCTGTACAACACATTCCCCAACTAGGATTTAGGAACTGCAATAAAAAATGGAAACGGAAACTGGATTCCTGACCTGAATTGAAGAATTCCATCAACAATAAGGTTAGCATCTTGCAGCCTGGTGGGAAAAGGTATAACCCAACTAAGAATTCCTCTCTTTTCCTTTAACACTCAAGCCCTTGATTGTTCATTAGGATCATAGGAGGGATGGTGATACTTAAAATAATAGTATAGTAGTAGTAGCAGTAGTACTAGTAGTAATAAAAATAATAAAGTAAAACCCAATGCGCTGCATTCTGACTAATGAGGGGTTTGCTATTAAGCCACAAATTGGAGAGCTTACTCACAACTCATCTGAACCCTAGAGGTCTAGAAAACAACATGAAAACGCCAAGATTATCAGAACTGTCACAATCTCCACTCTGTAGCATATGTGAAAAAACAAATGTTTTTAGCTCTTAGCTGTTTGGGGTATTTCTATTTCAGCTCTGTCTTTAGAAATATAAAAATGTCATTCTCTGTTGGTTTTGTTTTGTTTTGTTTTTTTTTTTCAGATTACAAATAACTTATTTCAACTGAATTTAAAGCAATTCCTAATTAATTTAAGTTAGTCCAAACCAAGTCCATTTACACATTAAGTCATGGCTGAGTATCCGATAAAAATTTTGGCAGAATGAAGTTTATGTAGAAGTTGCCAGATCTTCTAGAAATGACCATGTCCGGGTGACTTCGGAGTTAATAATAGTTGATGCCCCAAGTATAGAAATGGGAGGCTTTGACTGATAAAAGTCAAAGGGTATGCAGAAATCTTGGCTTCTAGATCAATGCACAACCCTCTCCAGTAGAGTGGCTGTGCAAGGGAGGGTCTCTCCCTTCCCATTTTCCCTGAGGTCTGACATGACATGACAGATCTGTCACCTATGTGACTGTGAGGCATGACATCCAGTAGGTTTACTGCAATGCTGATTTAACAGTGATTGAAAAGCAAAACCTGATTTGTAAAAGCTTTTGCGACTCCTCTGTACCCATCAAACATAAGACAAAAATCTATGCCGAAAGCTGTTCTGTCCTAGCAAGGGGTGAGAGCTGGCATCAGCCGTCCTTCTGAGGATGCAGAGAAAAGGCACTGCCATCGACTGGCAGCGAGCACCCGCAGCCACCCCCAGGCAAGCTGCCCAGGTACCCCAACTCAGAGCTGCAACAGAAGCTGGAGCTATGCCCCTTCATTCAGTTTTAGGCTCAGACTCCTGCTCCTACTGTCTTGCTGTAGCTCTGTGGAATGGCTTAGGGAGAACAGGGTTATTACTTATTTTCTGATACAGCTGTTCTGAGTTTGCAATGTAATACGGCAAAGAGCTCATTCTCCAAATGGCAGAAATGTCTCTGTTTCCTAAGTTAGTCTTTTAAAACAGCCAAGGTGCAGAAAGGAGGTGTGGAGTGGCATCAAGCCACAGCTCGGAGAGCAGAGCTGTTACTGGCCAAGCGTTGCCTGTAATGGCAGGCAGAACGAGCTGAAATGTGTCAAACTTACTTTTAACTTTTTTCTTTCTCTCTCTCTCTCTGCATAAATATGCATATATATTTTTATATATATCCATATGTGTGTTTATGCATAGAAAATGCAATCCTGACAGAGTGAAAAACTGTGATTAATCTATGCTGGCTTTGTCATTGTTTGTATATTCAGCAAAGCAAAAAAATAATTCTAGGTAAAATGGAATACTGCCTTTTAAAATGAAACAAAATTTCTCTTCCACAAAAGCAGTTTATGGGAGCACACTGTCTGCCCATCATCTGCCCTCTTTTTGCTAGTTCCTCACAAGCAACTTTGGAGCCAACTGGCAAATTTCAGACAAATTTAGAGAAATCCAAAAGATATATTCCTATAACTTTCATGAGAATCAATATTTGCATAAAGACAGACCCAACAATAAATGTGTAACTGTGAACTAGTTGCAGCAATTATTGCCAATATTCCAACCAAATCAGTAGGAAATACAGGAAACAGACCCAAGTACAAATTTGAAGGAAACCAAGTTATACCAGTTCTGCTACTCATACTATGAATCATTTTGTCTTAAAGAAAAAGAATTAAAGGTATTTTAATGAAAAATTAGAAGTGAAAGGCTGAAATTACGTAGGTCTGACTTTGCATAAAGACTTTATAAATGTCTTAATTTATTGCTTTCCTATATCCAGTCAGTGATATCACTGGATATGAGAAAAAGTAATTTTTAAAACTTATTAAAAAAGAAAATCAGAACTTATTAAATTAACCAAGTTCAGATTAAAGACCTGTACTTTTGCAGGGACAGTACAAGGATAATCAAAATTTTCAGAGATAAATTAAGTGGAACCAATTTTATTAAGCAGCATCATGTTTTTTATAACTGAGATGGGAGTTCAGTTACCAGCAAAAAAAGAAAATATTGTGATTTTGACATCAGTGTTAAGTCTTTAAAAAGACGTGATACCCAGCTGATGCCTCACTTCTAAATGAATGCAGAGTAGTTAAATCTCTTTGCTAAAAAGCATGCTGGTAATTGGTTACAGACCTTCACTGAAAAAAACACAGCAGAATCTATGATGGCTTCAGTGTATGTAAGGAGAATCTATTCCTAAACACGTTTCTTTCAAAAAAAATAATGGTTTATATACAGCTGCTCAGGCATATCAAGAGGATCAATATTGGCAGCAATCAAATGCCTAAAACCCATTCATTTAGACAACAATTAAACACTTACTTTGAACTGCCAGATATACTGACTCCAAACTGCTTTTTTCACATTCTCTAACCTTTGCAGGATGAAAATAAATTCATTGCCAACTGAGATAAGTGCATGATAGGAGGTTTTACATTGCCAAACTCCTGCATATGTTAATGTACTGCATCAGTAACTCCTCTGCAGATCAAACCAGGGACCTCAATCTACTATTCTGTCAAGGGAGTGACAGACTGTACTTAGCCGGCTCACCTAAGTGAGCTTGCAGAATATTTTCTAATGTTGAATGCAATATTTTCTACTCATTCAACAAGCACTAACTGGACTAGACTATTTTTCAGATAATTTTAAATCTTCAGGCAGAAATCTGCCCATAGCCAATAGAGACTATCAACAAAGGGGTACACAGAGTCTCCACTGTTCCCAAAGGACATAATGAGTTATTACTCATATTTTGACCACAATTATAGCGGAATTGTCAGCAAAAGAAAAAGAAGATTTTGCAGATTTTATCTGAGTAAGTGTAGTGATACAACTTTAATAATTCTATAAAAAAATTATATTTCAAAATGGTGATTTTAAATGCTGCAAGTGGTGGACTGTTGATTTTGAGATCATGCTAGCAACCCCTCCAGGCTTCTTCTAAATAGAAAGGCTGTAAAAAGCATCAAATCTTTTGTAGTAGTAGTGATAAAGCAACTGGTCTATCTTCAGTCTCAACACTGAAAATCTCAAATAATTGCCAGATTAACAAGACTGCAAACACGCACTAACATTTGCATGATTCTCTAGTGAGCTCATGCACAGCTACATGAGCTTCAGTGAACTGCAGGAAAATTGCAAACTCTGCCTTTCAAGGTCTGAAGGTCCCTTGTTCTAGCCCTAACATTAGGGTTCAGACAGTACCTACAATATGTAGGCAGGTATTACAAGATACCACAGTTTAAATGGAGCATAAGACTGACCGTCCAAAATCCTGTCAGAAGTTACAGCTGTCTATGCAGCCCATACACAGGGCTTTGGTGTTTTTTTCTTTCAGTACTCAGTTTCTTCTAAGCACTCAGTTCTTGTGCATCAGTTGCTGTGTCTTTACTACTGAGTATCTTGCAACATTTATTTTGCTGCAAGGGAAGTTTTAGTTGTGCAAGAAGAGATTTCCAAACTAATAAGACCTTCTCTCTGGTCATGATACCAGACCAATCCAATTTTAAGTTTACTAAAATTTAACTCGTGGTCTGAGGCTCTTTAATAAAAACTGTAACTTGAACAAATGTTTATGGTTGAATCTTAAAGTTTTGAAAATGTGCATGGTAGCAATATTGGAAAATCATTAACTATATGCGCAGAATGATGTAGCACAGTAACAAATTTTGATGAAAACTGTACCGCTCTCTCCAGGAAAAATAGGGCTTGCACAGTGACACATTGAGAGTACACAGCAACTAGCTCACTTCATGAGCAGCAAGCTGGTACAAGACTTAAAACTGCAGACGATACTGAAAGTATACTGTGTGTTCATGTCACTCGCTGATGGGCTAAAGCAATTTTTAACTTTAAGGCTATGCCCTCCAGGAATAAGTAATGTGGCAATCTTCCCATGACAACTGGTGATGTATGTATGTATGTATGAATGTATGTATTACCGGTCACTCCAAGGCAGAGCAGCACCCACAAATGACGCCATCAACTTTGCATTGAGAAAAGAAATCAGACCAGAAGGGTAGAAAAAGGAGTGCTGAGCAAGCTGCTTGGTAACAACAAGGAAAACAAACTTATTTATACTTTCAGCCTTGCACCGAGCTGTATAGTAACTCATATTAAACGTTCAACTTCAAATACTTATGTCTTTGGTTTAGTAGGTAAAGACTCATTTGCATTGACTTCAGCTTTTGTAGCTTTTTTAAAAATACTTTTTTCACCTGAGGAAAAAGGACAAATATTTCACCAATTTATATACTACCAAGGGCATTTTCATACTACTAATGAGGAACTAACGTGTTGCTAGAAAGAGCAAATAACTGATTAGTTGTGAAATAGTCCCACTGATACTGAAACTAGCATTAAATCCGAGACTTTAGAAAAAGGAAACTGTTGTCCCGTGAATTCCTGAATATTGTTGTTTCACTTTTTATATCTGTGCATAATGGACATAAAGCGAAATAAATGAGAGAGTAGTTAAGGAACCATAAGATTTACAGCTCCGCCTGGTTTTTAAGGTCACACTGTCTTAAAGAGTAATTGTTCATCCTGGCACTTGCTGCCACGAAAACGGTTGACAGCAACTCTAATATCTAGTCAGTAGTGATAGAGATATATGTACCTAACTCCCAACAACCTACAACCTAGGTACAAAAATGTCTCATGCATCTTTCAATTTGCTCTTAGATTTTTAAGCTGTTCACAATGCGTTCTCAAAGGAAAGTCACCTTCACATATACACAGCTATTGCCACAGAAATACCCATGCATAGCAAATGCCTGCTTTTTCAATCAGAATAATATTTATTAGTGATTCTTTATTTTTTGATATGTCAGATGGGATTGCTGCAAAGTAAAATAATTGTTTTATGAAGCCTTTTTTAATCAGCATCATTGTTTTTATTCCAAGCTAGCAATTAACTTCCTGCCTAATTCGTCACTCTTAATTTAAAATGAAGTGTACAGCAATGTTTAGAGCTACAGTCATGGCATTTGTGTTTGGCTGAGGTAGTGGTCACTAGCAGTTTCAATTTATCACTTTTAATTTAAACTCCTATTCCAATGATTTTCATTCTTAAAGCTATGACTGGCACTTATGGATTTCAAAATCAAAGGGAAAATAAACTACAGTTAAGAATTCAACCACTCAGGTCAATGAAAACCTGCTTTATAACTGAGTGTGCTCCAGTTAAATCCCAGCTGCCTGACAGAAAGCATTTAATGTTTCCAACAGCTCTTTTCCCGCTTAAATACTCAGAATAACTTTTTATTGCTGCAGTAAGCCACTACTTGGTGGACAGAAGTGGACTATTGATGTTATGTTATCAGGAAATATTGCAAAGCAAGTGAAGGTGAGTGCATCGACCTGAAGAAGCATGCACTAATATCCAAATGGCAGTCCCTGGACTGTTTGATTGTTGCTAGTGTATGCTTTCCCTGTTAAGACAATTGATACTATATATTACTTCACTGTTAGAAGTTCATAGCAAAAGCTAAAGAGAAGTTAGTAAACAGAAGAACATACTTCATTAAATTTATCATTGTGAAAAAAAAAGTCAGTTGTGTTTCTAAACTTCTTTGAAGGTGAATAATCTCAGTTATTTGGCCCAATAGTTCACAATTAGCCTTTAATTTGAATTGGAATTCTTTTATATCCCTTTAAAAAGTTAAATAGAAAGGTGCATATTTTTATACTATTATTATTCACTAACATATTCCTAAAATAAATAATTTTTTAACAAATAAGGTCTACATAGAGCCATCCACATATGGCTATGCATAGCACTTGCATAAACCAAAGAGACAGTTATAACTTTTAGAATCTTTAATAATCTTTTGGTGAATCAATATTTTTTTGTTTTGAGATCATTAGTGTCATTCAAACACTAAAGCTTTTTCCACATTTTAGCTGTGAAATAGTCAAGATTTGAGGGCAATTCTCTCTTTCATTAGATTCATTGTAGCTCCTTTAATTTACAGGATTATCAACCCTTATACTACGCTACTCTGAGTTGCTTACCTTCCCAATTTATCATTCTGCAAAGTAGCCAAAAGTAGCATGCTGCACTTTGTTACCAAATTTCCCATGCAGGAAATACGCTTCAAGAAAAAAAGAAGCAAACCAGTACTAATGACAGGATTGATCATAAATGTTTTCCTGGCAAAAAGAAATTATGAATTTTCAAAATAACTAAATCACTGGGCTAGTATTTCGTATTTACATTTTTCTCCTTGTTTTTTGTGCACAAATGATGAGTATGCTTAATTGCCAGTGAAATTTACAGAAAGCTCTGAATTCTCCCAAGTCCGAGAAGTAGGATATCTGCATCCCAAGGAAGGCACGCTCACCTTACGGACAGTTATGCCCTACATGGTTTTACATGCATAGACTTACTCCTTATCTTCTAAAATGTGATTAATTCTAACTACTTGTTTTGAAGGGTCATTAACTTAATGTTTGCCATGTGTGTAAAAGCAACCAAATACTAAAGCATATGAATGCAGCAGAAAACCTACAATAGAGTATATGGCACTTGAAGGCAAAGCTTTGAGAAATCGGGCTAAACAAGGGATAAAAGGACAACACACACACTGACAGAAAAGGATGATGGGGAATAACATTGGCATATTATCATGCAGACTTGATTAAAAACATGTAGGCCATTTGACTACATAATAAAACATAAAACATGATTCTGAATTAAGGTTTCTTGAAAAACTTTCCACTGATTTAACTTGGAACCTCAATACTTTTTAATGAAGATTTTGGTAGCAACTCTTGTGTATGAATTTCACATTTGACGTTTCATAGCTACATAAAAATCATTTCTTAAAGAAATGAATACATTATTTAGCATAAAAATGGCTGTGAAAGTCACCAAAAGTAAAACAATCTCTTTTATTAAAATCTGGAGTATTTGTAGTACTGACAACAAAACTGTGCTATTCTTTTTTCCTGTGGCAAATATTGCAATTCTTACAAGGACTATCTCATATTGCTTTAACTCAGAATAATGGGATCTTTTCATGCTTTAAAGTCCAAACGGTATACTGTAATAACATTTACCCTTATTAAATCTTTTTATCTTCAATTATTGTAAAGGTATCTAAACAAACTCAATAGATAAGCAGGATTTTCTAAGTAGAAAAAGAACAAAAAAGTTCAAAGGCATTAAAAAGTAAAAGCATTAAAAGAATTTTTAATGCTTTAGGAAACAAGAAAAAATTGGTCAAAACACTGGCCACCTAGTAATACAGTTAGGAATGTAAAGCTTGTAGTTTCAGGTGTTTCACCTTATATCGAGATTAGAAGTACTTGTATAGCACACTGTGCTTAAATCATTTACTTTCACAGTTACTCCCCGCTTCTATCAGTATACAAGATAATGTGTGAACCCGCATCCTTCTGAAATAAATGTTACACTTCCAGTGAATTTTATTGATTAAGAAAGGACTAACGGCCTGTTTTGTAAAACAAGCCACTTTCCATTAAGCATCTCAGTGACGGGGCAGTATTTTCAAAGGTGCTCAGTGAACTGCAGCTCTGAGCACTTCCATTTCACTGAGATGCTTAATGAGATCTGAGTTCCCTGGAAAAGCTATCAATCCTGCAGGAAACATGCACACACTTTCCTTACTCTCTGTGCGTACTCTCTCACTTTGTGGAGCACCCACAGAGTGCATCAGTAACTGCGTAAGAGGTACCCAACTTCTTGTGGTTACATTCTTTATTTTCTACAGTTTTTCAATGTTTGCCATATCACTACTTAATCCACAATACTCCACTGGGGAAATAGGTTGTATATCTATCAGGTACTTAAAATGTTTACTGCAAAAACTTAAACAGAAAGGTGGGAAGACAGTTTAAATAGAAAGTAATATGGAGAGTAAGGAATGAAGCGCATCTCATGTATGAACTTTTTTGAAAGTGTTGGATAGTTGCAATGAAAATGTAATTCTAGTGTTACATAGAAATGTAGCTCATGTATCAATCTGGCAAATATGAAAATATTACAAAATATTAAATTATTTCAACAAAGTAAATTGATATTTTCTTATAGCAAACAAAGACATTAACATATTAACCCATATTTAGTATTAGACTAATGAATCAGTGGTGAATCATTATTTTCACACTATATACATATATTGAAAGACAGTTTTTTATAATATAGACGCATGTAGAAATAAAACTATATAGTAAATATTATGCATTTTTTATCCTTTAAATTATATTTAATTATAGAAGAAATTCCAGATTGAGATTTTAATTAATTGTAATCCTCCATCAACTGAGAGACTTAGTGACTTGCTCATAAAAACTGATGTATATTCCACCTACTTATATTGTTTTTGAAGATGTTAAGTCTTATTCTCCCTAAAACTGCATAGGAAAGCCACATTTTAATATCTGACAATATAATCATCATCTTAAAATGGAAAAATTAAAAATATTTTATTCAAATTGCTGCTTAAAAGAGCTTGGATTTATTATGTTTATGAGAATGTAAAGGTTATCTAGAAAGTTTATCCAGAATGCTGCTGTATATATGCAGATTGAAAAACAAGATCTGAACTGATTTTTCATGCATTAGCCTGCCTTTTGGAATTGCTCACCACCCAGTATTGTGGTTAATGTCTTGGGTGCTTACCTAGAAGTGTCAGGCCATCTTTATGAACCAGTCATGTCAAAGATTAATGGTTATAACAGAAAAGCAAAAATTTTCAAGGGGAAGATAATGAAGCAAATGTGATGTTAGATAACTTGGAATACAGATAAACAGACTCTGCAATATGTCCCTGAACCTGCAGAGAACTGCACTGATACATACTTTGGAATGTGATGTAAAAACATCACAATATCATGTAGCGGGTATGGTGCAGGTGGCTCTATGGGGTACAGAAGCTGTGTGGGAGGAAGGTGGAGGTTTTGGGACGTAACTTACTTCCTTTTACATCAGCTTCTATGGGTTGCAACATGAGAAACTATTCATAGTGAAATTTAACTTCAAAGATCTCACAAACATCCCTTTGTTCATCTGAGATTAATCAGTTTTTCAGCATTACAGTATACTGCATGTAACAAACGTTACCATTGAAACTGGCACTACTGAACCTGATTGTTTCAGGAAAAGGTCAGGAAGATAAATGCAGATAAAACTATGCTCTTCTTCTAAAGATAATCTCCCAGCACCAAAATAATGTATACCAGTGAACTAAGTTAATACAGCTCCGCAGTCACACATGTTCTCTGAAAAGGTACAGAGTTTTATCTTCCATGCTGTCAACTTAGTTCTTGGATGATATAAAATGCACTTCCAAACACAAGCAAGCATTTTTAAAGACAAATAGTATTTAACATCACACTAGAAAAATGTGATTTTCCCCATTTCCTCTCTCCAAAGATTCCATATTCTAGACAGAGTTGCATTATTTATAAACTGAAATCAATATTTTCTGTAAATTGGCATAGAGGGATGCTAAGTATCAGTTAAAATATTTTCCCTTTATTAGAATAAATCATATCTATGAATATATGCCAATGAGATATCAAAAAATCACCTTGTCTAATTAGTAAATGACATTTCTAGCTTGACAGAAAAATGTTTGAGTTGAGAGGAGAAAGCAGACTCATATCCTCTCTATTGTTCATAGACCATAGCCCATCATCCTTGAACTATAGACTGAACTTCCTGAATCCCATTACTCCATTAACCTACTCTGTAAAAAAACTTGTTTAGTCCTCACTGATCTTCAATTACAGGATAAAAAGAATTGTTAGATAATTTTAGGAGAACAATTTAATTTTGAAAAATGGAGCTTAGAGTTTAATATTATGTATATATGAACCAGTCATTGGAATCAGACAATTTGTTTTCCCGACAGATTTGAGTTAATATAATAAAATGATCATTTATTTCTAAACTGTAAAATGCAGTATTGGAAGCTGGCTGAACAACTTGTCAGTAACTTACGGGATCATACATCAGCTGTTTGCAATGCATAACAAGTTAGAATTTATGAGTCACATAGATAATGCACATTAATCTCTAAACACCTCAATACAATTATGGATCAAGCACATGATTTAGAAGCTGCTGCATGTATTATATAAAACTATATGGAAAAGACAAGCTTAAAAATATTACTTTATATTCAGACAGAATAAGCACAAAGAAAATTCTTGCAAATGTAGATTAAGTCAATGAAGAATGAGATTTAATTAACACTGGAACAATTTATAGGGTTTGCCATTAACTTCAGCAGTAGAGTTGTGACTCACTATCCCAGTACTGTCAATGAAAGGAAAAGAACTAAGCAAGAGTAGAGGAGACAACAGGAGTTTTCAGGAAACATCAGCTGAGCCAGGCCTCCCTTGTTTTTTATCCAGTGGAACATCTGTAACTGACTTCCAGTGAAACAGCTTTGGGACATTAGATCTAATTTTGCAATTAGAGAGTTCTTGTAAATACTTGTTTTAAAATTTCAGTTTTCAAATACTTAGTAATTTAGTGTACAAGATGACATTGTTATTCCAAGAAAGAAATATGGTGAATAAATCGGTCTAATTTGATGAATATATGTTTTTAAAAAATTAATGTTTTAAAGTTTATTTTTTATATCATAAAATCTTTTATTCACATGCCTCTTCCTTTCAGTCATGTTTTCCTTGGGAATGGTTCTGTGTATCACCTTCCTTCTCCTTTTGGCTATCATGACTCTACACGTTGACAGCAAAATCAGGCACTTTCATCTGATAAACTTTTTGCTAACTTCCATGTCACTTTAGTAAGTGAAAACAACCAAGACAAAATACTTTGAATAGTTAGTGCTTCACCAAATTATTTGCACTCGCTCCAGAAGGTCAACAAAGTATGAAATGGATTTAAAATGTTTCTATTGAAAAAGTCCACTTCAGAACCTGTAGCCATGTATTGAATATCTGATAATATGCCTGTTTAAGTGAAGGTTTTAAGGGAAGTCATAAAAGAGGATAAAGAAAAATATGCATACCTACTATGCAAAAATCAGTCCTCAATGGAAACCAGAGATTGCATGTGAGATGAAAATAAGATTTAGCGGATCAAGTGTCTTTTTTCTTTTTTTTTTTTTTCTTCTTTTGCTCCTAGACAACCAATGCACCGGCCAATCTTGACACTGGTTGTCAGCCCCTGCCTCATCTCTGTCAGACTAGGATTCAGACTAGAATATATATGAAGGCTCACTTATGACAGGGGTTGTTAAAGGCAACATGCATTTCTAAACTAAATATTAAGTGTGCCTATCCTGGCTAGTATAATCTTTTCAGAGGAGCGGTCTTTATTATTTGTTCATTGGACATCCAGTATAAATTTTAGCACAGTGGGAAAACATTTAAATACGTAACACAGACATGAAGATAGTAAACAGATGTCTCTTATTGTTAGTCTGAGCAGAAAAAGGTGAAAGCATGTTATCAGAAATATTACCTTGAAGCTAACAGAATTGTAAAATAAATAGGCTTCTGAAGCTTAGGATACTATGTAATTTTGAGTGTGCTCTCAACCTTATTCCAATGTGCACAACTTAATGCCATTATTGTATATAAATGAAAACTGGGAGCCTAAGGCAAATGCATATGGAAGAGTCACGGAAGTGGAAGGAGAAGGGTTGTTGTGTGTAATGAAGAAACTACATTTTAAGAAGCAAATGAATCGGAGCAACCTGCTACCGACATAATTGCTTTAAAGACCCCATAGCAAACATCAGCAGAATTGGTTTGTAATTTACCATGTCCTTCATTTTCAACACACTCCCTAAAGGTTTGCGTGAAAGTCATGACATCTACAAACACAATTTGTTTCAGATTGACTAGCTGTGATGAATGTCTTCCTTTACTACCCTTGACCAAAATCACTCCTCTTGCCAAGAGTGCAACAGAAGTCTTCATTTCACTTGTCATACTCTGGGAACACCAAAGGTGTGGTTGCTATTTTTTTAAAAATAAAATTAAAATTAAATAGCTTTCAGAAATATTTAGGTAAACTTTGAAAACTGAAGGTTCCTAATGTAACTCTGAAGAATTTCCTAAGTAGGTCAATGAACATTTGTGGCAGAGGTTTCTAATTACATAAGTCACCAGTTTTTATCTGAAATATCTTGCACCCTACCCTGACTAAAATACTCAATAATGATTCCTATAACTATATATCATTAACTGTGAGAGGTTCCAGCTAATTGAAATGTGCTTGATTACCCTAACATGGTTCTTAGCTGAGTGGTGTGCAGATAGCACCAATAAGCTTATTTGACGTTCTTGTTTAAGATCACTAAAGTCGATGAATAAACATCTCATTCTTAGGGGGCTTGATCATGTGCTGAATACCCTTCACAGCTACTGACTACAACAGGAACAAACCAAATAAAGGCATATTTCTTATCCCGGTGTTGTATGCCTACCAATTTATCTGTAATGATTATTTTACATTTTTCTCCGCAAATGTCCCTTTTGCAAATAGAAATAAATTATTATTATTAAATACACGATTGTTGCAGCATTTGGACATCGTGTTTTAGTGACAGCAACTTAAATCAGAAACTTACTGAGAAACGCATGTCATAGGCAAATTGCCAATGGTTATAAATAATAGTGTGCTATGCAATGTAAGAAACTTATAAAAGATGAAAGACCACACTGATAAGCATATTATGGAAAAAATACTTTACAGTATTGATTAACCTCTTTCCCCTCCTCCTTCAAAACAGAATTTCATTTTGTTCTCCTCATATTGCGTAACTTAGAGAAACATACAGCTATGCATAGTCTGACTAGCTTAATGGATAATACTGGTGTAGAAGCAATGAAAGTAAATGGAATCAGGTTGACTTTTGTGGCATTAAAGAAATGGCTGAACAACAATATCTGCCAGCAGAAAAAGAACGCATTTGCCAAAGAAAATTTATAAGTATTTAAAAAATCTTCAGGATATAGATCAAGATTGTTTTAAAAGCCACTTTTCACCTGTGTAGTCATCAGGCATGCCTGTAAAGAGACACCAACAAAACATTGTCTAAATGTTCAGAGGTCACCAGCAGATGAAAATCTGTGGGTAATAACCATGCTGCACAAAGATCTTGCCTCAAAACTTTGAATTCTGGCAGACCTGAAGAGTGTTCAACAGACTGTTGGTTGAACAAGGCTGAGAACTGAGATTTAGCATTTTTGCCTTGTGGTTTTCTTTCCAACTGTAAATGCTTAATTTATATATACACTGACAAAAATAAATGTACATTCATATAGTTTAACAGACTGGCCTGAATATTCATTGCATAATGCTGAATACCCTTTTAAAATGTATTGTTTAAATGTATTGTTCAGAAGTGACTTAAAATAGGGAGTACACATCTTGATTTATTTTTTTTTTATTAGTAATCCTTCTTACTGTCTTCATGTCACATTCAGCATGGACATTTAGAGGCTGTCCCTAGCCAGTAACCAAGGAGTTAATATTTCTCTTCAAATTTTTCACATAAATAGCACCAGCAACACTGTTCGGCACTTGTCCTAGCTTGAGGTGAAACAGGACCAGTTTTGTTCAGTAACTTTGCTTCTTAGCTAGGCCTCTTCTAACTACTGAAATTAACAGCATATTGTGCAGACATTGCTTACTCCCAGCGTGATAAGAACTCTGTCTATAGCTGATGCCCAGGCATGGTATGCAGAGAGGCTCCTGCTTACACTTATTGCTATAACAGCCAAGGGCAGATGACTTTGTTACTTGCCCCGTTGGAGGGTCAGAAGTGGAAAAGCATAGTGGGTCCCACCTGCGGGGAGGAGTGGACAGGACAGGTGATCCAAAACTGACCAACAGGGTATTCCATCCCATCTGCCTCATGCTCAGAATAAAAGCTGAGAGATCAAAGGGTCATCCCTCTTTCTTCAATTGCTGACCTCTTGAGGAGGACTGTCCGTTCTTCTGCCTTTGATCCTGGTCCTAAATCCAAATCCGGAATCCAGTTCCCGTCCGTCACCGAGTCCAGTCTGGGACTTCCCCAGTGCCAGCCGGTGATGTGATTGTCATCCTGGGAGCTTGATATGGTTTTGTATATATGTCATTATTTCCTTTTTATTTTATTATTATTTCATTAAAGTAGTTTAGTATCTTCTAAGCTCTTAAGTCTCTCTCTCTCTCTCCTGCCTCTGTCTTTGAAGACAAGTAGAGGGGAGCATCTGTAGTTCGCTGAGTGGCCTGTTCGGCCCAAAACCATGACAGTACAGGGTTTGCTAGAACTATTAATACAGCTGTAGGTGTCAGGTAAACAAATGCCATAAATTTCTCCTTTATTGCATCTATGCAAATTTCATGCTCTTTCTTTCATGTGGCTTGAGGTCTGGCAATGTCTGCTGGAGGTTGTTTTGTGATTCTTTCATAACAGACTTCTATGCAACCTGATATTTCAATAATCAGTGATTAGAAATATAGATTTATAAATGATTAACCTGAACAGTTTGGAAGATGGTTTAAAGGGCTTCATCATGTCATTAGGAAAAGAGAAGCTTTCTTGACTTTAAAGTTACAAAGGACAACCACATGTGTAGAGATGCGAGGGGGGAAAAAAGGAAAAGCTGACTTTTGATTAGGGTAAAAGTTAGACACTACTATGGGAAGCAATTTAGGATGAGTGAACAGGACACTCCCCTCCCACTCCAATAAGCATCCTGAAACTATACTATCATTAGCCAGAAGGATTAACCCTGATAAACAGTCTTGGTAGTGCCACTGAGATGCTTTTCTGACAGGCGGATGAGGCTCTTAACACCTTACACCATCTGCATTGTCATTACAATGCTATATGCCATTAATCCATGGTGATATGGCCATATTTGTTCCCGAAAGAGACACCAATATCCTTCCATGCATTCCTCAGTTCCCACAGCTCTAAGTGAGTGATAAGAGGTTGCTGTTGCTACAGACCATGCACACTGGGCTATAAATATGTCTGAGGAGCCACCTGTACAAGGAATATACTTATTTGGAAAAAGGAATTAGATGAAAGGCAATCCCTTTCAGACACTGGCAAGACTTTACCATCAGATTAGGAAACTTCTTATCACTTGGGATATATCTGCCAATGGCACACATAAAATAAAATGTATTAGACAGAGGAATCCTGCCAGATTTGCAGTTTCCGAGTCTGCCTGAAAACCTCAGCTAGTCACAGGCTGCAAACATGAGACAGACACAGCAAAACTAGACAGGTCTTTACTATAATGATAGGCTGTGTGCCCAGACAGATTGAAGTCTCTCATGCCTCAAACTTTGTCCACTGGTAGCAGGTCTTTGATGTCATGGAGACCAGAGTCACTCACAAACTGCAGAACTGAAGGGGGAGAAAATGAGATTTCCTGGATGCAATGGCAGAAGGAGTATTTCTCTAGCGTAAACTTTCCACCAATGCAGGAAAGACATGCATAAGGAGCCCGCGAATGGAACGATGTCCATGAAGCGTCCCAAGGCTGGATGGTGATTTTAGGGGAGGTCACTGCTGTAGGACTTGCAGGCGAAAGGTGAGCTGGGGGCTGCCAGCTCGGAGTCCCACAGGAGGGACATGATGCGTGAAGATGCAGACCGGACAATGAGGAAACTACTCAGTAAGAGAAACGCTGTAGCTACAGAGTGCTGCTCCTCAGTGATGCAGTTGAAATGGTGGACTGAAATGGAGCAGGCTGCTATCTGTCTATATAATCATGTACTCAGGATATGTATCACGACTCTACTCCCCCTCTGCACAGTGTAATGTTAAACCCCCCCTCAGTTCTCAAGGAATAGAACATATGAATGCCCACTGAGTGAATGTACATGTGCACTATTATTTGGAAATAGAAGCTATTGTTTTAAGTTCTGTTTGCTTAATTATTCATTATTTACTACTTTAATTATGCATGAAAATCATCAAGTACTTCTGAATTTTCTTTACGCTACACAGACTGTAAGCCATGCTAAGAAAGTTATGTAGTGAGGTGTCCCTTCCATTAGTCATAAAAGAAGCATAAATTACAATTCAATATATAATTCGCTGCTTCTTCACACAATGATTTAAAGTTGACTGAGTACTATTATTTCATACTCAGCATACTTACTGCTGTATAAAACTTTCCCATAAAGGAAAGGCATCCAGGCACTTTTCTGAACATCAGTATTGTTAAACATTTTTTGATGAGGCTTTTTTTGAAAACACGTTTTACCTTTCAGTTGTTTACAAATTACTTTAGCAGTGATTTGGGAAAGCACTTAATATATGCTCATATTCTTCTTTGAACGGGGACTTTGCTTAAGTGCTTTTCTGAGCAGAATCTTGTTCTGTTTATCTGTCCATTTACCTGAATTTAAAGTAGGGATGATTTTGGTAGCTTAAAACATTTTGAAAGCAAGCTATGCAAGAGTAGCATATTGCTCACTTCCCTCATCTCTCCATCTGCAACATCTACGCTTCCTAACACATCCCTACCCCATCCTTGTTTGCCACGCTCGCTGGACAAGACAGAGCACGTGCTGTGATCATACAGGAACTATATATATTCTTTCTTTACTGACTAGCCAACAGACAGGTTAAGTGGTCTGTCAGCTGGTGTCTCTAGTCCAGTCAGCAAGTCTTACGTAGCTGAACCTTGCTTTTCGACTTGCAGACCCAGCCAACAGCTTGGTGAATCTAAGTGGTCATTTTTCACACTTGAGAGAACATATCTTTTTCTCTGTTACCGAACTGATGTTGGGTAATGGGTTCAGAGTTCTTTACGGTGCCTGACAGACAATGTGACCCCAGAAACTTTGTTTCCTTAGAAAGCCCAGGGGGGGGAATTCAAACCCATGGATATCAAATTCATGAATACTTGTACAAAATGAATAACTAAAAAAGTCATGAATGCTACCGAGTTCATTTTATATGACTTACACTGTTAGTATTTTTTTTCAGTATTTGATCAGGTCTGGTAATGCTTTAGTCATCAAATCGCAGGGAGGTTTTCAGGATGCAGTTCACAAAGACTTTTCAAAGTGTTACTTTCCTTAGTTTGCTTCTTGTCATTGTTAGAGCTGAGCAGTGTACTTGTTGATGCTGGTGATTGCATGAAGAGGCAGTTAAGATTTTAATATTAGCTGTGGTAGAGCTCTGTGCATAAAGATGAGCCTTAATCACTTTTGAATTAATTCACTTCTGTCAGCAAATATTCTTCCTCTTTGACGCTCTCAGATTACTCTACTCACTAACTGTGGTAGAATACAACTCTTCAGTTTCTGTGGATGTCCACAGTACTCTTCATTGCATTATGTTATTCAGCAAATTCCAACAGCAATATCTTCTCCAAAAAGAGAAAAAAAACCCAACCAACCCTGAGGAACAAGCTAATAATTTTGTACGTTTAAAGAAGAATCTGTTAATTTCACATAAATTATCAAAAAGAAAGGGCCACTAGAGGGAAGTAAATCCAATATGCTCAAAGAAAATAAAATGCTAGCTCGTTAGCTACTGAAAATTATTGTAGCTAACAGAATGGTCTGGATTTACAACAGAAGATATTGTTCTATGTTTTTAACAAAGATATGAAAACGGAAGAAAACAATTTATATATTTATAAAAAGGTCTATTGCTTCATGCAATGTGTATACCAAAACCATTAAAACAGTATGTATGAAAGATTACACATAAAAAGGTAGTATGAACATGGGGTAAATATGTTGTGAAGGTATAATTTATTATAGATCTAGATCTTTCATATTAGACATGCATCAAAAGTGAAAAATTGTTTTAAATCAGTATGTTTGGACTTCTGATAATGCAGTCCTTGTACACGTTAACATATTTTCGATTTGTTGTCACATCATGCGTATAACTTGGAAATTTGTTTTCTATGAGCACGTGCACAAACCTCCAACACCACACAATAAGTACTGTCCATTTCAGTATAATTAAGATTATAAGGAAAGATTGTAACAGTGAGTTTACTGTTTGGTGGTATAGATAGAAAAAGAAATGCAATATAAAGGTGATTAGTTAGTATTTTTGGTAAATATGGCACAGCAAAACTATAAATTGTTTACTAATAGCTGGCTAACAATAAAAATAAAAAAGGTCACTTTTATCTGAGAACTTCAATGTGATTTATAAACATTAATAAAATCTCTGCATTGTTCTGAAGATTTAATTCTACAGCTTCCTGTGCTGAGGTTAGATACCCCAGCTTTTTCTGTATCACTTCTTATTTATGACTAAAAGTAACTCACAAAAAATGTTTATTGTCCTCTCAATAATTTCCATCACTGAAAACTCCATTAATTTTCTTCCATATTGCATGACATTACCTTTCTCTCTTTTACTTCTATATATAGTTACCGTGCTTATGATTTTGTACAACTACACAGTTTGTAAGCCTACAAAAATGGTTTTATCTTTATAACTACATTTTATAGATGCCTCCATTTCATTTATTACAATGCTTTCTCCTGCAAAGCTGTCTTTTTACATCCAAATAAACTGACAGATATTCTAGAAATCTCGTCTTAAATTCTCTGAAGCCATTCCAACAGCATTTTTAGTAACATAAGAATTATTATAGGGAATGCAGGCAGCCTACTTTCTAGAGTTTACTATCAGTGTGTCACAAATTATAAAAACATTGGTCTTTTCCCTGTTTTGAGTAAACTGCCGTGAAAATCTATATCCTTAAACCAGGAACAGTCAACAGCAAAAGACATATTATTTTTTAAAAGCCCACCACTTAAATACACATCACAAGCTGCGTTCACACAGCTGTTAGCCAGTTTAAAAGCAAACCACATGTCTGGTGACCTCCACCTGTGCATGCTTGGTGACTTGCATTTGGTACCATGTAACAAAACATCTAAAAATAAGTGCACATAGGGGTAGTTTCTGGCACCATGTTTCTTTCCTTTAATAAGAAAGAAAAGGAGAGATACAGGTTTGCAACACGATACACAGCCTAAGAGGCAATTCTTAGGGCAAGGCATATATCATTAGACATCTTATATAACTAGCTCTTCCGTTAGCACCATCATGTGAACGGTGAGTAGTTTTCATGCTTTTTCTAATCCATTTTCATGAATATTATTAGTATTACCATCATTGTCATTATCATCATCATCATCACAGCAAGCTGTTAATTTTTGTATGCCCAAAGGCAAACAAGTCATTACTTACTCATCAACAAAACTACTTGTCCCAGATACACAAGTAAGCAGATTTTTGCTAGGCTGATCAGTGAAAGAACCCAGGGCCTTCCTACAAGTGGAACATAACGGATCCTCCTGTTATTAGCACGTTCTGTCATTAGCACTTTTACTAAATACTTTCATATTATCAAAGGTCTTCTACTCAAACCTGTCCTTTTGCCAGTTCAGTTCCTGTTCTACGTTAAACACTTCAGCTACAGTTGCAATGTCACTGCACAGTAGGTGAAAAACATTTCTGGAACAAATGTCAGCAAGGGATAATTTTGAAATAACCTTGTCATCTACAGTAAGACAAGCCAGAAGATAACACTGCTATATAGGTTGCTTAGTTGGTAACCTATGATGCTGTTTCCTGGCATAGTAAGTATTTCTAAAGATGGACGAAGAAAAAGTTGCAGAAATAAACAAAAATATAGCGCTCTTCTAGTTTCCCATGTTTCTCATAAAGATCAGCCTCAGACATGAATTTGAACAGAAATTGCGGAAGAAAAAGTTCAAAAACAATAATGCAAAGTGGACAATTAAAGGAACAAAAAGATCTATTAGGTTACCGCAAGGAAATGGCTCATACAGATGTTGAAACATCTTTAGGGAAGCTGTATTAGTACTACGGAACATGTATATCAAAGGAAGTGGGTTCACTTCCATTTCACCTTTCAATTGTAAAATTGGAATAGATAACCTGTGGTGTTTTACTATTTCAAAACAGAAATCATAAGGAAAGTCTTGGAAAAGCACCAGATGTAGACTCCAGTTCTGATGAACCACTGATACAGTTAGTCTCAGGTAGTTACAGCTTGCACTTATTTTTAAACAGGAAGACATATTTTTGTGCCCTGTGTATTGGGGTCATTTAATGCCCTCATCAGCAGAAGCTGGAAGTTGTCACCAAAAGCACTTAAAAACGTGTAACAATCTGCAAAACATCCTCACTTGCTGTCCCAGACTTCCAAGAAACAAAACGATCCCCCTAATAAATGCATAGATGACAGGGGCACAGCAACAGACATGCAGTGCTGGGACTTACCATCTTGGTCTGTGGTAACCGTGATAGCTGTGAACTGCTTGGGAGAGAAACTCAGCTCCGAGACCCCATTTGTGGCTTCTATTTCGAAGGTGTAGTTCACGTGTGACACAAAATCCAGCACTGTCACAGAAGAATTGATGAGACCTGTGTGCCTGGGGATGAAACGGATACCTCCCCCACAAATCTCACACTGGCTGGTGTCCGACCCGCATTTCTTACAGATGACACTGTACGTGAGATCTTTTCTTCCTCCGGTATCACTTGGGGGGCTCCATTCCAGCATGAGAGCTGTTTCATTAATGTTAAAAATCACATTTCTCGGAGCAGAAGGTGGCCCTGCAGAGAAGGAGGGGGAAGCCTGTTAAGTCACAGTTGTCTATTTTGGAAGAAAAAAAAACCACATGAAAAAATATATTAGTGTTAAGGCAATTATTTTGCAAATAGAAGCTAAAAGAGTTATGTTTCATTAAGAAATTCAATGGAGAAATTATCTAAATACCTACAATCCTTGAAAATTAAGCAGGAATAATAAATAGGTGCGATCATAAAAAGCTGAATAATCTAAATAAATTAGAATTAATTCAGAAATAACTTAAGGCAACGTAAAAATGACTTGGGAATGTCAAATCCAGACTTGATAACCCAAATTTGCACTAAATCTCTCTTGATCTTGTGGGATACTGGGGTAGAGCTTTAAACACAAAATATGTTTCCTTATTTTATGTCTAGTAATGCAGGCTTGTCTGATACTTATAATCTTTGATGTCTTATAAGACTTAAATTGAATAATAAATAACAGCTTTGGAATAACTACAAGAGGTAAAATTGTTTGTATTATTTCTGCAGTGCCAGATATTTTTCTATCCTTCACTGCTTATCCCAAGGGATTTCTTTGCTGCTGTTCATTAACAGAGTTAGGTGGCAACAGGCCAAGACTATTAGGCACAAGAGACAGTTTACAAGTTCTTTCTTTCCCACCTGGCACCTCATCAGCGTCAGTATAACAGTGAAGACATCAACCTTGCAAGCTAAAGATCTAAAAGGATGGCTGCAAAGCAGGAGAAAAAATAATTCTTGGACTGTGGGGAGAGATGTAAAGATAGAAGCAGCAGGTAGAGAGTACAGGAAAGCTCTCAGCTAGCATGCAGGTGGTAAAGCTCTCTCTGTACTGTCTGAAGAACCATGAGTGACCCATTTCCCATGGATCCCACAACAGTCAAGGTATGTCCAACAAGTTTTAAGCTGTTACGCTGACTTACTGTGTAGGATCACACGTAAATCATCTGAGGTTTTATATATCAGCTTCCACAGTCTCATGGAAGAACTTTACCACCTAATGATTTTTCACAGAGGAATTAGTGAAGGGGTGAAGGAAAGGCAGAAACTGTTAAAGGAAGTCTGAATAATCTTATCTCCATTTCTTACTATATCCTTCTTCTTCCACTTAACGTATTTCAACTGAGCACTTACAGACACATGGTTTTCAAAAGCAATTTGTATATATACACCCAAAATATGTTCATAAAAATTATGTAAGAAACACAGATTCAGCAAAATGCAAGGCCTTATACTCCAGGTTTTGATATATGCAAGACGACTGTGGTAAACTCAACTAGCGATCTTTGGGTTTTTTTGAGCTGAATGAGTTGAATAAGCTTTATATGCCCAGCTCTCAACATAAAATCACACTGCACGTGGATTGCTTAGCCAATGGTTAGCAGAACTTTGAAAACTTTCAGCTTGTTTTGCAGCTTTTCATGACTTATACAACCTGACAGCAAGACTTAAGTATAAAGTTTTGATTGAGGTACTGTTGAGTGAGCTTTTCATTATTTCAGGGCCTCTCAAGTGGACTGAAAGACTATATGAAACATTTGCAAATAACATCAGCTAATTCTTACACAGAGTGTATTTCACCCAACAAATGGAGTAGCACACTAAATCTGAGGGAGTCAGATAATTAAAATATCATGATGTCCTTTATAAAAACTTTAAGACAATGAGAGAAGAACTAAACAAAGAAAAAAAAAAAAAGATCAACACTCTTGTAAATTCCAGTTCAACAACCTGTAAGGTGAAGGCAAGACCCTGTGCCCAAAGTATGGTCAGATAAATCATAGAATCATAGAACTGTCAAGGTTGGAAGTGACCCTTGGGATCATCGAGTCCAACCATCTACCCTATTCTACAAAGTTCTCCCCTACACCATATTCCCCAACACCACATCTAAACAGCTCTTAAGCACATCCAGGGATGGTGACTCAACCACCTCCCTGGGCAGCCTATTCCAATGCCTGACCACTCTTTCTGTGAAAAATTCTTTCCTAATGTTCAGTCTAAATCTACCCTGTTGGAGCTTTGCATTAGGAAGGAAAATAAAATAAAATATCAAAGCTCCTCCTAACATTTCCTATATAAGTCAGGATCCCAAATCTCTGCCAAAAAAAAAAAAAAAATTAAAATATACTTTTTTTTTCTAATAATTCCGTTCCATTATTTCTTTTTTTTCCTTAAGATCTGCAATTACTGCACCACTGATACACTGACTGGATTTTCAAACTTTTAGCTATTTATTTGACTGAACAAAATGTAGTGATTTAGAAAATGAAGCCCATGAGTGGTCCTGAAATATGCACCTACAACTGAAATAAATCCATTTATTCAAGTTCTTAATTCTTGAGGATGACCTTCAATCCTAAAATGGACTAGATTTTAAAAGAAAACATGACTACTATATAGTAATAAAGGTCTATACAGTTGTACTTACATATAGCAGCAGGAAGGAATACTAACATTAATGAAGGAAAGAGGTAATAATAGTTGCAGAAGAAACATCGCTATTCACCAAAGTTTGTAAGTTTTAGGTGATGTTATTTGTTTACTTATGTGCTATAAAAGCTGGAATGCTTGTAAAGAGAAAAAAGTTTGTATGGTGTGGGAGGGATAATGTGCACTGAAGTGTATTAAAGTTTTATGTGAACTGTAGTTGAACATTTGAGTTGCCTTTTTCTTTCTGGGATTTTTTGAAACTTTAAATAACTGAGACTACATTTTGATTAAAATTATTTTTACCCTAAATTAAATGATGACTTAGCTGCTGGAATTCAAGCCCTTCCTTAATAATTAAAATATTTGGAGGTGTTAACATCACTTTGCACTTTTTTAGTGGACAAGAAAGTTTAAAACGTTTTGAATGTGTGAGTATTTATTCATACATCTAGCTGTGTAGAGTTCATAGTTAGCAGCCCAAAGTAAAGACCAGTTATTTTTCAGCATATCAAGGAACGATTTAGCTGAACGTTATGTGGCTCATTTGTACTGAAGATTGATATTTCTGGAACCTGTTAGATGAAAATTGTTTTTGTAATTTGTAATTTTTATGGTCACAGAGAATATTTTGAATATTTCCTTCCTGGTCTTTAACTGTGACCTTGTCATAAGTCTATCACAGAAGCACTTGAAATACTGTAATATCTAAGCATAAATGCAACTTGTTAACAAAAGCTAATTAGTGGTGTCTAGTGGTATGGAAAACAGAGACAAAATATGGCCTTGAAGATGTTGATGTGGTCCAAAAGACCCTACAACCTTAGAGTGTCTCAGATTTATAAATCTCTAAACTTCCCATAAAATTACTGTGAGGTTGAGTGTTCTAGCTACTATGGAGAACAATCCTGAGATTGGAATAAGCTAAAACTAGCACAGATTACTTCAGCTTCAGGTCTTATTATTTATATGCAGAAGACAGGAAGAATTATGTCCCCTCTAAAAACATGTTGCGATAATTAAATAATGATTGGTCTTAACAAATTCCCACTGTTAAAACCAACGACGAGTTTTAGGAATATGGAGGGTGAGCCTTAATTGCACTTATATATGTGCATAACTTTAAGCGGATCAGTAATCCCCTTGAAATAATTGGTAATACTCATGCACTTAAAACTAAGCATGTGTGTAATTGCTCGAAGGATTTGAGCCAGTGTTTTAAAACTGACTTAAATTTAATCTTACATAAACTATAGATATTATGACAATGGGTCACCATAGCTCAGGAGGTTTTTATGTTAAGTCATCAACTTTGTCAGGCCAAAACAGGAATTAATGTGAATCTGGGCAATAGGAGAGTTTTGTCTGGCTTTGTTAATTTTAATTTTCTATCAGATTTTTGTTATACTATGTGTAGCTGGAATCAATAGAAGAACCAATACAGTAAATAAAATACACTTTTTAAAAAACATTGTATTTTTTTTGTACTGGAGAGTGAGGTTGTTATATTCATGATTTGGAGCTTAATCCTCAATGGTAAGAAAAACCACAAATTATTGTACATTCACATTTCAATGAATAGGGAGAACATTATCAATTATGCTAGGGATGTCTGAAAGTATATGACTGTCCGCCTGCAAATACTGAAAAAAAGCTCAGACACCCTTCATACTCAAGGCCCCTCATGCCAATTTGCATGACGATTAAATAGCTTTTTAATTGCTGTTAAATTATGCCAGTTAAACTGTGATTTCATGCAAATATTAAGCTGTAATGACATGCAGTGAATCATTTACTAAGATTTAGAACTTGGAACAAAGAGAGACAATTAATTCTAATCCTCAGATTCAGCTAAATTATGTGTCACTGGGCTTTTATGAATGTGGCCTGATTGCTTTGTTATCATTTATAAATTATACAAAGATTATTTGACACATTGCAAAAACTTGGCAGCAATAACCCTTCTGCAGACATCTGTGAGCAAAGCTCTCAGGGATTTCCTTATATTGATTTTTAAGGAAAACAAGTACACTGGCAAAAATTAAGGATCATTTCCTCACAGCAAAATTCCTGAGTTTTGATTTTATACCAAAGAGTAAACCACAGTTCAGATGGATGACCATTAAAAAAAATGCAGCTCTTCTGCTTCTTAGATAAAACACAGGCCGAGCGTGAGCAATGTCTTTTGCTTCATTTACAAATTATAACGTAAGAATTATTTCTACACTCTCTGTGGAGGAGATACGTTGATGCGTTATGGAGAATCAGGCCCACTTCATGAGAAACAGAGCTGAGTTTATGCCTCATACAGTGACTCACACTTCATCTTGCTTTGCGTATCCTCTCCCTCTGTGAAGGTGAAGTGCATTTTGCCCTTTATGGAAGGAAAGAGGAGCAAATCTAACACTGCAGAAGTCTAGTTAGTGCAATTAAGTATTTTAAACGCTACAGAGTGATGACTATCTGGAAAACACTTTGCTGTTTTTTAAGTGAGAACTGTTCTTTACCAACTATTGGACTCTTTGAAATGTGTTTTATTTGACTACTGAATTTACAGTGGAAGGGCAAAAATTAACCACCATCTTCTGAGAATACTCAGAATCAGCATCTGGCTGTGCCTCGAGTTCATAATTGCTTTTTTATATACATAAATACATACACGTAGCATAGATAAGTAGTGTCATTTGGTGTAGAACGCTGTATTACATTTTTTTCTCTTCAGAACTACTTATTCTGAGGCAGGCAGGAAGAATGGAAGCCAGTGACTGCAAACCAATACTCCAAGTATTATGGTATAATGATACCATAATGATATATATGAGCATAATGATAAACAGCAAACAAGTGTATATATAAAAATAAAGATAGAGGCAGTAGAGTCGAAGGTTTCAAGCATGTTGCTTGATTTTGCTTCTGGAATACAGTGTTCACTCAAAAATAGAGGATACAGCTTGTGGCAGAGGTCACTGAACAGAGCATAAGTTTGTAGGGTTCAAAACTGTTTAAGCATAACCTGAAGAGACGCATTCATACTCAGACACCCTATATAAGCCTGCCTGCCTTTGACCTTGAAAAGACGGATCAATTTATCCAATTACATTATAGTGGGAAATGTTAGAGTTTATGCACAGAGCAATCTGACAGAGGATTAGATATGATGCTATTCGTTACTCACTGCGTATGCAGAGAGATCACTGATAGAGTACTTGCATATGTCAAAGAAATACAATAAGGAGAAAGAGTAGCAGCAAGAGATTGATAACAAGTGCCAATCAAATGAAAAAAGGCTAGGAGAAAGAAATTAACAATATATCCTAATGTACTTTTCTTTCCTTTTATTAAAATTAGAATTCTATTATGCTTTTCTGCAAAGTGCATACTCTTCTTTTACAAAATACAGTTACATGAAGCAAAAATGGGAACTGTACAACTTTGGAAAAGCATACAGTATGCACTTTCACAGAATTAATGAAATAAGATTTGAAGCTCTTCTTGAAAAAAGTGGATGCCTGAAGCTACATTCTTAAATTCATAGTATCTTAAATCAAGGTCCTAATTTTCCATAATGCTGCGTATGCAAGTTTTCCAGTACTGAGGAAAAATTCTGGAGTGAGGAACACTGTCTAAGTCTATATGAGAATGATGAGAGAGAATAAAATATCTACCTATCTTAGGAATATTGCTTTGCGGGACTTGGGGAAGCAAATAAAATTGGTATGAATACAATTGGTTCAAAATGTTTGCATATGAAGAAATTTATAAGGGGAATCTACTATTCATTCTATGTTTGATTAAAGAACAACTCTCATTCAAAAAGTCACATGAAAAAAATTAATCTCTTATGTCACATCTCAAATGTCAGGATAAAAATTTGCAAATGAACATCAAAAATGCCAATCTGCCCCAAAAGCGGTTATGTAGAAAAGGCATTTTCTTACTGCACAGCCTTTCTCCCTATATTTAGTCAAACTGTTTTTTTTTTTTTCCTAACTTTTCAGCTGCTTTTATTACAGTAAAGTGTGACAGTTTGGAAGGAACAATCTAAATTCTACTCTGCCTCATACCTGTATGTTTGTTTATTAAATTTAAATTAGCCACATCTGCACAGACCCACCAAAGGCAGTGAGGTTGTACTTATGACAGAAACATAATTTTAATAACTGAGAGCATAATTTGAAAGCAGTGGGGCTAAAGATATCACTTAGGGAATAATTTGGCCTGCAGACTCTTCATTACTGATGACGTGCAAGAAGATAAGAATGCAGTCTGCCTGTCAAGAGTCTCGGTGTCATTTGCAGAGCTGACAATTAGTGAAATAATCATCATCGTAGGTATAAGATGAATATATCCGCTGTTACAGTCAATGAAGTACTGATACCTTGCAGTCTAGGCTGAATGAGAGGCAATGCATGATGGCACTGAATCAAGAGCAAGGCAGAAATTAGAACTTGGTTCACCGTCTCCTTTATTCTTTCTTATTTCTCCCAAGTTGAGGTGAGGAGGGGCACTGGTACCTCTGTTGTGGTTGATTTCTTCCCTGCCTCCACTCACTTGGTTGCTTTGGCTGACATCCTAAGCAGGGACGGAGGGATCTGGCAGCAAGTCTTCCCTGACAGTTTTCAGCCAAAGCGGTTCTCAGCACCCCGCTTTTGTTGGGAAAGCACCGGGGTGTTGTAGGTACCTGCTCCCTGATGCCACACGGCTCTCATGCTCCTCCCTATCTTGTCAATACTGATGAGTAGAGGGGCTTAAAATTGTGCCCTGAAAGATAATTATGGAAATGTAATGCCATGTATGAGTATTTTTTTCAGAGAAGAACTGTCTTTTGGAGATGAAAACTCAATGACATAAATAATATGGAACCACATCTGCATAATACATGAATGAAACCATTTTTCTAAGCATGAAACTGTCAAGAGTGCCTGGGATGTGTGTTAGTTCCGTGGGTAAGTTTTTAATGGCCTGTGTTTTGGGCACTCATTTGAGCGGAATTATTTGTAATCACCATTTTCCTGTGGGAAGTCTGGAATAACATTACCTCTCATATTTTGTGCAAAAACATAGGCCTATGTGCCTTGATCCAGAGTGAGCTGACAGCAGATTGTGTGTGTTAGATTAGGGTGCCTCTCTGAACCCTATGTCCCTTAATTACCTGGAGGCTGGGATTTAGCCTTCCAATCTGAAAACGCTATGGTTAGATTAGACAACTTTCTGCTAAGTGCCTTGGACCTGAGGAATGCCATTTTTGGTGACCATCATTCCTATTTGTCGGAAGGACAATGTCTTCGTGTACGTAATGACGTCAGGATCACAGAGTGCCTATGACTTCATAAATCAGCTCCAAACTACCCAGTATATTCCAATTTGCCCAGTACAGTGCCATTTGGAGAGACTAGAATGAGCACAATAAGTAGTTCAATTCTGCTAGAGTCAGCTCAGTTATTTTTATATGGTGCTGCCTTATGCAGTGTAAAGATAGCAAAATTATGACTATACACATGGTTATTGCAGCAGTGCTTTGTTTTCATGTTTTAATCTCTTAAGCTTTTTGTATACTTTGTCTGCTAAAATACTTCATGCACTTAACATGTTAATTTTTTTTTCAAATTTCCTTAACAAGAAGACTGTGGCAAAAAATGTACTTGAATCAAATCCTCCACCAAAAGAGCTAACAAAATGCTACACAGAAAACTGGATATCTTGGGAAATCTGCAAACAGATTTTAATTGTCTTTACTAAGTAATAGGATTTTATATGTAAATATAGTATTTTACCCACAGTTTTTCAAGTACTGCTGTTCCCAGTTTTGAGATTAAACATATATAGTTGCTTTATGACCAATAAATGAATCATAGTGAGTAATGAACCACGTATCAAAATCTATGAGAAATATTTCATTAAGTGAAAAGAAAATTTATGCTTTATGTTTCTAGACATGAGCACATTGATCAAAGTAATAAAAATCTCTTCTCAGTCAGAATTTCTGCCCCTAGATTACTGGGCATCAGTTTTGTCTTAATGACAAATTTAGGTTAGTCAAAAATCATAAAATGTCGTATTTTAAAAATTACCAGAAAAATTAACGGATTTTCATTATCACAGTTGTGTATGAGGGAATAACTCTCTGTTGAAAGAAGATGATATGCAAGAAAGTTTAATTATATCTCCTTCTGATTGGATACATCTTTTTTCCTGTGTTTTTATGATTTTCTTGTGGTTTTAGAGAGTTAATCTTTATCGGATTGCATTGGGATGATATTTGTCTTATAATTTTCATTTAAATCTGGGGAGACAGCAGAGTATGTCATATCAGTTTTCTCTTTACATGACTCCATTTTTTGGAAAGTTTTTGTAAAAGTGTATTTTAATATACTTAAAATACATACTAGTAGTTAAGAATTAACATTGTTATCTGTATGACTGATATATATTACTGATTATCTCTCAGAACTACAAGTTAAAAAAATCACCAAATTAAGAAACATGCCAGTATTTTTAAGAGACACCTAAACTAAATAGAAATAGGATGTTTAAATTTAGATTTTAAAAATCTCTTTTGGTTATTTTGAATGGGATTCTTCACAAAATGTACAAACTCATGTCACTTTTTTAAAAAACAAAATTAAATATATGAGACACAGGAAAAGAGAATTGCAGACACTGGAACTGATCAGACTTACGGGTACATGCCATAGTTGGTGGGTCCTTCTCAGCTCTGAAGTAACCTTTCTCACACTGACAGACAGAAGTTGCTTCTACGTAAGTCAAACTGTGCGGAGGGCACTTGGAACACTTTACATTTCCAGCAAATGCTTTATAGAATCCAGGCCTGCAAGCTGCAAAACAAGAAAATAAGTTTCATTAATAGAAGCAAGATTTGGTCAAAAGTAAAATCTGTTCCATGCAGCTATAATGCACCTTCTTTCCTTTCCAACCTATATATATATGTATATATATATATATATATATATAAATCTGTTCTTGGTATACAGTAGGAAATCATTAAAAGAGACAGCTTCCAAATTTACAGAGAGTCCACACTGCTGCTTGAAATTATTATCTGGACAACTTCAGTAATAGCACTAAACAAAAGCACAATATCTATGTTTTATGTAGGTTCCATCTGTTAATAAGAAAGAGTGAGATAACTTGTTATTGCCAAAGCTATTTATAAGGTTTCCTTATTTAAGTAATGGAGAGTTGCAATGCTTAATATGTTTACTCTCGCAATGCCTTGATGAGACAAGGATGACATCCCTATATATTTACAGATGGGTCTGACTTGCCTACAGTCCCCTGTGAAGCCTCTGACAGAACACCCAGCCTCTGACAGCTGGGTCCCCTGCACCCTGCTGGCCTGAGAGGCTGGGAGGTGCTGCTATAACCACCTTCAGCAAGGTAGGAAGGAGATGCTGATACCGTCTAGCACAAACTACCACAAGCCTAAGGGTACTCTTAATTGTGTCAGGAAACAACCTGGATAGGAGCTGCACTGGGGGTGGGGGATATGGTGATGGTCAGAGCTCACTGTGCCTCCAGTTACTTGGAGCAGGGGTCCCTGCTGTTCTTAATCCCAGCACAATTTTACGTGTCTTTATGCTGACATTTAAAGCAGAATCAGTTCGTTAAAATAAATCTTATCATAAATCTGCCAGGTTTGCATTCTGAAATATTATTTTAAAACTATCCTCAGACCTCCTCACACATGTTTAAACAAAGATTTCTTTCATTCTCCTGCCAGCTGCCACTTTTACACACGCCAGCATGTATTGCAGTTACTGTCTTCTGGCTTCCCAATCCAAAAACAGACCAGAAACATCAAACATGTATACACTGTACAGACTCATATTCCTTCTGACTTCTCCAGCAGTACAATGGAAATCATTGCTATAAATATCATTTCAAAGATCCATGTGGCTTTTTCTCATTTTGACATATTCAAGACTATTTTCTTTACATTGCTAGAGACACCAGGCAGTACTTCCTTCTCTTGTAATAACACAAAATAACAATATTAAAATGAGGTGTTCTTTAAAAATTACCCCAAAGTATGCGTTTTATGGATTCATTATCAGTTCATATTGAGTTATTAAAAATTATTAACTCATAGATAACATATACACAGATCAGTTTTGCTTCTGATTCTAAAGGTCTTGTTTGGTATAAAAGCAGTTTCACTTATAGATGAGGCAAAAGGAGTGAGAAGATGGGACTGAAAAAGATAATAGTTGATTGCCTATCTGAATCCAAGAGCCAATTTTTCAAACGTAATTTTAAGAGCTTAATTTTGACCCAACAATTTCAGCAATTGTCATCCTGGTGTGTTCTGACTTTGCAGAACAGGCATTAGGGAGGAATCCTGTTCTGTCACTAATGAAAAAAAACAATGTATTTCTGGTGTTAGAGATAAGAGGGGTGGAAACAGCAGGGACTCTTCCCTTGAAAGAAGGCTACTGGTTCAATATAATTGTGATTATAGTGAGTGGTAATTTACTACTGATTGGAAAGACAGTAGGTTTGGTGCACAGGTGAAGGCAGCATTGTAGATATAGGCTGTAGGCACCGACTCCTCTTAGCTTTGCTGGAAGGAAGTGAGAGAAAAGGTAAGGCAGAATTGGGGAAGGGTGTTAACGCTTGCCTGCTCCTTTCTTCTTGTCTCATGCCCAAATCCTGCCCTGGCTTATCTAAGGGTGAATATTAAGTTCTTGCTTTTAATAGCTACCTTTCATACACATGGTGCGATATAAAGAAGTTTGTGATTAAACAGTTGGCAATTCCAGCTTACAGTTTCAGTCAAAGCAAAATGAGTGCTCTTTAAAATCCTTATTATTTCTAAAATTCATGTCTGTCAGTTCTGAAATCATTCCTTCTTCCCTTCTGTCCCCCAAATGACAAATCTCTTTGGATCAAAGGCACATAGTATTCTCTTTCAAGAGAACTATTTTGCTTAAATTTCAAGCAGTTCACTATTGAAAAACAAAACTCAAGGAGAAGATTAATTTCCAATTGAAAGAAGTAAATGTTTTATTTTGAAATGTATTCTGTAATGGATTTAAAGCAATTACGGTTTTGATATGGTATGTCTCTTAAAAGAAAGCACATGTATACTCATGGAAAAGATGGGGGGGAAAATGGATGAATAAGATCATTTTAATTCTTTTGAAGCCAATCCAAATACATTTATCCATTAAGCCAGGTATGTACCATGAATTCTGAGGCAGAGGAAGATATCAGGGAAGCTTTTCTATGAATAAGTTTACAACGCTATTGATAACCCACTGGTCATCCAAATGTAGAATCACACAACCATGATTATTGGATCCTTTCAAATAAAAACCAGTCCTTCATCAACAAGATAAAATAACACAAGCGGGCCCCCCCCCCCATATGATCACAAGCTTGGGATAACTCGCCTCTGGATAACTCAGTGCTGATTGCCAACATTCAAGGTGAAAGAATATAAACTGTTACTCTATCAAAATCAATGACTATGCAGCATGAGTCTGAAATACAGCACTTTAGCTGCTGTACATATCTAAGCTTAGATTCTGCTAAAAAATACTTTGTTTCAATTAACAACAGGAATTGCTAAATTTACCATTTTCCAAGGAAAATTTGCAAGCACTAGAGTTACTACCCAGTAAAAGCGCATTTAGGAAATGCCTCAATTGCTATGATTTCAGAGATGTGTCTCCCTCTGAAGAAAAGATGGATCTCTTTGATCCTTCAGCCTTATGTGTCTTCATGGAGCTTAAGGCTGTATAAGACCACTGTAAGCCAACTGTAGCTCATAGCAATTCTAATGAACATTTACAGGAAAATTGCACAAAGGAGTTAATGGTATATGCATTCCATTGTAATTTCCAGTTTATGCATAACATTTTGTAAAACTGGGGTTGTGCTATGTTCTACTATGAGACTGCAGATTGCATTACGGCATGTAAATCACTGTGTGTGACCGCAGGTTGTGGTATCAAATCATACATAAGCACTAGATGTATTCAGCTTTAGAGTCCTGAAGTCACAAGCTATCTAAAATAAGTATTAGGATACAACTCTAAAGAGATTAATCAACAGGCTTACTTACATGCTTAATGTTAACCAAGTTCCTCAGATTTTGCCTAGCTTCCTATTATTTCTATTGTTTATTTTCCTGTGGTGGTTTCAGCCACCCAAAATTACCTAGTGCACAAACTACTTAGTGTACAAACTGCCTGATGGGCAAATCAGAAAGCTATAGATGAGTTGTGGTTTTGTATTTGGAGAAGAAAAAAAGCCAGCTTTCCCATGCAAAATCATACCCTATGTAAGTATATTACAAGTAAGTTAAAAGTTTGTTGAGATCTGTACGTATGCAGAAAGTTTCATTTTGTGGGGGTTGATAAATAAGTATTTTTCAAAGTATTTCTCATAACATTTTCTTCAGTCAGTTAATAGTTATTGCATCTACCATTTTCACAAATTATTTGTGCATATGTTAATGTAAAATCAGATTCAAATGATGAAAAAAACTCCTGTCTGGAAAAGCTTCTAATGATGACTATTCAAAAAAACCTAAAGTTTGTTTTTATCTTTGTTACCACATTTTTTTCTAACTTCCGAATCACTGGGAGGCATCTTATTTTCCCTAACGTTATCTAACAGAAGTGACTTTGTGAGTTACTAATTATATGAACTGTATGAGATTTGACTTTTGTAAAGCCTGGGGGAAGATAATATATTGTCTTAATGGTTAAGTAATTAGCAGGGTATCTGAATGAACAATTCAAAGACACTAAAGTTTCCTCCAGTGAAATACCAGAGATCATGCAGAGAAGCACTGATAATTTAATTGGCTTCAAAAAAGATAACACGTCTGTAAATGTGCTTTACTACAGTTTTATCAGGATTTGACTATGAGGTTTTTAAACTGTAGGAACTTTGTAATTAATATAATTTTCCTTATTTAATGTTTAATATATGGCATTTAGTTTTGTTTGTATTATACATAGATTCATATGAAGAGAAATTAACGCTATGCAAAGCTCTGGTGAACTCTTAAAGTGATTCATCGCTTGCCAGCCTCCCAGCCTGCGCAGAGAGTAGAAGGTGGCATTTATCAGGCAGCTGCAAAACAGTTTAGCACTTTTGATGTTATTTGCAGGGGTATTGAAGCAGATTGGAAAAACTGTAGAGGTGCATTGTACACTCGCTGCCTAAAATGAGATATGATCTTAGCTGTTCCAAACAGGATGGTACGTGTGTGATGCAAGACGCTGTGGGAAGCTGCCTGTCCCTGTGCACGGCTGCGTGGTCAGTCTACGGCTGTTACCACCCCTAAGGGCTGCAAGCGCATCCCCCTGCCAGGGCTTTGGCTGTGGGGGCTCAGGGCCAGCTCAGAGGCAGTGCAGCTGAGGGTGGCCCCATCCCACTGGGGCCATGGAGAAAGGCTCCCTGATAGAGTCGCCGTGAGGCCGACCTCTGCCTGTGGGAGCTGCTTTTGGCTGAGGGCTTGGTGCCTGCCTCAGCTACAGCTCCTCTGTGGCACGGCCCTGCCCTGCCCTGCCTGGCCATGGGCCTTGCTGAGCTTGGACCACCTGCGGACCGACATTCTGGCCCAGCCCACCACCAAAGGCCCAAGATGGTGGGACAGGCCCTGCCTGGCGGACATAGGGGAGCACCCTGCCACTACCGGCCCCCAGGGTGGTACCCCACAACCTAAACCAATAGCTGTATATGTATTATAACAAGTGCAGATAAAGCCATACTTCACTGAGATCCAGACACATTTCCAAATCCAAGGGAAGGCTGACCTGTGTGTAGGCTGGTGGGCCGCAGGGCCTGTTTTTGCGGTGTTATTCAGGCAGTGAGGCAGGAGGGCTTTATCTTGTGCTGGATGGGACAGTATTTTTGAGGATCTTTTGAATTGTCCAGTAAATAAGGTCATGGGTCAATTACTTCAAAATGCAGTTGTGGGCTTTCTTGCAGAAGAGTCTTTACTGCTTGAGACTGTTATGGCCATTAAATTCTTCCCCAGCCTGAGGGATGGGGGTGGCGGGGAGCAGTATGATGCATTGACACAAAATCTGGAAGATGCAAATGTAGTGCTTATCTTTGTGGTCATAAACCTTGTTGATTTAAAGAAAAAGGGTCATTTTCACTGCTCTGTGGGAGCACATCATTGTGAAAGAAAGTTGTTGATTCCAGTTTTCAGTTGTTTGTTTTACAACACCTGAATCAACAGTTGTAAGTTGAAGTAAGGGGAATCCAAGGCAAACTTAGGAGCAACTTTTAGGTATGTCTGACATTTGTTGGTCTGTGTGTGGGAAGACATTTCTCATGAAAATTTTTATAGCTTGCTGAGAACTCATCAATCAAATTAAAATAAAGACGACTGTTGTCATTTACAATGAATGGCAACCATCAGTAACTGTGGAAGAGGTGTTTTAATCTTTCTGAAACACATAATTTGGTATGCTTTTCCACCTCATATATTTTTTTAAATTGCTTACTGAAAACCAGTAATGCACTATGAGGCTGACATCTTTCATATTTGTTATATTCTGTCAATATATAATTGTTCCAATTTTAAAGTCCTCTTACCCCTCCGGTATCTGATCACTTTGTAAAAAGGACAATCCAATAAGGCCTGTTCTATTCTACCACTGTGCGAAAACAAGGAACTATAATATTATTTTAACCAATTTATATTTCAGTAAAAGTATATAGAAAAGAATGAAAAAGCTTGTAGGAAAGAATAAGAGAAAAGAACGTAACAAAACATGCACATTGTGTATTACAAAAGGCAGAATACAATCACAAAATTACGACTAGGATATTGCAGAGTTAGGACAATGAAGCTATGATGACAGCCTTTTAATGTAAGTACTATCTAATTAAGTAATCTCATGTGTTTTCTTTCTTCACATGATCCTTGTTTTATTCAGCTCATGAATGGACTGTGAGAAAAGAGAGGGGATTAATTTTGGGTCATGTTCAAACTGATAGTGAGACTATACACGGCAAGTTGTTAGAAACTTGAGGCATCATGAATAACCCATTGGAGGAAGACCAGTTGTGAGAGATTATAAATTATGGAACATGCTAGTTAGTTGAAAACACAAGAATAAAAGACATGATATATTAAGAAAGCAAGGCTCTAGCTTGGTTCAGTTCCTACAGATGGTAAGGAGAGGACAACAGACACCCCTAGGAAACTAAGTGGCAGAATGACCCAACTTTTGGGGGACAATAGACAGATTTTCCTCTTTTGTTTGCAGTAAATTTGATGGTTTATATTTCTGTGTACTTCGGTATGCACTTAAATGCATCTGTGTTTGTATGCTCCAGTCAATCTCTTCCCTTGCCAGTATCTTCTGCTCTCTAATATTTCTATTCTTTGAGATGGAGAACAAACAAAAGCATTACTCACGCACTTGACTTTGGAGAGGAACAAGGGAGAGGAAAGAAAAAGAGGCAGGTACAAGGCTGCTTCCTCAAGTATAACTACATAATCAAGATAGGTAAATGAAATTAATTGTTCTTTCACTTTGTGATAATTCTTTTTTTTTTTTTTTTCTCCACAGTGACTTATTTTCTCTCCTTCCTATATTTCAATATTCTATTAAGGTTGTTTATTAAAATGATTAGAAGAAATTACAGAAGAGATAATTGGTATATATCGAAGAGTATTTTCAGTTCACATCAATGCAGTTTTTCTCTGTATAAAACATTGGTTATAACACAATAACTTGAGCAATGATTCAGGTCACACCACATTTTTAAATAATCTGTAGTTTATTCAAAAAATTCACACAGACAAGGAGAACAGTCAATGATATTAATTTTATCAATGCCTGTCACATTAGACACAATTCAATAGCTTATCAAAGAGCTGGGATCTGTACTATACAGCACAGGTGAATACTATTCTGCACTTTTTAAGGAGCTGTCAGCTACTTCTCAAAGACTTTTAAGTTGGCAACTAAAGACTTCTGATAACAACAAAGAGAAATGCCTTGTTTGCCACTGAGGTGACTCAAATAGCTGTTGCAGTGCAAAACCAAACTATCTTATTAAACTTCGCTTTTTGCATAGAGAGCAATAATTACTCAGTGACTTAAGCTGCTTTTCATAGTGTTGCTGGAGATTATCATTGCCTAGTAATAGAAGGATTTTCAAAGATCTGGGAGGAAGACTGTCCGTATTCTGGCTTCTCCTTAACTTACAGGCAAGATGGAAACAACTAACAGTGTAGGAATAATACATGTAACTGGTGCTCTTTTCTTTGTTAATCACAAGCAGAACGATACTTTCAGAGGTTGCGTACCCATTGTATTTGTCACCTTATATGTTGATTTTTCTTGAAGGTATATATTCTATATTGTTAACCTCCTGTTTAAAAAATCTTGACTAAGGACTCATTTTGTATTTTCAAAAAAAAGAAAAAGAGCATCCTCAACTATTTCACATAGACTAGATTTAAGAACATGATTCTAAATGTGCAGATACTCATCAAATAAAGAGGTGGAAAATGTTTTCAATACTGACAAAACTTTGTTTTTTACTTAGTTCTTAGAACTAGCTGAATTATTTTTTACAAAACTAATATAGTAAATGAAGTTTACTACTACAACACGTAGATGGCAGGTAAGAATATTTCAGCATGAATGAATACAAAATTGGAAAAATTATAAGCAGATGAAAAGAGGCTCATTTGATTGGAAATATCAAGCATTGAAACTACATATCAAGACCTTATCCATAAAAGTAAAAGCTATTCATAATACAGGCTAGACTGCTTTACAGAGGATCTGCAACCTTTTAAAATTACCCCTTAAACACATTTTATAAACTGTACTGGTGAGTCAATACAATTAATGTTTTAGAGAAAGTTTCTGTGTTTCAACTTATTGCAACTTATTTTGTGTGTGTTCAGCTGAGATACACCTTCCTAAAGGGGGAGCCAGAGATGACTGTACGATTTCTTTTTATTAGGTCCTTTTGTGTATGCCTGTATGAACTCTGACAGTGATAAACAAACTCGAGCTAAAATCAAAAGAAAAACAGCTTTCATGCCACTTGGAGATGTCTGGAGGAAATTAGTGATTATCCTCTAACTAGTGAAGATGCATCAGTGATTTGAGAGAAACATATTTGGTTTTGGCATCTGAGTCAATAAAAAGGCTGCCTAGGTAAAAAGCAGAAGCTATTAGAATGGGAAGACTCCAGTTTTTAACTGCACAGGCACTGCACTACCACATTACTGCAGCACTGCATCACTAGCATTATCACAAGAAACAAGCATTAAAAAAACACCTATGAACTTTGCAAACTTTGGCTCAAAATTTTCAAGCAGGACCACCAAAGCCGTTTCACTACTTACAGTGGCAATGATTTCTGGTTCATAGAATCACAGAACAGTTTGGGTTGGAAGACACCTTCAAAGGTCATGTAGTCCAACCTCCTGCAAGGAGCAGGGACATCTTCAACTAGATCAGGTTGCTCAGAGCCCCATCCAACCTCACCTTGAATGTTTCCAAGGATGGCGCATCTATCACCTCTCTGGGCAACGTGTTCCACTGTTTCACCACCCTCATTGTAAAAAATTTCTTCCCAATATCTAGGCTAAATCTACCCTCTTTTAGTCTAAAACCATTACCCCTTGTCCTATCACAACCAGTCCTGCTAAAAAGTTTGTTCCCATCTTTCCTGTAGGCCCCCTGTAAGTACTGAAAGGCTGCAATAAGGTCTTACTGGAACCTTGTCTTCTCCAGGCTGAACAACCCCAACTCTCTCAGCCTGTCCTCATAGGAGAGGTGCTCCAGCCCTCGGATCGTTTTTGTGGCTGTCCTCTGGACTCACTCCAACTGGTCCATGTCCTTCCTGTGCTGAGGGCTCCAGAGCTGGATGCAGTACTCCAGGTGGGGTCTCACAAGAATGGAGTAAAGGGGCAGAATCACCCCCCTCAACCTGCTTGCCACGCTTCTTTTGGTACAGCCCAGGATACAGTCGGTCTTTTGGGCTGCAAGCGCACCTTATTGGATCATGTCCAGCTTTTCATCCACCAGTACCCCCAAGTCCTTCTAGGCAGGGCTGCTCTCAATCCCTTCATCCCTGAGCCTGTATTGACATCAGGGGTTGCCCTGAACCAGGTGCAGGACCCTGAACTTGGCCTTGTTGAACCTCATGAATTTCACACGGGCCCACCTCTTGAGTTTGTCCAGGTCCCTCTGGATGGCATCCCATCCCTCAGGCCTGTCAACCACACCACTCAACTTGGTGTCGTCACAAACTTGCTGAGAGTGCACTCGATTCCACTGTGTATGTCATTGATGAAGGTATTGAACAGTGCTGGTCCAACACGGAGCCCTGATGGACACCACTTGTCACCAATCTCCGCCTGGACATTGAGCAATTGACCACTACCCTTTGGATGCGACCATGGAGCCAATTCCTCATCCAGTGAACAGTCCACCCATCAGATCCGTATCTCTCCAATTTAGAGAGAAGAATGTTGTGGGGGACCATGTCAAAGGCCTTACAGAAGTTCAGGTAGATGACATCCATAGCTCTTCCCTTGTCTCCTGATGTAGTCACTTGTCCTGGTTCTGACAGGAGTAGGGTTAATTTTCCCAAGGAGCTAGCCTGGGACACAGGTATTTCCTACCATATGAGGCCATGCCCAGCCTGTAGAAGGGGAGCTGGCCAGGGGAGGGGGCGGGAAGTTGTGCTTGGAGTGGGCTGGGGCTGCCCACATCCAGTTGGTGAGTGATGGTACAGTAATCGTGTTTGTACACTCCTCTATCAGTGTTATTGTTGTAGTTTTCCTCTTTCCTTTGCTGTTGTCTTACAATGCCTTTATCTCAACCCACAAGTTTTGCCTTTTTCTTCCGCGTCTCCCCCACAGCTGTGGGGGGTTCAGTGAGCTGCTGCGTGGTTCTTTGTTGCCGGCTGAGGCCAAACCACATCTCCGCCTGGACATTGAGCAATTGACCACTACCCTTTGGATGCGACCATGGAGCCAATTCCTCATCCAGTGAACAGTCCACCCATCAGATCCGTATCTCTCCAATTTAGAGAGAAGAATGTTGTGGGGGACCATGTCAAAGGCCTTACAGAAGTTCAGGTAGATGACATCCATAGCTCTTCCCTTGTCTCCTGATGTAGTCACTTGTCCTGGTTCTGACAGGAGTAGGGTTAATTTTCCCAAGGAGCTAGCCTGGGACACAGGTATTTCCTACCATATGAGGCCATGCCCAGCCTGTAGAAGGGGAGCTGGCCAGGGGAGGGGGCGGGAAGTTGTGCTTGGAGTGGGCTGGGGCTGCCCACATCCAGTTGGTGAGTGATGGTACAGTAATCGTGTTTGTACACTCCTCTATCAGTGTTATTGTTGTAGTTTTCCTCTTTCCTTTGCTGTTGTCTTACAATGCCTTTATCTCAACCCACAAGTTTTGCCTTTTTCTTCCGCGTCTCCCCCACAGCTGTGGGGGGTTCAGTGAGCTGCTGCGTGGTTCTTTGTTGCCGGCTGAGGCCAAACCACATCTCTCCTATCACAGAAGGCCACTAGGTTCGTCAGGCAGGACTTGCCCATGGTGAAGCCATGCTGCCTGTTTCAAATCACCTCTCTGTCCTCCATGTGCCCTAGAATAGCTTCTAGGAGGATCTATTCTGTGATCTTCCCAGGCACAGAGGTGAACTGGATGATTCCTCCATGCAATGAAAACCTATGTGCCTAAATGTACTGTATATGTACTGTTTGTGGCCATAAAGACCTTTTGTTAATTGGTACAGGTGGTAAAGGCGGTAAAGGCAGAATCTAGCCCTTAGTTTACACAGCTGTTGCTGATCTCCGTAAGCAGTTTCTGGCAGGGACACTGATGCTGGAAGGTCCTCGCCTAGCACACTGTCTTGAAGTTGTCTCAATGATATGCAAAGCACCAATAACACATAGGCAGGCTATTACTAGCCATAGAATAAAAATACACTATGGTTACATTTGTGGAATTGGGAAGAAGAAAAAGTCAAGATGTGTCACAGAAATGACAGGTGACAAAAATGGCTGGAAGACTGGGGTACTTTATTAGTGATGGAAGAAGAGAGACAAAAACAACAGGATGCACCTCCCTGGAGGGGCAAGCAACTATTTTTTGCTGCTTTGTGCTGCTGACTCTGTTGTGGAGATCCCTGAAATCTAATAAATTGTTTGAAGTGGGAAATGCGCATACTCAAATGCACTGCTCCATACCCAAATTAGTCTTTATTTCTGTTGATATTTTATGGACAGACCCCATAGAAAATCCACAATTAGACAGACTTCATAAATCTTTAAAGGAGATGGTATAAATACTATTTTCTACACTGCATAATTTTCAAACGAACATCACTGTGTTTTAGGAAGATAGTGAACAAAAGAAATCAGTCAGGCTAATTAAGGCACACAATAGAAATGGTAATCAAGGAACGTGACAGCAGTGAAAAACAAGGGAAGCAATTTCCTGCAATATACTAGTGCAAACTCCTGGGATCAGGAAGGTCTGCAGGAAAAGAATGGAAGGAAAAGATCATTGCATCTCCAAGCCATCTCCAGCATCTCCAGTAATCACCTTTAACTAGAAAAGCAGGAGAAATGTAACCCTGAGAACACTTCAGGGCAATGCAGCCCTGGAATAAATGGCAGAAGTTAGTCACTGAGTCCCAAAATCTCTCCACAGCAGGTGTAAAAACTCTTCATTTTAAAGTATAATCTTAATAATGTATTTTATTACTTTTAAATCATTGTTCCATTATTGCAAAGCTTTATTTTTAAGAAAATGTCTTCCTCATTCCTTCTATCCTGTCCAATAAAAAGCTGGTATCTGAGTGACCTGGAACAACAGCAATGCCAAGGAGCATTCTGCACCTATGCAAATCCTGAAAACTGAAATACTAGATAATCAGCTGTAATAGTCAACACCCCAGCATTTTCACTGTAGGATGTCTCTAGGGTAGAAGGAATATTCCTCTACTCAGCTGCCCTGGCTTATTTGGGAACTCATAACAGAAAGGACCAAAAGGAGGATCATACTTCAGTAGCCAGCACTAGTCACTGGCTCCCTGGCACACGGCAGAATAGTGGAGAGAATGCTTGAATCTCCAGATAAACTTTAATAACACATGGCACGAGCAACTCTGCTGCCTGTACCAGTCTCTCTCTTATTTTCTTTCTTTTCTTCTGAGGAGAGAAGTTAAAAGAGACCATCTGTCATTCGCTTCAGTGGCCAGTCCAGCCCAAATCATGACACATGTTTAGTTCACTGTAGATGCACAAGCCAAGGCCAAATAGAAGAACCTGTGCACTGTAAAAAGAATTGAGCATGTCTACTCCTATGTGATGCGTGCTGCAGTGGCACATCCCTCCTTGCATTTTGAAGAGAACAGATTCTTCTGTAGGTTTCTTTACCACTTCCAAAAAAAGGAAACTGTTGCTGCTGTAGTTCTCAGACTAAAGCAAAACGGAAATCAAGAAAATCTGTTAGACTAAGGACACCATATCATAACGCACATAGGGAGCAGCTTATTTAACATTGCTGGGAGCTGTTCAGCATATCAAATTGCTTTTCATAAAGGAAAGCTGAAATAGTGGTTAGGCTACAGTTGTAGCTGGAAGGGCTTTTCGGGGGCAGGGATAGGGCAGGAGTTGTGATAAGTTTCTCAACACTCCAGTGAACACTACAAAGGACAAGTCTGAAAACCAGCAGTAAGAAATATTATTTATTATAACTGTGGAAGGAACCTGTGTTTGCTGGATTTTCTCCATATCATTTCAAAAGGAATTAATGTCCAACTTGGAAAGCCATGAAGGCTTCTGTTTGCACAGAATCATTTACAGTCTTAGGTACAGCTGAGGACTCCCACCTTAGCAGACAACATTGCAAATAGGCATTAGACTGTATCAGATTCCTGCAAGAGGAAAAAATGGTCTGTAGATATCAGATCCATTTTGTGGTTAATTCCTTTTGCACATTATCTTTCTCTATATACTAAAAGGGAAAGCAGCATTTCTATTGGTAGGTGCTCATTTGTGTATATTTCATGATCACAATGAATGCAAACCCACAGCAGACGATTGTTCTGCAGTGCTGGTGCTAGTGTAGGGGCTGAATAAATGGTCAAGCCCATTTAAGCTATGGCCTCCTCTTTTTCTTCTTTTTTTCCTTCCCTTGTCACAACAATTGTAAAAAGATGGATCTCCCAATTCAGAGCTGCATGGCTAGCTTTGTTGACTAGTTCAAGTAAATATCTAATCTATTGTTTAAGGCTTTCCCAAGTATCATAAATATGTTCAAGTAGTGGCCAATGTGGTGTTGGTTTCCCAAAAGACTTTTCTCTATTGGAATGTTAAAAAAGAGCTCTCCAAGAGTGGTGATAACAGTTATAAAATCATCACCTCTTGATCTCAGCATAATAACTAAATGCTAGGAAAATATATCCTGCTATTAGAAAGACTCAAAGTGCTTCCTACCATATATATATACAACATTTAAAATGCTTTCTTACTAGATATATGTACAAAAATTTTTGATATAGAGAGAACAGTTTGTCAATCTTATTATATTCTTTATCAAATGCTACCATATACATGTGATTCTTCCTCTCTGTCCCATCTACTGACACTGTAAACTGATACTTCTGTCCTATCCTTCTCATTTTTTTCTTCTGTCTTCTTTGCCCTAGTATTAGAAACCTTTGTTTTCAACTATGTATGTATGTTAGGTAGTACACCATGGATTTCTCTATTATGTGTGCAAGAACAGACCATCTGAATCTGCAGATGCACGTTTCTCTGTCCATAACAAATGAATCTGCTAGCCTGGGTTAATTAATTCCTATGATAACAATTATTTCATTTGTTTTGCAGGTGCTTTGTTTGGAAGCAATTTTTCTGAAGCTGTAAGGTTTCAACTTTTGACAAGTACTAAAACTTGCAGCCTGCTGGTTGTTGCAATGACATTTGTTGGCTGGCATTATGTCAGACTGATTTTCTGTGTAAGTATAGTAAGTTACCAGCACACTTCTCAAATAATTAATGGCACTTGGCTTCATGCCTCAGAACACACTCAAGGCATACACTGAAAGCCTACTAAAGCTCTCTCTGACATGACTTATTACTTTATTACAAAACTGTAGAACAGCTTTCTAGAGAAGCCATACCTTGAAGGAATGTAATATTCTTACAGGCAGTTATGAACAATAAAAATCTGAAGAATAGTGCAGTCACTATTTACAAGGATACCATTTCTTGTTATGGCCTTATTATAAGACTGTAGTTTTTAATGATTTAAGATCTCAATGATCATTTTTTTGGTTCACAACTTTCACAAGATCAATTGCTTTTATAATAGATCAGATGAAGCTATGCAATTCTTTTTTTCTCTACGTAACTGTCTCATTTGCACTGTTATAATTAGCAAGAAATCATAGCAATGAGAATACAATGTAACCCACTTTAAGAAAGGCTTTATAACATCCAATTTTTAAAAGGAGAGGCTTAAAAATATGCTTACATTTTAAATTATGGTTACCAAGATTGCACATTCAAGTATGGATTTGTATGTGCAATTTATTTAAGCCCCTGCTTTATTTGCATGTGTAAGTCATGAGTCTGTGCACACATGCAAAATTACTGTAAACACAGGGAATATATAAATCACACAGAATCACAGAATCACAGAATGGTTAGGGTTGGAAGGGACCTTTGGAGATCATCTAGTCCAACCCTCCTGCCAGAGCAGGGTCACCTACAGCACGTTACACAGGACAGCGTCCAGGCGGGTTTTGAATGTCTCCAGAGTGGGAGACTCCACCACCTCTCTGGGCAGCCTGTTCCAGTGCTCCACTACCCTCAAAGTAAAGAAGTTCCTTCTCATGTTAAGATGGAACTTCCTATGTTCAAGTTTATGCCCATTACCCCTCGTCCTATCACTGGGCGCCACGGAAAAAAGACTGCTCCCATCCCCCTGGATTCCTCCCGTTAAGTATTTGTAAGTATTAATAAGATCCCCCCTCAATCTTCTTTTCTTTAGACTAAAGAGACCCAAGTCCCTAAGCCTTTCTCCATATGAGAGATGTTCCAGTCCCCTAATCATCTTCGTTGCCCTTTGCTGGACCCTCTCCAGCAGTTCCCTGTCCTTCTTGAACTGGGGAGCCCAGAACTGGATGCAGTACTCCAGATGCGGCCTCACCAGGGCAGAGTAGAGGGGGAGGATGACCTCCCTCGACCTGCTGGCCACACTCTTCTTGATGCACCCCAGGATGCCATTCGCCTTCTTGGACGCCAGGGCACATTGCTGGCTCATGGTCATCCTGTTGTCCACCAGGACTCCCAGGTCCCTTTCCACAGAGTGCCCAGAAACAGTTAGGTAATTGTATAGGCATGCAATTTCTGATGCAAAAAAATGCTGAAATGTTCCTTATAAAATCAGGCATTTGGTCTTTAAAACAGAATTGGTTTTGACATGTCTGTAGAAACTCACAATTGATTTTCACACCAAACATGATTAGTGACTCCCAAACTATTTCAGCTCTGATTTATCATATTCAGTAGCACTGAAAATGAAGCTCTCATGTTTCTGTGGGAATCAAATACTATTTTCTTTCGTATGATCTCTGAGTGCTTCTAAGCTCACAGGAAAATAATCTTCTTGGTCATTAAAAATTATTTCAAACATATCTTTGTATCTTCTACATTACTGTACTAAATATTATGCAATTTTATTTTATTTTATCACTATTGTAAGACATGGAGAAACACAATGTGGTACTTCTGAATAAAGTCACATTTCACGTCAACAACACACACAATATTCAAATACCAATCATGAATCTGGCTGTTAATTTATCACGTTAAATGATCTTAATAAAGCACACTAACTTGCAGTCCATACATTATACTACGGAATTTCTCCATCTATTTAAATGTCCAGTTTTGATCCATATCTAGTAAAAAATATCTAGTAAGAAGACAGCAGATGGTACTTTAGACTAAAAGAACTGTAGGTTGTGTTTTGTTTCTAGTTGTTTTTTTTTTAAATTTTATTTACTGCACAAGTGGTGTCTGCCTATAAAATACAGGCACTTCTAATGATAGATTCTGCTCTTAGAAACTACACTGGCCATATTGCCATTGATGTTAACACAAAAGGTCTTTATTTTCGTGTTATCAAATATTAGTGTCAATCTTTCAGAAAAGTGTTCCTTAATTACAGCTACTGATCAGGGTAAGAGCAACTACATTCATCTATCGCTCACCTCAATAACAATTAGTTTTTCTGTGTCTTAGTTCCAGCCAATTTTTGCCATGGAAGCAATGCACAAAATTATGTAATTAGTCCGTTCAGGCTTTACTTTTCCTTTCCCTTTCCCCAGCATAAATGTAGAATTACTTGCTGTATTTAGCCCCAAATTATAATAATTACTGAATTATATTTACATATGTACAGGCACAATTATCACTATCCCCACTGAATATACTGCATGTTTCTTTCTCTAGAGCGTGAATACTGACTACAGAATAGTGAAATGTAATGTTTAAGTGAAACCTTGAATTTATGTAAGAAATGCAAACCTTGTCCCATCAGTGAATGACAGGTAAGTGAACAATACTAAACTGTTTTGTTAGAAACAGCCAATTTAAAAAAACAACAACATATGCTCTAAACTTCTATGTTTGCATAAAATAGAGACTAAAACTTACAAATTATTATTAGTATTATATGCAATGCCAGAGAGTAGTGTAGATAGTGTAGATAGATTAATAGTAATAGTGACAATAACAAAGAACCAAAGACAAACTTTTGTTCAATGAGTCTTTGACAGCTCAGTCACAAATTTGAGTGATCTGCACAGGAGTTACATGCATTTCTGTTTTGTTATTCCTGTTTTTTTATACATATCTATCTCAAATGAAATGAAGACAAGTCAGCAGACAAATTGCCCAGTAGTCTTGACATCAACATCCATGCAATATTTTTATTTCACAACCATACATTGCTGACTTCTCCAAACCCATCATCACTGCCGCATTTGGATCTATATGAATTTCAATATATACGCAATGCCTTGGTAACTCAAGGGAAAGCTCCGAATACTGTCTCAAATATTCCTCTATTGGCTTTATAGGACAGGAATAACTAAATCCTTTGGTGGTGCAAATCCAAACCCAATTTAATAAAAGAGAAATCATGATGGTGCCCCTTAGCAGAACAGGGTTTCTAATTTGTGTTTCACCAAAGTAGTTATGTGGGACATATCTTCAATCCTTAGGTCTGGAATATTTCACGATTGATGACCAGTATCAGAGTGAAGTATTTCTACTGAACATACTAAGACATTTCACAGGAATCTCACAGAGATGAACCATGGATTTAATATGAATTTTCAAATAACCAAGTTTATGTGATAAATGCTCCCTCCAATAAGACTTCTGGTATGGATAGAAAAATTTGAGCATAAGAACAAAGATAAGTATTACTACAAAAACATACTCATTCTGCATAAAATCTGAATGTTTCCCAGGTTTGCTGAAGAAATACCAGAGTATCTTATTTCTAGTTTTCAACTATACTAGATATATACTACAGTGTTAAGTGCTTTCCAAAGGAAATAAAAATCATTATCACCATCCTCAAAAAATCCCAACTTAAACCTTAAGCTTAGAGAAGTCAATGTGACTTTGTTCAAGGTCTTCTAGCAACCTTGTAGCAGAGACAAGGTCACCCAGCTCATTATTCTGACTACAGTTGCGAGGCCCTCATGAGTCACAGGCCAGGTAGGGCTGTACCTACTTAAACAGAGAGGCGCACACCCCAGAGCAGTAACCAGCACCAATAGGTCAACCTACAACTGAAGTTACTTTTTTCTTTTTTTTTTGCCACTTTGACACTTCCCCACAGCTGCAAACATACAATCAGCCAGATATTTGGTACAAAATCGACCTTTTAACTAGAGACTGTTTGGCTTAAAGGTTCTTTTTTAAGTTGCTGGCATCAGTCACGTAGGATTGTGCAGCTGTGGTATCCTGCCAGTTTTAAATATGTAAATTCACATGACAGTTTTAATTCTGAAAACAAAATGTTTGAATTTTGTAACATGCATATGTGCTATTTATAACATTTCAGGGTAATCATACATTAAAATAAAAAAGGCAATGAATTTTATACATAGAATTTTAAATATTTAACAAACGATCAGACATATCTGGAGTAATTCCTAAATCAAAAGAAAAATAAGTGCAAAATCAGGATTATATCGTCTACAACACTGACAACTACTGTTGCTGCATCCCCATTTCTCATCAGATTATGAATTTTAGTGAAGTTTAACTCCTTTTCAGCTTTTAAATACTCATTAAGAAACCTATGGGACAGTTAGTTTTGGAGTTCATAAATATCTGCTACTCAAATTGGGGTGTAGACACATGACAGGAAGCAAGAGAGTTATCACTCACCCACTGAACTGTTGACCCTAGTTGTGTGTTAGCCTTATAGTAGTTAACATTATATTTATTTCGCAATTGGGGATGGCAGATTGCTTGTATGTGGTCAATTTTTGCCTTTTTTTCCCACTTTTATACACGTTTATCATACTGTGAACAAAATGACTGGGAGACAAAGGTCAGGGTCTGCAATTCTCACAGTAAATGAGACACTACTGCTACCATTGTTCAGTATTTTGAACTGTAAAATTCAGTGATCTGTGTTTATCAAAGGAATAACAACGGATTGTACCATTTGGCATATTTCTTTGCTATTACACTGATTTTATTTAACAGACTCATTTTTGCACAGAAATCTGGAGAAGGACAAACATCTGGCTCTGATAACAAACTCAGCCACAATACTGTAACTTATACTTGCAATCTACATGTTCAATTAATATCTAAAATCACAAATATTCATGTCATATAATGTTTAGTTTTAGAAAAACATACAACAATTTGTCACACTTTTGGCACAGCATTTAGAGAACATTTTAGTTATAACTTAGTTATATTGATTGCACTGTACGGTCATTGGTAACTATCAATCACTATGATCATCTACTCTGTATTTCTACATAACAGATAAATTTTAGCTTCGCTTAGTAATTTCCAGATCTATTTCAAATATCATGTATTTTACAGTGACACCTTGGATCACTTGTTTTAATCGCTTCCTTACTGGTTTGGGTCTGGTCTTCCTTATTGGACTTGGGTCTTTTTAGTCTAGAGAAATGAAGACTGAGGGGGGATCTTATCAATACTTATAAATACTTAGGGGAGGGTGCCAGGTCTTTTTCAGTGGTGCCCACTGAAAGGACAAGAGGTAATGGGCACAAACTTGAACACAGGAAGCTCCATCGAAACATGAGGAGGAACTTCTTCACTTTGAGGGTGGAAAAGCACTGGAACAGGCTGCCCAGAGAGGTGGTAGAGTCCCCTTTTCTGGAGACATTCAAAACCCACCTGGATGCCATCTTGTGCAACCTGCTGTAGGTGACCCTGCTCTGGCAGGGGGGTTGCATTAGATGATCTCCAGAGGTCCCTTCCAACCCTGACTATTTTATGATTCTGTGGTTTCATGCCAAGAATTTGAATTTTTTCGTCTACCATGATGATCTGGCTCACCTCCCAAGCTGCTTTTCCCGGCCTTTCCTTCCACAATTATTCCAGAATTCGCTCTCCTCCTCTACTCATTCTGTTTTTATGAGTATCAAGGCATAACACCCTATATATATTCTTTCTGAAATTCTTTAATGAATGCACAAAAAGAATATATTCCTTGTATTTGGGAATTCAAAAAAAGTTTTCTGGTTGCTTTTTTTTCAAAATATTATCTTGTGCCTTTTCTGCCTTTCTCTTCAATTTCTTCTAGCTGTATTCTATGTTAGAGTGAATTATTACCAGTGCTGCCTAAGGCTACGACCATGGATAAATAGACTCTGCGTTCCCAATTTGAGAAGGTCTCTGTCCTGGGACAGCAGCTGTTCTTTGTATTTTTAAACAAAAAATATATTTATATGATTACTTAGTGAAAGCATATGTGCATCTTGATCAGGTGCTATAGGAGTCAAAAGAGGATAAGTGCTTTCTTCCCTGGGAAGTATAAAATAGACCAGACTTTGATCCCACTGCGCCACAGGCTGAATCTGCATCTTACAGTATCTGGACCTCTGGGTGAGACTGTAGTCTTCATCATGTTACGCATGCTACAAATAGGGATTGTTTCTGCTCCTCACAATTTGCATAAGTTTTCTTAAATAAAGTTCATTTGAAACTCAAAGAAACCAAAAACTAAAATAGAGATCTTTCCATTTGATGATGCATAATGCCACTTATGTGATACAAGAAACTTTTTTTGTTATGAAATGTAAACATTGACCAAAATAAGAAGATTCTCTTATATTACCTAAGGATAGGAAATAACAATGCACCTCTTCATATCATATTTGTAATTCCTGAAATAAGAAATGTTTTAGGGGTCAAAGGAAGTAGCAGCTTAGGTCAAAAATGGAAATGAATATAAGCAGTCTCATCTCAGTTATAAATTTGCATGTACACATTTCAAATCTCTCACAGCTCACAGAGAGGAACTTGACTGGCAGTCAAGTCAAGACTGATTAAGGAAGGCACAAGACTGGAGTTAAAGGTAATTTCATTTACAGGTTGTATAGTTCTGGGAAAACATACACATCATCTCTGATATTATGCTTGATATCAGCTCATACTACAAATCTATAATCTACAATACTTACAATAAATGGGAATTAATTACAAGCTCTTTCCATCCTCCTCCCCCTTGCTTCCATCATATATTATAAATACTGCACTTGCAGAATGGATCCTAATTAGTCTCTTTTGTATAGCAGAGCTGAGCTTTCAAGGTATACAAACATCACACAGAGGCCTGTAAATTAGACTCCCTGTCACCTTTGATAATATTTGGAAGAAAACAATGAACTCAGACCCTCTTTGAATCCAGAAAGAAAAAGGACTTAACACAGCAATCAAGAAGTATAAGAACAGAAAAAAGCCAACAGAAAAGGAATGTCTGTGAGTTGCTAAGTTTTAATATTGCTGAAATACAAAACTGGAAACAACCTCTGTCCAGTGGTATGTAGTGGTAGGCTTCATAATGCTTCTAGTATCTCCTTCACGATCCCAATTAAATCTTTAAAATTTCATCCATAATATTAGAGCTGCTTCTTTATAGACTCCTTTCTAGTGCAAAACTGAAGTATGCGCGCGCAATCTTAACAATGTGGAATAATGAGATTTGAATCAACTATGAGACTCATAATCTTAATTGGCAAGAGGTGTGGGAAGATGAAAAATCTCCTTTCCCTATAATCTAATCAAACCCAGCAGTATCAGCTTCCAGATTGCAATGTCAGCCTTTCCACTGAAGGGCTGAGCAGGAGGTTAGGAAAAAATTAATTGTAAACATTAAAGTAAATACCAGAAGTTCACACTGGTCACGGTAGGTAAGCCACCTCAGCAACATTTGTGCTCTCTCCTGCACTCTCTCACTTGTGTTGCTGGCACGGCTTTCAGCATCCCGCCCCAACAGGCCTGAAGCAGGAGCTGTATATTGAAAGGTTTCACAATGGGTTGGTTGAAAACTCAAATTGTGTGTTTTCATAAGGAGCCCACAAGAACTCAGAAAGCAGAACCATTTCCAACTCATCTTAGGAGGAACTTTCAACTCCAGTTCTCAATTCAGAAAGAAAAGATTTCTGCAAGAGCTTTTAGAAAAGAGTCCCTGTTAGCTATCACTGTTGTAGCAAGGCAGAGGAAAGGACTGCTGTGGTGTTTGTGAAAAACTGGAGTTTCAGCCTGTGCTGATACTACATTACAGCTGCAACCACCTGCAAATCCTTGATGCTGATGCTCATCAGGTGCATCGACAATCAGGACATTGGGGAAAGACCGACATATTGTCCCTGAGTCCTAACAAGTAGCAGTCATAACTCATCTCTAGCAAGCAAGAGGAGAGCTCATCTGAAATTCTAAGAGCTTGTTTTGAGATTGGTCGAGTACTGTAGCCATGAAGATGAGACCACTGTTCAGGACAATGTGATTTAGCCAGCTAGTACGCCTGAGAGAGCTGAAAGATGTAAATAGTGTCTTCCCCACCTTTCTCAACAAATGTCAAGAAGCCTGGGAAGCAGGCTGGGGAGACACTGCGCCACTGCTGAGGCAAATTCGAGGAGCCGTCAAGATTCTTGGATTATCCATTCTCGTAGCCAGTAGCAAAGTGCTAGAATTCAAAAAGTAACTTGACTTTTCAAAAACAGCTAGAAAGGAGGAACTCTCTTCACAACATAAGCAGCATCAATCCCTTTATGGCTCCTTCAGTCTCCGTATGCAAGTTTGTCCAGATTTCTAAAGCCACCCCTAAACCATAAAAAGATGGAGAGATACTTTTTTTGTTTTATCCTCTGCATAGATAAGGGAAGATTCTGAAACCTTCAAGACAATCCCCAAGGCAGAGATGTCTGTTTGTCTACACTAACATTTCAATGACCACTAACAGTATCACTTGTCTCTCATCTTTTGTATAAAACATACAGAAGCAAAGGTAAGGTGTTTGATACACAATGGAGTGAGAAAGCAGCTGGAATTACTGCAATTTATGCCCAGCCAGCCAGGCAAGCTGTTGCAACGGATGGTTATGCATTTTAGCACAGCCTGCAGTTGGCACATTGTTTAAATAAAAAATATGATTCCCACACATTCAAAGCAATGACAGAGAGCTAATGATCAGTTTCACTGGAGTGGGCTGTTGCTTTCTAATTATTATTTGGACTCACTTTTTGATAACTTAGTGCTGAGTTTTGTTTTACTAAGTAATATGTTTTATGAAATACATCCTTTATTACTCAATACCGAACAACTCACTGCTGAAGTGAGTGATTTTAGATAAACTGCAGAATTGCCATTCCACTGGGTAGGCCTCTTATGCGCTAACCAGAAACACGGAATGAAATTGATATTGCTAGCAGATAATAGCATCCTCCTAGTGGCGGAGCAAATCTGTCAGGTTCAATGTTAGTAGTGCAGTAGCCAGGATTTAATATGCTATAACAAACTGAACATTATTTCAGATGCAATGTGCCATGGCTTCTTTCTTACTTTTACTCATCTCAGTCTACCAAAATAATTCAAGGGACACGGAGTTACTTTTTTCTCTACTTCTTTGCCACATTAAGTTCAAGCAAAACACACAGAAATAGAAGTGACCTGAATAAATGCCTGATGGTTTCTCTTGGGCTTCAAAGGCAAAAAGGTGTTACAGGAAAAAATGCAGCCTTTTACTGACTGTGGACTCTACCCAGAATAGAGTGAACAGAATAGAATTTCTTAGTACTTCTAACTGGAGACAAACACCTAGCAACTGCCAGCCAGCTTCTCCTTTGTATGAGACAATTCCTGGGAGCACTTATACGTACATTAATATGCCCAGCTGACAAATTGCAGAGGAGCCCTGTTCAGATGGTGATGCAGTATATATCAAATAATAAATATATCATAATATATAAACCCTAAGCCTTAGCTAAGTCTAACCCTTAGCTAATCCTAATTCTTATTTTTGCAACCATTTTGAAACCTACCAACATAGGCAAACTGTTTTCACTAATCTAGTAAATCACTGTGAATTTATTGTGAAGAAGATGCATTCTGTGGTTAAGGCATTCATGGTCAGGGAGGAGGGTCCAGTTGATGAACTCTTCTGTATCAAAGGACAGTGGAAACAGTAGAAAGAGAGAGAGAAATGATTTGAGGCTGTCAGTACAGGCAGGGACCTGGACACTTGATGTAAGTACTAGCACAGAATATTAATTATGCCCTGCTAAGAAAACAGCCAACCTAAATTTACTATGGTAAATTAGCAACTAGCCTATTTTATTTTTCTTCACTGTATGCCAGATACTGGTGGTTTTATTTTATTATTATTTAACCTAGTGGGGTTTTTTCTTTATTTATTTATTTTTTAAGCACTACAGTCCAGTTTTGTCCATCTCAATTTGATAATTAGATGGCCAGCAGTATCAAAAAATTCCTATGACTGAATTCAGTGCCTGAGCATTGGTGGCTTGCTAAGCGCTCTCATGTTGTAAGAAAGTTTCTTCTGAGACCTGCTCACAACTGAAGCAGAACTAACCAATCCCTCTTGGACAAGCTGATCACCTGGCAAGCGATAAGCCAGTGAGTTTGTTCTGTGGGTCTCCAAGATAGGAGCAAATAGTAAATGTAAGTTCCAGCAAAAGTAGCACAGAAACCACACCTGAGTCAAATACCTGTAATGCAGATACAGGCAGCACTAAGGCACAGTTCTTGTTACTGTCTCAAAATACTCTGCTGTGACAGGGAAAGCACAGACATCCCTATTCTATCAGTCAATGTCTCACCGCAACTAATTTTCCACCAGTGATCAGGAAGCTCAGAGCACTCTTTCATCAACCTCCAGGGAACTGAACTAGATCCTGGTGCGGAACACTTTGCCCTTCTGGTAATGTAGTTTGTGTTTTAGATTTTGTTTGTGACAAGCTTTGCATTTTGCTTGGCTTTAACATGGCATTACAGCTGATAGGTGTTTCACTTTGTTACTGCCAGGTCCAGAGATACCACAACCTGGAAAAGCAAAACAAGTGCCTGCAACAACTGATTGACGGGCCTAAAACACCTGGGAGAAGACCATCGCATAAGAAATAATGGCTTAGAAAAAAACAAATTAGGAGCCGATTTATATTCCAGGAGACATTTTATTGCCTGCCACTCTCCATCCCACTGAAATATTGTGATGGATTGAGGTGAGTGAAGAGAATTGCTAGGTGCTAGTAATGACAATTTGAACAATGAGGTGGAGGAAACGCCCCATGCTCTGCCTCTCCCCGGAACACAATTAGCTTATTGTAGAGGGAATCAAGGAAGGGAATACGACCCACTAGTGACTGGAGGCACCTTGGGATGTGTTGTTCATGTGCACGTTCACACTGTGGGCATCCCTAACCCCGAATTCTGGTCAATTTTAAGGTCTGTATTCTGAGGTCAAACTACTAAGAGGGAATTGAAGACGGAAAGCAGATTAAACAGAGCTTTACTTGCTTTCCACAGAGCTGCAAGCCAGACAGCAGTTACTGGTCAAAAGTATGGGAAGAGATCTGTCCCACTCCGTGTACAAAAATCTTGGTGAAAGGGGTGGGAACGTGTTCTGAAAATGTTAATAGACTAAAACATATTTGAGTTCTTTCTATGAAAAAACTGTAAAAAAACATAGTGTGACTACGTGCAAGCTGGGCCACTTCTGAAATGATGGTATTGCAATTACTATCATCATCACAAACCTGCACAGATAGGCTTTCGGCTTTCTGAAGATGAGTGTTAATCCTGCATTCCCAATAGCATTAGGAAATAATAAGGGTAAGATCTCTTTCATTTGATAAAAAAAAAAAAATAAAAAAATTCTTGATAACATCTGGAGCCAGAAGAGCAGAGTTTTTTCTGCCAAAGGAAAGTGCTAGCTGAAAAGAGATGGGAAGACTGGGCTGGGTAGCTAGTGTAGGTGTAAGCTGAGTCATGACTTTTCTTTCGTATCAGTGGCCTTTCGTATCAGCCTGGCCTCTGGTAGTATGTTACCAAGGATCCAGCCTGGCCTCTGGTAGTATGTTACCATGACAACTTGTCAAAAAAATGAAGGGGTAGAGGGAAACAGAAAACAGAAGAGGACCTTTGTTTTTCAGTACACCGTCATGAAGAGAGGTGGTTAGAAGTGGGTCTAAATTCCTCTTTAGGAATGGAGCTCTTAATGATGTTTCTGACACCTCTGAAATCTATCACAAAAGGTCCCAGGGCTGTCATGGAAAGGTAGTCTTTCTTTTCCCTGGGAAGCCTGGGAGATTTCCAGGGGTTTCAGGATGCTTTCATACTCTTTAAAAATGTGCATACACTCCATCTACCTGACTGGCTCAGCAGTAAGTCTCTGACATCTGCTGGCTTGTCACTATGTGGAACAGAGGTTTTCTGTGGCCATGCTGGTCAATACGAGCTATGAGATGTATCTTCAAGCAAAAGTGGTCTCAAGTGAGGTTCAAAATGTCAGCCTCGAAATCAAAATGAAGTCCTCTTAATGCCTCTTGACTCCTCAAAATAAGCGGATTTGGGAAGATAGATGTGCCTGTCAGGTCAAACTGTGGTAACTGCTGATATACCACAGTGGAAAAATAAAGGGGGAGGCCCCTCCTATCTCACAGGGCCCAACTCTGGCACAGTCCAAGCATTGAGTTTGTTTAACTTGCTACTGCCAAAATTAGAGAGGATGGAGAAGAACAAGAGAAGAAATTCAGGTCTGAACAGGGAGAAATCCAACAGCCTTTGGGATTTCAGCCCTTCAGGAACTAGGTTTGTGCTAACAGCCTGTTATGTTTCCAGGGTTAGCCCAACAACTGTGTTTTATTCTCTGCAGTTATCTGAGCTGGGTCAAGCTACCAGTTTGACTTATAATGCTCACCAATATACAGAAGCCTTTTTGAGGGGATTCTGATATTTGATTTGAAACCAAGGAAACGCTCAAAATACCTGGACAGCGGAGAAAGAGATGGCTGAACTATTTTAGCTATGGAGAGAAAAGACAAGCAGAGATCAGATAATTTCCCAAGAATGAGACAGCCTGATGAAAAGGAGCGCAAAAAACTTCCTCTGCTAACACATGATAGGAAATATTTGGGGAAAACAATATAAGCACAAAGGTGAAAAGCTCTGAGATCTCTTCCCTCTGTGGCCAGCTATAACTCTAGAAAGAGGCCGTGCTAACATGGACAGGAAGGTAAATAACAGCAGGACTGTTCCCTGAGTTCTGTCTTGCAGGGACCGGACAGCCAGCACTAAGACAACTACTTCCTTCCTAATCTTTTTGTAATCTTTTTCTTTCTTGAGGGATTTTTGAGCAATGAGAAATAAATTCTCAGAAGAATCAGAGGAGACTAGTTGAGGGATGAGACCTTGGGAAGAGCCATGTAGATGGAAAATGACTTTATTCTCTGTCCTGGGGTTTTTGATGACTCAAACTAGATAACACTGCACTCCCTCTGCAAATGAAATGTCTGGGTCATACCATGGCAGAAGCAATGCCTTCCTCATGCAGTTTTCTATGATCTCAGAGACAGACTGAGCTTCAGGACACAGTAAAAGTAGGGATAAGAGATCAAAGGAAAAGTTGATTTTAGAAAGCACCCAGAAATAAGAAAGGAAAACTCCTGACAGGAAAATCTCAAATCTAAGGAGGCTCAACAGTAAACAGGTAGAAATACTTTGAGACTTGTAAGGATGTACATTGTGCAGATATGACACACTAATAGCAAGGTCACTACGTGTTTTTTCTCTCATCTCTGGCATTTCAAATCCAACAGATTTGTTGTTGGGAGAAATGAGGAGAGGCCAGAATGGAAACTGGCCACCATGTGAAGGGCTTGATTTTGTTGGGGAAGACATCCTGGAGAAAAAGATTCTTCCTAAATCTTAGAGTAGAGAGGATGTGAGACATCTTCTGTGTCATTTTTCCTTTTTGTGAGGGAAAAAAGCATGCAACGTGTCCAACTCGTGCCAAAAGCTGAAAAAGTTGAAGCAAAATTAGGTGAATAAGGAATAAAGGTTAACACGCTTTAATCTCATTGAATAAATGCCAGATGTGCTCAGTGAGTAAATAGAACTCCAATCCAATCAGGTCACTGAGAAGAGATGAAAGGATTGGAGATACCCTTGTCCCTCTTGTAATACTTGGGCACAGCATGCTAGAAGGCTACAGAAGGTGAAGGATGCCACCTAAGGACCAACAGCAGACTGCTAGAAGGCATCCTCTAGATCTCATGCAATGACAGAAAAAAGGACTTGATTTGCTCTATCATATCTGGTAGATAACCACAACTCACCCTATCTGTTTTAAAACGAGTGTTGGTTTGGGTTTTTTTATCTACCTTTTATGGGACACCCTATTTTAAAATTAAGAATGTTTATTAAACTTTCACTTCCCATAAGTACTTATTTTCAATCAGTTCCTTGACTGACCAGTATTGGTAGTATCACATTGTGATATGGTAGTATCACATTGTTTTTGTCATTGAAATAAGTATTATTTAACATTCAAATCTGTTCTTGAAAATGAGTGGACTGTGCATATACCTGGAGGAAAAAAATTTCTTGGCCTTCTAAGTATCATTTGTATGATTCTAACATCATGCGCATTGTGGAACTTAAGTTTAATGTCAGACAGCTTTTCAACTGGACAAAAATGGCTCTTCTGAAAAATTCTATCATGTTTTAGAATAATGCACAAAAGGTACTGCCCATAAACCCACTACATTTAAAATACGCATACATGAAAAAAACTAACTTGTAGCTTTCCAAGCATTTTTAAGTTCTCTGTTTTCCTTCTTTCAGACATACTGACGTTTTTACAGATTCCCCTTGCTGAACAATATCTCAAATCATTTCTCTCCAGGTTTTAGTAAAAGTGAAGTAGTTCAGGTGAGGATCTCATGATGCCAAATATAAGTAGGTCAATCCAGCCTAATGCAGCTAAGAAAAACAACTAGGAAACAAACATTCTATAGAAGATGATTGCTGTAAGTGGCAAAAACCAATGACACTGAATCAGTGTGAGAAATAACAGAAAAAAAAGCTTGAGTTTATAACTAAAGGTTTTGACAAGATCATCAGATAAGTGCACAATTGCAACCATGAGCAAGGAACTTTGATGGACAGTTCTGATGATGCTTTGTCTGCACTAATATCTGCATTTCTGAGAACTCCTTTCCCAGAAAGAGCTTAAGCAGTTGGAATTATTAAAAAAAAATTTAAAATAAGGAAAATGTATTGTGTTGCAGAAACTAAGAAAGATTAAAATAGCTAAATATGAGGAGCTTGGCTAAGCAGCAAACTCCAGAAGAAGAGGAAAAAAATGTACAAATATGTAGAGCATATAAACACACAAAAGAGGTAATCAGCGAGGATAAGGCAGGTGATAGGTTAGTGGAGTAACAGTACAAAGTTGAAAAAAGAAAAAGGTGTAGTCCGGATGATAAGAAAACATTTTTAGACAGCAATATCTATTCAGCTGTGAAATATTCTCCCAGAGGATAAAATAGTTCTATAACCTATGACTTTTTAAATCCACTGTAAACAATTCGCTAACATAATAATAATAAAAAAAAAAAAGAGTAGGAAACTTTTGACTCTGGACAAAGTGAGCTAGTCCACTTCTCTATCTTAAATGTTCAAAATTCAATGAACATTTATATTATCCATTTCTCCAAAGACTGGCCTCATCAAATAGTGGAATTTCTAATGTTTCATGCCCATCTAAATCAAAGTTCTACATATGGTACTTTACATGTTCCCCATTCAATATTAATAGCAGAATTTTCATTATGTAATACTAAGAGATTTAATTTATAAAAAAGAAAAAGATCTGAAAATGTATTATCCAAGTTGCAGGTGTGCTGTGAGGTGAGAGAGCAATTATCAAGATCATAATTATAGTACATTAGTGTCTAATGGTGTGTGATAAGGATTGTAAAATGCCGAGTATGTACTTAGCTATCTTTCATTTGGCATTCAGCGACAAAATGAAAATTATCTGTATTGTATGTATACACTAAATGATTGAGAAAATAGAAAGCAGTATCAAACGCTTAGAGACATAGAGCAGAAACCAAACAACACATAAACAGAAAAAAATCCAAGACTTTTCCATTTTTATAAACAGCACTGCCACCTTTGGAAAAAAAAGACCCATAAAAAGGTGCTGAGATAGCGTCTCGAGTAAAGCAATTTCTGTTTCCCAGGGTCTTTCAAAAAAAAGATGCGTGTGTGTGTGTCCATGCACACACATGCATGAGGGACCACCAATTTTATATGCAATTTTTAAACAAAATGCTTTTCTTTCACCAAAGTTGCCTTTTTGAGCAAAAGATGTCTGGCTGAATCAATTTAAACAGCAACATGGAATTTGGCAGCAATCCATTTCTGCTGAGATTAAACCAGCTGCTACCAAATCCATTGATCCTTTTAGCTATTGATTTGTTAATTTAATAAACCCTGAAGTTTTAGAATGTGAACAAATTCACAATGCTGAGGAGACAGGATTTTGATAAGCTCTGCTGCTAGACTAAGCTGGTAACACTGTCAAATGAGAAAATCACACATGACTTAAAATATTAAAGATTTTCAATGTGGCAGGTTGCTTAAAATATGATTCCAAATAGCAATGTGACTTGTTAGAAAAAAGCTCTCATAATTAAAAAGGATAATCTTATAGCAACAGATCTGCTCTCTTTGTGTTCTCTCTATTAATATTAGTGATTAAAGCAATTTTGCCATATTTCATGCTCCTATTTACTTTGAAGAGCCAAAGTATCTTTAGGAGAGAATAATAGATTCTGTTCTTATTAGAAAGAAAATTAGCACAAGTTCTAACTAAGGTTCAGGTTCTCCCTGAGATAGCTCCATGCCACAAGAGTCCTCCTCACTGTGCAGCTCCCAGCTTTTGTTCTCAATCAAAAGAGCGTATTTCCACACACGCAGAGACTTTGCAGTCTAAACATGCCATGCTCTTAGTAGATACCCAATCTGTACCACTGGCACTCAGAATCTGCTGTCTTGTTCCCTACTTGAGGCATTATACCCATTAGGATGTCCTCATTTTCTCATGAATTCAATTCACATAAATGAACGCTTGTGACTCAGGGGGCCATAGCTATAGCTGTGTAGTAAGACTGCCAAACTGACAGAGTGACCTCTCCTGCTGGTGGTGTTTAGAACAGATCAGCAATTTACTGCCGAAATTGTTTTTCCCTGGAAAATGCTAGTTGCAGAACATTGATGTTTTGGAAAAAAAGAAGCTGTAACAAATCTGTAACAACCTGCCTGTTTTCCTACCAGCTGTCCTGAAGAACTGCTGGGGATCCCAGGCTGTGAACAACTTGAGCTCCACCAGGCTGATGGAGCACAGACGTACCATATAACAACTCCGAGCAGCTCAAAGGTAAATTTCCTGTATGGACTGCATCAGAGGAAGGAATTAAAAGATTTTCAGTGTTTCTGTCTCCGTCACATGGATTAAGGTTCTGTATTCCCAGCATAAAACTGAAATAAGCAAAGTATATGAGAAAACAAATATTACTGTTGAGGGAAGTAGTCTCTCATTTGGAAAATTTTCCTGAACAGGAATTACCTACAAGATTAGTGATCGCTCAGTTTGGTCTGCCATACCACTCATAGATGAGCCCTGTAAACTGCATCAACGCTTAAGAGCAAGAGTACAGTGGCATTAGAAAGACTTGACAATACAGCATGAGAAATAGAGGAAAATCTGGCAACGCATAACTGACTCCAGCTTTATCATGGGCTTCCTGAGGAAAAGGAGAACAGAAGCCCTGACATTGCCAGGCTTTGGCTGCTCATACTATTCTCCAAAAACCTGTAGTTGTGATAACTGAAAAGTGCATTCCAAACATGCACCATTCTAGCTGGATAAGCAGAGAATTTTATACATAAAAATGTGTATATAAACACCCAGTTTCTAGGTTTTTTTAGTTACTGATAAAGAGTGCCAATGCACTAGATCAGAAATACAAGTTTCTGTTTGAATGGGTTTCACGAATTCATTGCTGTCTTTACTGATTTTTTTTTCTACTGCAACAAAGAGGATGCAAAGAGTTGTAGGGGGATATTGGCAAGGATATACATTTTCTCCTCAAAAAATTTAACTAGAAAGTGTGAAAATTGAAATTTAAGCAGAACAAACCCTAGACAACTTCTGCCCACAAAAAGTTTTTTTGCTTTACCCATGGTCTATTACTTTGGGACTCGGCTCATTTTTATTATAGCTAATGTTTATACTCTCCACATAATATATAATATCTATACAGCACTGATATATAAGGTGCATAAGATAAATATAAGATTTATATCTTCTCATTCTACAACATGCTAATAGTGCCAGAATTCAATGAGCCATCTCTTGGGTGGCCAGTGAACAGTTTGAAATTCATATGCCATGCCAGCAGCCAAGAACAGTATTTAATGAAAAGACAGAGCATCAAAGAATTAATACATCACTATTGAGATAAGCACCTTGAAAAGTTTGAAGGAAAGTGTATACTTTGAACTTTTCACATTTTCCATTCCATACAGGTTTACTCTGTTACTGAAAACATGAACGTGGGTAGAGAGTACACTAGACAAGTCAAATTCAAGGAAAACTTAATATGTTTGTAGAGGTACATGACACGTGAAGTAATGGAAAACGACAAAGCCCAGGAAATCTAGATAAGTATTAATGTGACTCTTGAGGAAATCCATATACTTACAAATTTTCACTGGCCATGAAGTTCCTGTCTGAACAGAAGTAACCCAAGGTCAAAGCTATGAATGGTATGCGGCCTGCGCAATAAAAATGTAAATAGCCTTCATTCTATGAAACTATAAATGTGTTTAGTTACACTATGCAACTGGTCATCAGCACAGCAAGGAAGAGAGAGTGATGAGTCTATTCTTCATAGACAGCCAGTTCAAATATTGATAAACAGAACTATAGAAAGTGCAACTCTTGCTAGTATGGTATTTCTTCTACATGTGCACACGCCACATACACATACAAATGAATCTGTATGGATCAAGTAAAATAAGGAGAAATAAAACTAAAAGTAGATAGCTTGTTCATAGGCATCAGTAGTGATTAGAGGGCTGACAAAAAACATGAAATGATTTTGAACTAATTAAAAAATATTTAAAAGCTATCTGCTATTTTTCTATCTCCATTTATTTGTTATTTTGTATTGGAACAGCTACAGGTTGGAAACGTGACATAATCAAACCAGCTTTCAACTGGGCTTAAAATCAATTTCCCTTCCTAGCCCTGATTCAATTTAAAATATATTGTCCTTTTATGTGGAAATCTACCTTAACATAAGCACGGTTAAAACTGATAGTCATGCCAAATTCTAAATATTTCCATGACATAAGGGTTTGCATTTCAAGCTCTGCAGTGCAGGAGCTGTTCTTTCTGGGCATTTTGAAGGAATCTTGAATGACATAAACTTGGTGTGAGATCGGGCCTTTTGCATATCTGCCATAGCAACTCAGAATTGTATTAGCGCGCAAACAATGAACAACCATGAAAAAGTCAGCAAATTCCACTGTTGTGATCTTATGAGACAGAAGTTGTGTTTTATTTATTTGCCATCAAACTCGGAACATAGGAAGTTCCGTTCCAATACACGGAAAAACTTCTTTACGGTTTGGGTGACAGAGCACTGGCACAGGCTGCCCAGGGAGGCTGTGGAGTCCCCTTCTCTGGAGATTTTCAAGACCCGCCTGGATGCTGTCCTGAGTAATGTGCTCGAGGTAATCCTGCTCTGGCAGCGGAGTTGGACTAGATGATCTCTAGAGGTCCCTTCCAACTCTAAAAATTCTGTGATTCTGTGATCCCAGAGCCATCAACAAGAAAGTAAACACTGGGATTGTGAAATTAAATAGCAGATACTATACCCTTGTTATAAACTATGCCACTTTGAACATCAAACTTTACTCAGGTTATTGACATGAGAATATACCAATACTTCCCACATTCTTTCAAAAAAGCCATGTTCGAAAGAGCTACATTATCTTACTTTCTAAAGAATGATGACTTAAATAATGTTGTATCTTTTAACATTTCATCCCAATGTGACAACTGAGTTCTGGTATCATCCTAGATGACTGGGACAGGATGATTCCTCTACCTGTTATATTCTTCAGCACCGGGAAAAAAAGTCTAGAAACTAATCCTGAAGTATAATGAAGAATTAAAACTTCAGATGTTCAAATTTAATACACAGTTTGCAGTAGAAGTGGCCAACAGATTTTCTTCCAATAGAAATTAGTAACTTCAATATATATATTTTGGAATCAATTCGGCTAGTTCTGTTATATTAGTTGATGCAATTAGAATAATAGGTTTTAAATGGGTTTATATTTCAAGTATGATCGTGCTGAATTGAATTATTCTCTACTTATCACAAAAATATTGGATGAACATTCCTCATTTTCAGCCCATACTTTTAAATTGATTTCCATCCACTTCAGTGTGACTAAATTTTTAAAATAAAGTAGGCAGATACTTCACACCCTCAAGTGCTGTCACAAGTACCAAATCTGATCTAGAATGTAAAAATAACTGAAGTCCAACCTCTCTATAGGAATATGCAAATGACCATACACCTAAGGGAGTCTACACATCCTCATCTCTTCTGTAGCCCAGAATTTGACTCACACAAAAGAACACAATGTATTTTTTAAGGCTTTCCATTTAGAGATATTTAATTGTTGAAGAAATGTTGTTGAAGTCCAAGGTGATATGGAAAGGAAGATTAAAAGAGGATATAAAGCAAAACAAGATGGACTAGGTCGAGGGAGGTCATTCTCCCCCTCTACTCAGCACTGGTGAGGCCACAACTGGAATACTGTGTCCAGTTTTGGGCTCCCCAGTTCAAGAGGGACAGGGAACTGCTGGAGAGAGTCCAGCGAAGGGCAACCAAGATGACTGAGGGATTGGAGCATCTCCCTTAGGAGGCAAGGCTGAGAGAGCTGGGACTCTTTAGCCTGGAGAAAAGAAGGCTGAGGGGAGACCTTATTGTGGTGTACAAGTATCTAAAGGGTGGGTTGAAGGAGGATGGAGCCACACTCTTCTCGGTGGTTCCCAGTGACAGGATGAGGGACAATGGGTGCAAGTTGGAACATAGGAAGTTCCGTTCCAACACACGGAAAAACTTCTTTGCGGTTCGGGTGAGAGAGCACTGGAACAGGCTGCCCAGGGAGGTTGTGGAGTCCCCTTCTCTAGATATTTTCAAGACCCGCCTGGATGCAGTCCTGAGTAACGTGCTCTAGGCAATCCTGCTTTAGCAGGGGAGTTGGACTAGATGATCTCTAGAGGTCCCTTCCAACTCTGAAAATTCTGTGATTCTGTGAGAGGCAAAGACAACTGTGTCCTGTGCCCAAGATGGTAAAGCTACGAGCTGTGGGAAGGCTGCAAATCAATAAAAATTCAGCTTCAGAAACAGGAGATGAAGAAAGAGCCACTGGAAATTTGCCACAGACTACTTTCCAGATTATTCTAACTTAAATTGTCCTGATTTGTTCTCCACCTTTATTCCGTAGTTCAGAGTATTCCACCTAGAATTCATCTCTTCTTTCCTTGAGCCAAATAGAGCAAAGTTGCACATGATCAAGTTTGTGAGTTGCAAGAGTCCTCCCTGGATTTTAAGTACAGGCACTGGTAATGCAATGTTTTGTTTCTTTGCCAGTTGTCTCACGTGAATTTAAACTTGAAAGGAAAATTCACTGCCTGCAAAACTGTTCTAAAAAAATCCATGGGTTTATTTCCATGAATAGTTATGCTGGGAGCTAGGATGATATTTAAGCCACTTGCTCAGCCACCTATTTGACAATATTATCTAGGTTAAATGAAGTTTCTTCTCAACTCTACAGTATTTGTTTTATTAGATTAATATTTCTTCTGTAAGTACTGTTTCATTATTTTAGGATATTATTGTATGATTTTATGAATTATTGAGATGGTATTTTGTTTTGCTTTACTGAGTGCTTAAGTTCCCAGTAGTTGACTTGTTCTTATTCTTTCATTAAGATAATCATACCATTTTTAATGTGCTTCCAAGCACATTACTTGGAAGCTGTTCTAGCACGCAGCACAAATTCCATTCTCTATCAAATTATCTATTATCAATTCCATTATTTATCAATTCCATGATCTATCTGTTCTATGTTAATGCATTGATGGGCCTGTGATTACTGCTTTTTGTTATTACAAGAGAGACATGAATTTGATTCTTGTTCCTGTCTTTTTTCTGAAGTAGTAAATCCCTGGAACCCTGCACAATTAGTAACCTTAATACTGGTGAGAAGAATAAGAGAGAGCAGCCCTTTTCCTCACTCACTCCGTCCTGATGCTGTAGCCTGTTGGGAAGCCACACTAATGAATTCCTAGAAATAGGATTCCATATTCACCATCTTCATGGAAAAAAAGTTCCTTTAGGATGTAAATTGATAAAAACAGTCTATAGTGAAAAGTCACTCCTGACTTTCCACATGGCTAGAGATTGCAGAGTTATGGCCAGCCTCCTGGGACTGTAGTCCTCCTTTATTAATGAGGAATCCCTTTTCTGCCTGCTCTTCCTTCACATGCAAATTAGCTGGATCCATCCTCTGTTGTCTGGGACATTTCAGACATAAATTGACTTTAAAACTCTCATTTACCACTAGCATTTGCCTGCACTGTCCATGCAGGCTTTATGAGCTATTTCAACGTGCAATTTAAACCCCCTTTCTTCATTAACAAACTCTTTAAACCAACAGCCTTTGAGGATCGGGTCCTGAATTGCTATCTAAAACAGCAATCGTCCAATTAAATAGGGCTCAGTACGGTTATTCTGCCTACCTTTCATTCATCAGCCATCTCCTGCCCTGCCTCTTTCCAAGAATCTTGTGTGGAGTCTCCTTCTCTGGAGATTTTCAAAACCAGCCTGGATGCAGTCCTGATTAATGTGCTCTAGGCAATCCTGCTTTGGCAGGGGAGTTGGACTAGATGATTTCTAGAGGTCCCTTCCAACTCTGAAAATTCTGTGTGATTCTGTGTGATAATGTGTTTTTTTCCTCAAACAGTATGCAAAGATCAGTTCCGTCCTGGACAACCTCGGAAAATCTTCATAATCTCTTCTCTGCAGGGATTTGTAATGGAGTACTCCAAAGAAACAAATTACCTTGTGCAATCTGTCTTTCTGTGATACACAGAAACTCCTCTTACTGCTCTCCAGCTTCTTGCAGAAACCCTCACAGTTTCGTGGAATTCTGCCCCAGCTTATAGAGTGAAAATGTCACTTCCCAGAGAAGCTAGCACAATGTTGAGGACACAAAAACATTTTGCATAATAAAAATTATAACTGCTTAGTAATGTAAAGTTATACAATTAATGCACATGGAATAGTAGGCTTTTAGAATAAAAATAAGGCAACATTTGAAAAACCTTATCCCATTAATGATACCTTTTATGAAAGGATAGCAAAGAGAGTTTTAAGGCTGATGATAGTTTTAATTCCTAACATATTTTTGTGTCTAGTAGTGGGTAAAAATATTTATTGCGATTAAGAGATACAGGAGAAGAAACTTCTTATTGGACACCATTGTACATCAAATGTTAATAAGTGTCTACCACAAAAAACCAAAAAAAACCCCAAAAAACCAATAAGGAAATAGAGAGATGCAAAAGATGCAACTGAATCTCATCACTAATATCTGATGGGATCAAATGCTGTTAGAGAGTCAGATCTTGAAGGAACATCAACATAAGCATGTTTGAATCTATTTTTATGTGATTATTATAAGTATTCTTAATAAAAAATCTGAGATAGACAATGCATATGTTTCCTTTAATAAAATGTATCTGTATTAGGTATTGAGAAAGGTCTGTGAAGTCTGTCTTTTTTTACCATGACCTGCAAACTTCCTGGTGAGAATTAAAAAACCCTAATACTAAGTCAATATGACTTCTTATTACATGCCAGAAACCAAAGCAGGGATCATTCCTAATTCTGTTTCTGAATAGCAGGAAGCAGTGTTGTTCATTATATCCACCTTGTTTTTCACAGTCAGCTGCTGGAGGTTATAGTTTTCCAATATAAATATTGACTGTAATAAAAGTATGAACATAAGGCCAGAGGAAAGAGGGGCTGCTGTGCTGCTCTTTGAAAAGGAGCATATGTGTTCCAGCTCTCAAAGCTGATTAGTTATATGGACGGAGGAGAGAAAGAACTTCAGCGAAGACACCAAAACCCTGGGGTTGAATACTGTTAAAACTTCATTAGTTATGCTTTCTCCAGAAACTCATTATCTGAAATAATATTTGATATTTCAAAAGAGTCAAGGGAAACAGAAGAGCCTCTCTTACTCTCCATCCTTCTACATTTTCATGAAGCGTCTACGTGTATTCAACTTCAATAATCCAATTTAAAATTTTTTTGTTTGCTTGTTCAAGGAAGATAGTTTAAGTCAGTATTACCTGGCAATAATTGAAAAAAAGCTCATCAGAAAATATTCTTAATTCACAGAATCACAAAATAATTCAAGTTGAAAGAAATCAGTGGAGACAGCTGTCCCACCCCCAGCTGAGCAAGTGTCAGGCAGACCACTTGCCCAGGGACACATCCAGTAAAATTTTAAATATCTGCAGGCACGGAGATTCCTCAGCCCTTCTAGGCACCTGCTGCAGTGCTTTATCACCCTCGAATCAACCGGGAAACAATTTCTTTTATTTCTGAACAAATTTCCTATGTTGCAACTCTGTCAACCTAAACAGGCCAAATTCAGCCTCCAGAAGTCCAAGTCAGTTCTGCTGACTGCCCTCCTTACTTCTCTGAGAATCAAAAATTCTTATAATTTTGTGATTGCAAGCAAAAACTATTGAAAATTAGTGTTACATTTCCTTTCTTCCAGTCATCAGGAACCCCAGTTCATCACCATGACCTTTCAAAGGTGAGAGAGAGCAGCCTCGCTTGGCATCGCCCCACTCCCTCAGCACACTTGAGTGTGTCCCCTCCAGTCCTATGAGCTAGTCTATATCTAGACAGTTTAAGTGCTCCCTTGCTCCGTTTTCCAGTACTATGGATGATGCTTCATTCCCACTGATGCTCAGGGACCTGGCTGGGAGCCTCAAGAACAGATCTTGCCAGTTAATACCAGTAAAATAAAACCCTGGCATTATTTGTTTTTATCTTTATGTAATAAAGATATTTCAAACTTCCTATTGCATTTGACTTCCAAATGTGCCTCTGACTTTACTAGCACTCTCCAGTTACCTTAAATGGTTGAGCACTGCCGCATGTTTTTCCCTCAATTCCCATTCACTCTGAATGGGAAAAATAAGTCAGTCCTTTCCATCATATAATGTTATTCACATTCTGCGTTCAAATGAGTTTTCTAATAGAGTGTTTAAGCCCACAACAAATAGTATAGGCTACACTTGAGAAAAGTGTCTTATACTTCCTAATTACATATTATCATATGGACAGATTAATTATCTAACCAAACAATGCTGAACACAGACTAACATTAGGAATCAGCTTGTTTGTTTTTTTGAAAGCTTGTGTTTTCAAGACAGTTTTGACTATAAATGTTTTTGGTCACATGCTACCACCTGCAGTGGCAACAGAAGCAGCTCACAGCCTCTCTCCTCATCTATTTATATGCTCAGAAAGTAACTTCTTGATACACGACTTTCATAAGCACTTTGAAGTATGTCACACATGCCAAGTTTAAGCATCTCAGATCCAGGTTTCTTAATAATTTGTTTCACTCTATGCAAAAAGAGAGGCCAGAGAAATCCCCTTATTCAATCTGTTAATTTTCCACTCTGTATGTTCGGTTAGGGAATGTACGGTTTTCTATTCTTGAGTTTCTTTGTCTAATCATACTGAAAATCATCAACCTCACTCTGTTTATGCTCTATATTTAAGTGACTACTTCTCTGTTCATTGAACGTGAGCAATCTTCTGTAGGATGCAAAGCAGGATATTTTTTATTACCCAATTTTCTTAATGCCCATGCAGTTTCATGCTGATTCAAGAGACTGCAACAGCTTCATTCTTCACTTTAATTATTTGTGACCGTATTTCATGAGAGGAACAGTTGTCACTTCAATTCTGCTCCTCTAAGTGATATGTACAGTCTTCTGTTATCAACTCACTGAAGTAACTGAAGCACTCAATACACTTCAGATTCGCGTAAGTGTATTTATGGTTTCAACATGCCTTTTCCTTTGTATCACATATTTAGATTTAATTTCAGTGGCCCCACTTTTTCTCAAAAGTTTTGCACTTATTCCTATAAATTTCCAATAAATTACTACCACTGGTAAAGCACAGGTAACTAGTTGCCACCCAAAGACAGATTGACTGTCATGAATACGAGTTCTGTATTCCATCAAGAAATTTCATACAGATTAAACACTGATACCCCACCTACTCTTATTTATACTCCAAAGCAAATATGAGAAGACACTTAAAATTTTTATCAGTACATTTTGCTGTTACTTGTTCAAAAAGAAACATGTGAAGTAAATACTGTTGGCAATAAAAACTCTAGGAAAAACATAAATATTTTAACCCACATTCTTCATAACAAATTGAAATCTTGTGTCTAAATACAACGTTAATCTATGTATTGAACTATTTGTTTTCTGTTTTCTATTCTCTTATGATATGTGAGCATAAATACAATGTGTCTAAATACAATGTTAATCTATGTATTGAACTATTTGTTTTCTGTTTTCTATTCTATTATGATATGTGAGAAGATGTTTTAAATAAAGTGTCAAAGTCTCTAACTCTTATTTTGCAACACAGGAAAAACTTTAATTCAGAAAATTGACTAAGTATAAAAGACAAGTATGCAGTAAGTTAAAGTAAGATACACTACTTTATAGTATTCCATAAAATTAGAAGTCATATGATTATAATACATCTCTTCTGTTAGTGTTCTGCCATGAAATTTCACAGATTTAATATGCATCCATAAAAGAAAAAAAGAAAACTGTGCATTTTTATCATTCTATTAAATTAATGGTTTGCAGCTATCATAGGCTAGCTGGACAATAATTGCTTTTGCTCCAATTCAGAAAGAGAAGCAATGTCAAACTATTCTCTGTAACAGAAAATGTACATTTTGTCAGGTTGTTGGGCACGGTGCATCCTTAGCTCTCTGGCCTGATGATAAAAGGAAGCTCACATTGGGAGCCTGGAATTCAAGGAAATGCTTGCTATCCTGATCAGGGCAGAGTCCGCCCTTTCGGTTCAATGCATTTCCGAAATTGCTAAGTGCCTTAAGGGGATCTTGGTCAAAGAGGCAGCCTGAGTTATTTTGCCATGGAAAAGAATGAGAAACTTCCTTTACGGGAATCTATTTTAATCAACTAACAAAAGACCTGAAAGTAAGATCATTCTTTTCTTTTGCAGGAACCAGTAAAGCCTTTCCACAGGTAACAAGCAGAAGGATAGTATTTCATATACAGGGATAATGGAGAAGTCCTTCCTTTCCCATTCACTCATAGTGAGTTAGAATTTCATTTGAAACCCATTTTGAAGCCCAACAGCAGTGGAAAACACACTCACAGACATCATTTAATCATGAAACTAAGTGTGTTCTCAGGAGAAGTGAAAACATTGCTTTTATTTTTGCTTTCGGCTAAAAGGTGGGGACTTTACCCTTGCTGCTCTGAAAGCAGAGATCTTAGACAAAAAATCTGTTCTTTTCTCCTAGAGATGATGAGGCTCCACAACATCATCAAATTCAAAATCTCAGAAGCTGTCTATAGTTTTCTGCCAGGTTTCTCCTTTATTTATACCACCTGCTGCTTCCCTGTCACAGCACAGACACAGCCGGAAACACGAATGAAAAGAAGAGCCACAAACACACGTGGCTGGATTGTGTTTTCCCAGTGGAGCAGCAGGAGGTAAAAATGATAGGGATTATGTTGCCACTTGCCCTGAGGCAAAATGTTAATAATGGAGGAAACAGCCGTATGCTTTCCTCTCCCAAGGGGGAAAAAAAGGATCTTTGATCTTGGGAAAATGAGTTTCTATGCCCCTAAAGGTTCTTCACTAACTTGTAAACGTATATTACTGCATGGGGTCGTTAAAATAGCAACATAATATAAGGGCTAGATTTTGTCCCAAGAAATTAGGTGCTCGTGCCTTCCAAGGTGACATCAAATACTTTGTTCAGATAATCCAAAAGAGGGGGGCTTATTTCAGCGCAGCTTTGTTACTACAGCAAGTTCTTTTTTTGCCTTTGTGTTTCAAGATTTTCACATTAGGTAAGTCCTTAGAAAATAACTACTATGATCTGTCGTCTGCATTATTAATCTGTATCCATCTTCCAACAGAAAGTAGGAATAAAACTCATTTGTATTTCACTAAAGTCTACAAGTTTAAGTCTAGATACTGGGACGGCAAATAGATTTTAGGTGGCCTTGACCACTTTTTCTGCAGGCATACCTAGTCACTATAGCCTTCTTTCCAGTTGTCATTCAACTCTCCATAAATGGCACTGAGCTTACAATTAGGAATTTCAAAGGAGGCACGATTAAGCACTATGTTCTTTTTTGCTGATAAACCCAGGAAATGTGCAGCAGCAAAGGCACGTTCCTGACCTCATCTCAGATCAAACCAAAATCATCTCCTCTATTTCACGACGGTAAATCTTTGCCAAATATCAATCTGGAAATCCTAAATAGTAAGAACATGAATTGCATATGACAGAAAGCACTTCCTCTCCATGAGACATTTAGAATGACTGGCAGTACAAAACCAACAAAGCATAATCATTGCTGTCTCCAGTAAATCTGTTGATAGGAAATATTCTCAGTACCTTTGCTACCACTTTCTGATACTCAAAAGGCACTCCTGAAATTACAGATATATGACGAATCCTTAGCAATTTTGCCCTAGGATCAATACAGTTGATAGGATTTTTCATTTCCTCTGCATGGCTTTTGAGTCGTCGCAACTTCTCCGCTTATACTCACTTTATACTTCTAGTCTAAGAGTACATAATTCCCTATTAGCATTAAACGGAATTACGAATATTTATTGCTGAGAGAACACTTCCTTTACTATATTAAGCCCAGTGAGAAAAAGTACTGAGTCATGTCCAGTAAAATATGTTAAAGTTGATGAAGTACAAAAGTTTATTCCAGACTGCTATTCTGTTCCCCTTCTACTTTTTATTTTGTAAGGGTCTTATTGCAGAAGCAGTTTTATTTAGCTTTGTTATGTTTTATTTGGGGAGAAGAATGTAGAAGCATTACCTGCTGATCAGGAGTATATAAACACAAATTTTAAAAATGTCATATTTGTATCATTCTAACAAATTCATGTTTTACAGAAGAAAGTTACGTCACAGAATAGCTGGGCAATAGTTGCTTTTGTTCTGCTTTGGAAAGAAAAGCAATGTCAAACTATTCTTTGCAACTGAAATTCTACACATTACCAGCTTTGTTGGGTATGGTGCATCCTCACTTCTGTTAGGATCTTACAGAAGAAACTTAAAGGTACATTAGCTGTCACATTTTCTGAGAATCGATTTATACATACTGGACAAGCTATAGTGTGCACGTGAAAGACTGAGGCAATCCTTCTGAAAAGGACATGAGTCTAAACTTCCTCTATCATATGTGAACCATGAGCAGATTGCAGAGAAAGGCGCCAACAGCTGTAGGGGTTTGTACGGTAACAGAGTCCGATGAACTGGAATGTCTCAATCGAAAGAACAGTGCAGAATCGCAGCAGAAACAAGTCCCAGGTCATTAGAGTACAAACGTATTGGCAGCCATCTGCAAACTGAAGTGAAGAATTTAAGGGAAGTCTGTACATGAGATGCAGTACCTCAGAGAAAACCAGAAGTAAGCTTGACTAAGTCACCTCGGGTACTACAAGCAGTCATGCAAAATGGAAGTCTATGTAGGCTCATTTCTCTTACCAAGAAATCACATCCTTTCCCTTGCAATTAGTAAGAGCTGTCCTACCAAATCCCTGCTTAAGCTTGAAACCCTTCATCAGCATTGTGCATGACATTGCGTAGGGGGTGAAGAACCAAATAGGTCTACTAAAAAAAGGAAAACAAAATTACATTTAGCTACATATAACCTTGTTAAATATCACTACAGAATGCATAAAAAAGCATTTTTAAATAATAAAAAATAAATATTAAATAAATTAAATTAAATAAAAATTTTTAAACTTAATGGAACAACTAAAGCTAGAGCACAAAAGAGCAAGTATTCTCAACTTAGTCCTGAGACTGCTATAAGAAGAAACACGACTGAAAAGCTAGTTAGCAATATCTGCCTTGTGAAAGAAAACAGCAAATTCTAGCTGTGAAAATGTCCTCTCAAAATACCTCCCCAGCCCAAACTTTTCAGTGAAAAATTTTGCAGTATTAGAAAGATAGCACACAAACAAAAGACCTCCTAAAACAACCCCACCTCCACATCTAAAGCAAAACCCACTATCTAAGTTCCTTAGGAATGATGAAACCGGCAGGGGCTAAAGAAAGAAGAAACACCAGAATACCTTTCTTTTCTTTGTGTTTGCTTTTTAATCCCATCCCATCCCCCCCCCCCAAGAAACTAAGAACTTTTGCTAAATTGAATCTAGGCTTACCAAGACTAGGTCTTGACACCTGAGGATACCCACAAAAGATTAAATTCTGTTCTCAGAGAGCCAGGCAACACAGTTAGGCGTGAGAGCTGGCCTGGCCAAGGCTGGCAGTGGTCCACACATACAGAAGTCCTCTCAGGAGATGACTGTGAAGGTCACTAGAGGGAGATGACACAAAGACCAGAAATCTAGCACGAAAGAACCATATAGCAAAACAGCCAAATTCATGATGATATTTACATTTACAGTGTTTATTTAGCTTTGTTATGTTTTATTTAGAGAGAAGAATGTAGAGGCACTACTTGCCAGTCTGGAGTATCTATTTCAGTCCATGATATGACTGCAAATAGAAAATGCTCATGAGAAGGAATACATTTACCCCCAACGTTTACAAAATGTTTGCTTTTTGATGCTGGTAATTTTTCCTGTGTTTTCTAATAACACTAATGACTTTAGTCTTTATGAAAGAATTAGAAAAACAAAGAAAGCTACAGAAAAATGTCTGCTCTGCTCAGGAGCTTAAGTCTTTAGCAACTAAGCTAAGCTAGCCAAATAACCTGAGAGATTTTTGAAAATCAGTGACACACAACACTTCTGTGCTTAAGGACATAATTGATGCCCAGAGCTCAGCACGTTTTATCTGTTTTTAAGGAGATTAGAAATTGGATGAATAATGAAATAATCTACTGGATACTATCATGATGATTTCCTCTCTTTAGAGCCTTCACGTCTAACAGAACCTATCAGATACACAACAAACAGCACAACTTTTGTTCTAGGTTAAATCTTAGAAAGTTTTTTAAAATTTGGGCAAAAGTCTTTGCAAGCCTGATAACACATTTCAAATATTACTTATAGAAAGCCAGAAGATCACTTGATTTCCTCTCTCTACATATTACAGCAGGAAAGTCTAAGGTGTAGCTCGAAGGACAAGCCTGCTTTTGCTGCTTCGTAATAAAGGCCACTTCTATTTGCAGTCTGCATAGTTTAAAAACAGCGGCAATGTACTATACCACACGCCTGGATGGCTTCGACCTGTCTGAAAGCGTGTTCCTCTCAGACCTGTTCTGCTGTATGCAAAGTGTGTGCTTTTCATTTAACTCACCCAAATACTGTCAAAGCATGGACTAGTGGATCTCAGACCTTGATAACCAGCTACATGTGAAGTCAGGCGATGCAACTGGCGGGGGGAAGAATCATTTAGTGATAGGCACCCTGACAGTCCTGGAAAAAGCACTACATTTTTGCCTGTCAGTGGAGAGGCCAATTTTAATAGACCTTTGGTAACAGGGGTGCGGCAGCCCTGGATGGACACAGGCTGCCATCGCCGGTCGCTGTCAGCACTCGGCATGAAGTGCCTGAAAACAACGTGTCTGTGACTGCTGACAGCAGGAAGCATGCCTTCTTAGCTCCACCAAACTGCAAGGACAGGGCATTATAATCCCGTAGGGAAAAGCCAGACAGCAACACTGAACAGGGAAATGCAGACATTTATGTTGTATTAGCCTTCACGTTACACCTACAATTACAGCCAAACTCCAGGTGAGGGAGTACAGATCGTATGCATGATGCCTTTCCCATTCAGACAGTTCCCAACAGAACTGTACCTTTTCATATGATCATCATCATTAATAGAGTTGTGTATTGGCATGTGCATCACAAGTAATAAAAGCTTTCATCATATTCATGTTACTATCTTCAGAAAACACACCGATGATGCTATCTTTGGCAGCATTCTATTTGTTCCCTGCAAGTCTTTCGGTTCTTGCTTTTAGAAGCTTCTCATGTTCAGCAGTTGTTTCAACCTGATTTTTTTTATAGCTGATACAGAGCTAGGTAGGCCATTCCTTCAAGAAATGTTGGCTTTTCCAGACATACAGGTAATTCAAGTGAAGTTACTTTAGAGAACTAAACAACACTCACAAGATGCATCCATTTTTCTTACCACTGACCCCAAAATACAAAGTAAATATTTTATAAGAAGTGATGAATGCTCTAAATAGCATTTTTCTGAACAAAACCAAATGTTTACATATTTGCATCTGACTTGAAGTAGTCACTTTTAGACACCTTTTATAGGTGTCTATATATTAGAGGGAAAGTTCTTTCAAGCTGTGATTCACCTTATCTTAATATATCTATACTGTTAAAGTAAATATCTAAAATACAGCATGTTGATCTTGCTACAAAACCACCTGTTTTTTCCACTGACTAGAAATAAAGCCTCAGCTGCTAGTTCAGATGTAGACATCTAAAGGTGGGTATGACAAATCTCATCCTGTTAAGATTATAAAGACCAACTCATCAATCAATTCACTCCACTGATGATCACTACAATGATTAGTACAGAATCAGAGATACGTAGCACTCATCATCCAAATAATTAGTGCCTATAAGCTCATGACTACGGTTTAAGGGACAGAATGATTTACTGTGGTGTCTCTGCATGTGCCTCTGATCCTTACACTGAAAAAACAACATATCTAATTTCCCAGATAGTAGGAATGCCTCTGATCCTTACACTGAAAAAAAAAAAACATATCTAATTTCCCAGATAGTAGGATTGTATTTTCTAACTCCATTATCATTCAGGTAGAGCCCTATGGTGCCCTCTGTCTCTGCAAAGCAGACTCTGCCCTGGGCTGCCACCCTGTACCTCTCCAGCTGCTGCCAGTGGCACAGGACTGAGGGACCACTGAGCACTCATCCAAGTGTAGCCACCCCTGTGCATCTCACTACTCACACCAGTGTAGATGTTAGACACTTTGCAGCTGCCAAAATAGTTAATTTTTAAAAATTCACTTATTCTTTTGTCTGTTCCTGCATTACAGGTACTAGCAGTCACTCTGTCAGCAGCCAAACTTGTTTCTTTGCTCATCCTTGCAAACTTGCTTGAGTAAATGTACGGTCTTTGATACTCAGTGTTATCCATTACATAGCTGGAAAACTGAATAGCTGAGAGTACTCTCCTAAATTCACCAGTAACTTTATAATTTTTCTCATTTCCATGGGAAAAAGGTGGCAGAACTAGTGGCTTCATTTATCCTTGTACACAAGTCAGAAGAGGAACTGATGATAAAGTGTATTTTAGAACATTAGAAACTGTAGTTTGAAAAGCATTTTTCAGATCTATAGTTCATAATGAAGTGTGCAGAATGATGATAAGGATGAGCTACCCTGAATAAGTACTAATTTCATTCCTACTTATCTGTCTCTTTTCCGTGTCATGGCTTCAATTTCAGGTTATGATTACCTAGATAAAAATCCTTCCCTTAAGATACTTCAGCATTTTGTGTGTGTGTGTGTGCAAAGCAATTATGGAAAAGATCATTTGTTTTCTTTTGAGTACCATCTCCTTGCCCAAGGTACTGAACTAATAAATGAGGCCAAAAGTTCATAAAATGAAAATTTGCAAGAACCTCTGTTACTGATTTACTTGATTATGAAAAAAAAAATAAAAATTGGGAAAGTGGAGAAGACACAGAAAGACTTAAGCATGCGTTGTAAGGTGTCTTGAACGAAGTAGCTTGGTTCTTCCCAGAGGGCAGGAAATGGGCAGAGAGAGGATTGCTCAGTTCGAGGAGAAACCAAGTAATTCCTTTTAAAAACACTGGAAAGCAGAAAAGGAAAAAAATAGGCCTAAGAAAGCAAGCTGGCTTTTTGCCAAGTGATCCTAATGGCACAAGTGAAGTGCTGGAAAATTCTGGATTTTCTGGAAGAACAAAATGTTGCACATGCAGTTACCACACTCATATGCAGGACTGCTGACATTTGCAGCCACTCCAAACACTTGAGGATCAGATATGCAAAGTAGACTGCTGCCAAAAAGGGAAGTCCCGTGTTTAATTTCCTTCCCATCTGAGCTTGACCACTTCATGCAGACTCCTCCCTTGCATAAGATCTAATTGATCTTATAAGTGTGCGGTGAGTTGGATCAGTCTGAAGAGGTAAGAGAAAACTGAGGGGTTTTTGACAGGTTCATTTTGTGTCAGCAAATGACAAGAGTTGATCTTGCTCACTGTGTGGTTGGCAAGTGACTAATACAGATGAGCAGGAAGCTGGGACAGGAGCATGTGGCTGACGAGACAGGCCATGGCTTTCGACAGACACACAGCTGGACTAGAATAAGGGCACTGTGAAGTGCAACTTGCATTTTTTTGAACTACATAGTTGCTGTGCATGAGTCATTTCAGGTGTCATCCCCAGAGACCATATCAACATGATTAAGGCCAGGGGTGCAACGATGAAGCTAGACCCTCCTTGTACTGGCTGCACCTGGCCAGATTTGTGACAAATACTTGAAATAAGAGCAAGGGGTAGGAAAATCCTACCATGGATATTTGTGGAGGTGGATGGACTAAGATTCAAGGAGCAGCTGAAGTAGAGAGGAAACTCAAAGGGCAAAGACAAAAAATGAGGGAAGTGGAGGAGAACGTGACTGAATGACAAGTTAGGGAAAAAGTGCCTGTGGCTGGGAACCAACGAAAAAGGAATCAAGAAACAAAGCATGGAGGGTTTATGTGTAAGGAAAGGGACTGTGAAGGGTGACAGAAGAGGAGAACTGCTACAGTGTGCAAAGATCAACCTGGACCCAAACAATGCAACCTGAGATGGGAGACAGACATTGGGACCTGATAAATGAAGACTGGGTCCGGGAACAAACGAAGACGAGGACTGCAGCAAGGTCTCAGTTAAAAGAGCAGGATGGTGGCAGACTGGAGAATGCTGAAGAGATCAAATCAGCAGCAGAGGAGGAGAAAGAATAAGGAATGTACACCTACTTGTCCACCAACATTACAGTGTGACACAGAAATCCAAAGCCTCCTATTTTAGTTTCAGCAAACTGGTGGAAACCACTGTGTTGCTCATTTTCATTTCAGCAGAATATCCACCAGAGAAGGGCAAGCCCCACTGCTCTCCGTTAGTCAAAGAGGAAGGGGAGGGAGAGAGAGAGAGAACAGAGAACAACTGTGACAGGAGGTAGCACCAGGTCTTGGTGACACCAGTGACTCGAACAGCCAAATGGGCATTTTGCTCTCCTGAATTTTGCTTTCACCTAGAACTAGCCTCCTCTGGGGTCTATATGGAAGTCAATAAGGAATATACTTAAAAGAGCAACAGCAGTATGATCTGGTGAAACTCACTGGGAATTAATAGGAAAAGAAAAGAAAGAAAATAATTTATTCTGCTTATATTCCTAATTACATCAAGAACAACTGACTATTAATGGTGAGACAATCAGTCAGAGGCTGCTAAGAATTCATTTCTAAGTATGCCTTCTATATACCTGTAGATAATGAGATTCACGGTGATTTTTTGATTGATATAAATGAAACTTCAATTAACTAGACACCTTTATTTTTAAATAAATTTTTCCCCATATATTGATGTAAATTTAAATTGAATAATAAATATACTTAATGTATTATCTATTAATAGGAGCCTTCATTATGATAAAAATGCATATAATTCAAGATTACAAAATCAGTAAGCAGAAAAAAAACCCCAAAATTTCTTCTATAAAATATAGCCAAATTTTCTCTCATTCTCAGATGGAATCAAATTCCACAGCCAGCCAGAAAATAAAATAATTAACAAGTCATGCTTATCAATAAGGAAGCCAACACAAATGGTAGAGTTCTCATTTATTTTACATGTTCTCTGAAATATCATCAAGCAAACTGTGACTGCCAAAGTAATAAACCTAAGTATCCAGAACACTTTGTACACATAATATTTCTGGTTACACAAACCTAACAGTGCACTAATTGAGTTTATTAGTCTCCTCTGAACGTATGAAGGGGGGAAATATGCTGTACCCCATAGACTCGCTCTCCACAAAATTGTTAATGAGAGTTGCGATTATCAAGCAATATAATGCGTCAAACAAGACTCATTCATATCAGCATATACACACATTCATACAAACACATACCCAAACACATTCAGGAAGTAATGGGAAAAGATCACCAGGCCTTTGCCAGCTGTTTGAACCACTTATATCCAGCAACATCTCCAGACACCCAAAGAATCCAGTAAGTCACAGGGATGTTTGCTGTATTGGGAAGCTCTGCACGTGCCTTAGAGCCATCT
>NW_009649568.1:3593174-3606337 GCF_000708025.1 Charadrius vociferus
CCTCTCTCCAGCTATAAAACTTTTGCAAAATTAGTCCACTGGGGCTATAAGCAGCAGGTTTATAACACAGTGCATCTCAGGCTGATCTAAAGCCTATTAAAGTCAAAGGGAGCCCTTCAATTGATTTTATATTAGCTTTGGCTCAGTCCCTTAAGATAACTCGTGGGCTAGGTTAGCCAGACAAAAGAGGCTGGAAACATGAAAAGGTGTTAGATGTAGACTTTAAATAGAAGATTTTTGCTTTTAGTATATATTTTGAATGCAACAGAATGTTTAAGACAGAGATCTTAAGTTTTTTGAAAATACCTTTCTCACTTTTACTCTTTCAAAAGCTTAGTTATGATAATACTGCAGTTATAATAAGCCCTGTACCTGTTAAGTTGTTTGCAGGAGTTAATGTAGTAAAAGCTGTAGAAAACCAAGCAGTAGGAAAAGATATTTACAACTGGCTGGTTTGGGTTTGGGTTTTTTTTGTTTGTTTGTTTGTTTTTTTTAAGAAACTCTTATTACAAAATCCACAAAGCCGAGAGGGGTCTAAAAGTAAGACACTTATTTTAAAGTTCATGCTATTGTAGGCTCTGTGTTGATTCTTTTGTACAGCTGGGAATTTTACCATCACAATCCGTGGCTTACAAAAATCCAGAGAAGCCTGGTTATATTACAAATGTGTTAAGAAGAGATTTTCTGAATGCTTGTTATCCTCTGAATTCAAGTCTTGATTAAAAATGATCAGGTTCATGCTATGTTTATTCATACTCATTTATTAAACAGTCAAATCTTAATTTGTGTGTATGTATTCTTAAAGAATGTTATGAGGAAAAATACTTTCGTGTAACATGCCTCTTGCTGCAAAATACTGGAAAACCTGCTCTGGCCATTATGTCCACCTCTGAGCTCAGAGACCACTGGCTTCAGGGTCTCCTTTCTGCAGGTGCCTTTAGCCAAATGACCTTGTCGTCTCAATTACAACATCTCCACAGTGTTTCATAAACATCTTGTAATTATCTCAATAATGGGAGTTGCTAGCTGCAACAGATACCTGTTTTTTGTAAATAATCCACCCAGAAGTGTGCCTGCACAGTCCTGATCTTTTCAGCTGCTCAGAGGTAAACACACAGATGGGAAGAAAGAACAGGCTGCTGTCATAATTAGCCTTGAAAATTCTGAGCATGGAAAATACACCAGCAGCACATACTGAAAATATAAAGCTCTGGGTTTCAGAGAAAGTTCAGCTCCTCCTGGTGCTTCTGAAAATTGTGTTAAATAACAATTTGCACCTCTAAAAATCTGGCTACTCACTAACTACTTACTGAAGACTTTCAGAAAGATATATATGCACATCAAATTGACTTTTAAAAATTAGATGTTTTTGACAATTTTACTCTGATCCCAATTTCTACACCCCAGAAATTTCAGTCTGCTCCCTATGCCAACTGCCTAGTTAGTACAGATTTGCTATATTTCTTTGTGCATGTTATACACAGTAACTTTTCATGATGATATGTGCTGTGCAATTGCAAAAATAGCAATAACATTCGCATAAATTATTTTAATTAACAATTTAAATTCCAAATGATACGTGATCTTTAATTGAGAGTAACTGATTACCTTCTAAAATGTAACTACCTGATAACCTGTATGTGACTTATCACAGTTAACCATTGCCATGGAAGGGTTTACATCCATCATGCCTTAAAAGAAAGAAAATATAGATGTATATATAAAATAACAATAGGGTTTACATCTGTTCTTTATCAAAACATACAATGATGTGTGTCAAAAGCGTAAAGATCAAATGCTTTATGTCTTGGAAGAATTACAGGTATATGTGAAATTATACACTGTATTTGAATCCAAACTGGAATCAAAATAATTCCTCATTAATATCACAGTACAAGCTTATCAAAGTCAATGTTTCTTCCCTGAGAGACTCTGTACACATTTCTTAAGAAACTGCAGTCCTTCCCAGGGGATGCATGACCCTATATTTGGCTGTTGCTCAAATACACCGTTTGCTGAAGCCCAACATTTACTGAGTATAACAAGTCACTGAGCAGCTTGGAAACTCTACTAAGTGTCCTCTTCCTGACAAGAACTGTTTTTCATAAAACTTCAACAGAAACTTGCTGTATCGACTTTGATTCCCCAAATACACCTGCTTCTTGAAATCCACAGGTTAGACAATCTTTGATCTATTTAATATATACCACAGTGATTTGCATTGCTCTAGTTCCTTAATCAAAATGTTGTGCAGTGTCAAGTCAAACACAGACCACAGTTAAAGACGTGATAAAAGTGAATGAGGTAATGAACACTAAGGAGCAAGAGACCTTGGAAATTTAATTTCTTCCTATTTTGTAACCCCATCACAATTAACGGATATTGGACTTGAAGTGAACAAAAAAGTTGAGATATAATGTTTCCAAACAGCGTGTGATATGTAGATAACGCTGCTGTAAGATCTGAAATAAAGAATTCAGTCATATTTCAAAGAAAAAATACTATTCTATCAAGAATTTTCAGAATGATTGATAACAAAAATGGGATATACGGGATATACGACTGCATGCTCTTAAAGTTTACAGCAATGTAATGATTGGATATCCAGATAACAGCTAATGTGTGGCTGATGACATCACATCTGTGGAGATCTTAAACTTCCCTCTGAAGTGTTTGATATTGGCTTTATTAAAGAAAGGAAGTTGGAGTAGCTGGATGTTGTCTGAGTCAGCATGGCAACTTCTGTTTTCTTATTAAATGAAATGTTGTGATCCAGCTGCTAAGAAGAGACTTGCGCCGTACTATAAAAATTAGATAAGTTAAATCTTATTATAGCTGAAGACAGTTTTTCACTAAAATACACAAGTGTTTTAAAAATCAATGAAGATGTAATAAAGATTTCAGTTTCTCACAAAAAAAAAAAAGCTAAGAAATGTCACTGGTACGTTTGCATGATAGCTTAAACAGTCATCCACTGGAAAAAAATGAAGCAATTTAAGGCTGAGATTTCCTCCTGCAAATAAATTCATTGTTCTTTCCTTAAGAGACCCTCCCAAGTATTTGCTATTTTCCAGTTCATGACATGTTTTCATTAGTCACTTGTAGCCTGAAGAAACACTAATTGTAGCATTTACCATATAAATAACTCTTCCTCCCCTCTCTCTTAAATTTCACAGTATTGATTTTCACAATGCAAATGACTCAAGATGGTTTTTATTCTTTTGGATTTAAAAAAAAATTTCCTCATCCCAGTTCCTCGCAGAATGGCTTGAGGTGAACGATAACTCCTCTTACTTATTCTTCTCCTTTATAAAAAATATCCTTCATGTTTGACTGATCCATACATTTTATCTACTCTTCTCCTCCAACCAAAAATAACAGAAAACATGTTGTTCACTAACAGATTACTAAGAATAAATATGTCCCCCATATAAAACCAGGTGATGCTATATAACGTCCAGAAATTTGGGCAAAAGGCAGGTAGAAAGACAGGCTGGGGTCCTGTCAGCATTTTGGTTTTGACGTGCCGTCACAAGCTGCCTGGAGCCATGAACATGAATGGCACCAGGGCTTGAGGAGACTGAATGAGTGTAATTTACTGAAGTCTATTAAGGAGACCGCAGTGCCAAAAGCATAATGCGCTCCTCACATTTCACAGCTTCAGCACTTAGTTTGATGAGGCCTTCAACAAATAAAGTTATTCTTTGTTCCATCCGACTATTTTTTAAAGATGGGCAGTTTCCTAAAAACCTTTTTACCTACCTGGATAGGCAGGCACTGAGCTTACTCCAAGCAAACACACAACTCTTTAGATTTTCAGAAAACTACTAAAATGTGATTTTTAGGAGACTGTTTAGAAAATGTTGTAGTTCAGGTATAAGGGAATCCTCCCTAAAGCTGTCAGTTGAGTATCAGGAAGCAAACTGCCTGTTAGAGGCCTTGGGAAAAGCAAGAAATTTGCATCCCTTCTGAAAATCAGTGGGGCCTAAACAGATCCTTCACACGTGATGAAAATGCGCCACTGACCTCTGCGCTTGTGAGCGTTCATCTCTTTGCAAAACACAGTGATCATTTATGGATTATCAACTGGAATTACTTCCTGATACCACAGAAAAAGGCGTCTGCTAAGTCAATCAAAATACATTTTTGCTTCTCAAGATGAGCTTGCTTGCCTTCAGTCCTCATGGCAAAGTATACTGTTAACTTTATATTCCATATGCTATGGAAAACAGCTTCAAAGAGTATGCTAGGAATCAGAATTGGACCCGATTTTTCTTTAATAACAATTTCATCTAGTAACATCCTTCAAAATGCAGATGGATATATTTATTGCATTGTGTCTGACTGTTGAAGCATTTTAGCTGAATTCTAGTTTGCAAGCCCATCAGAAGAGTAAACAAATAATAAGTAGGCATCACACATTTACTTCAGTAGAAGCAAGGAGGAACTCTGAACACTCAGAAGTCAGACAATTTATTACCTTCACGTAAAAAGTGAAGTTTAATCCTTGTTATGGAACTAGAAAAGGGGTGATGAATCTAATGGATATAATCTGCTTTACATGAACAGCAATAGAACACCAAAAAATCCTTCAGAAGTCTTCAGCACAAAACAAATATACTGCTACTAATATAGAATGCTTCGGTCACGTAAATTACGAAAAGCAGTAAATTTTTTTATAATCTGACTACAAGATCACCTGCCTTTAATCAAAAAGTTATTCTTAGGCTGTAGGTTATAAATGAGGTTTGGGATTTTCACTTATTTCATTTTTGACCAAGCAGCTTTTTATTTTAAGATATGATGAAATTCAAATGACACTGCACATTTTAAGCTGATGCAAATTGATACAACTGAAGGAAAATCTGTGGGGAAAAGAATGCATGTAAAGGAGTATAGAATTGTTAATGTTATTCTAACAATATTATAATATAGAAGTTACAAACTAAACTTTAATTTCTTGATTATGAAAAATAAACCAAAACAATGTTAAACACATGTAGCAAGAAACACTGCTAGGAAGGTGGCAATATTTCAGATACTGTTTACTGTATTTTTGTTTGTTTTATGAGTGCATTATATTTCTTTTCAGACAGACTGCTTGGTATGGTATTTGTTCACCCAGCTGAGTAGTACCACTTTAATTCAGCACTGGACCTTGACTGACTCCCAGTTTCCACCGACATCTGAATGGACGGAATGGCAGATAAAGCCTGAAGAAAGCTGAAATTTGTAAGAAAGTCAATAAAGCCTGCAAGAAAAGAGAGCTTGGTACACCGCTAACCTCAGCAACTACAATATTTCCATCACACGTGCTATGTAAACTGTACTTCAATCAGAAACCTTGCACTTCAGAATTTGAACTTCAAGCATTTTAATGCTTAATATTCATCAGTAACTTCTAAAATCTCAAAGAACTATAACAATACAGTGCAAGTATTTATACTGAAGGTTTATGACAAAAGAAACGAAGACAGTGCAAAATAACGTTTGGATTTTCATGCCTATATTTTCAAGGACAATTAATCAGTGTGCACCTACATACACCGTGTACTTAGGCAATATTTGAAGGAGGAAATTTTGATTCCCAGATCTAATCACATCTCTGAATGTCAATCCTGGAATACTGGTCAAAGCCATAAAGAGCCCAGACAAATGTATTTAGTGGTGTGAAAACTTTTCTGAAAACTCTGAATTTATCAGGTCTATACAACCTGATTAGAAACAACTCAAATGAAGTATTTCTAGTCTGACGAGACATACTTTCATAGATATTTTTTTTTCCTAAGCAATAGGTGAATGAATTTCTATCTTTTCCTTCAAAGCTACCATCAGGTTAAAAAAGTTTGCTATATCCTCTTAAAAAAATGCTGCATATCATTCCCTGACCAGTTTACTACAGTTTAAAACTTGTTTAATCTTTTCTTTTTTAAAGTTAATGTTATATTTTGCAGTGGCATTATAGCGTATCTCAGTTAATACAGGGAATAGTTGATTTCATACTTAATATCATAATTAAGAAAATATCCTGTCCTTTAGAAAACTTCCACAGTCCCCCTGAATAATGGGTACATCTGCAAGAGTTTAAAAGTTGTTACCTAAAACTAATGTAAGATTTACTACAGTGTTAGAATATGGTCTGTCTATTCAGTATTCAGATGTAATAGCCCGGGAGGTGCCTGTTTACTAATAAATGTCATCCTACGTTATTTCCTGTTGCCTTTAATTATAGCAACATTATCTTAGAGTTTCCTTCAACTGCTGGAGAAGAGTCATTGCTTAGAAGAGCGCAAGAAGTAGATGGGAACTTTCTTGTTTGTTCTTAGTTTATTTTGGCTGAGAGTTGTGCAACCAGAGCAGAATTTGATAAGTGATGAAGCTCAGTTTTCCCTTTCACAAGCAGTTGACTTGTTCTCATTTCCAACGATTTTTAGGGTTCCCTTTCTATTTCAGTAGAATGAAGTTTCTGAGGAACGGTCTACTTCTTCAGATAGACCGGTGTTAATTCAAAATAAAGCTGCTTTGAGGACCACTATCATTCCAAACTATATAAACCGTTCTTCTACCCTTCTTTTTGTTCAGTCAGCAACAAGTGGGAGGCTGGTAAATAGAGTGGAATCCAAAGAAGATGCATTAACTCTTTGAATAAGTGAGAAACAAAAAAGCAAGAAAAGGAAAATAGCAATTATACAGCAAGTGCATGAATCCATTGACAATATCGAAGCTTCACCCATCTAAGACATATTCCATTATCTGGAGCGACTTAAGCGACCTTTGTCTCCTAGATGGCAGGGTTCAAAAATAAACCAGAATTTTTCTAGAGACGTGCTCAGGCAGGGTGAAACAGCTGTGGTTTTATACTACTTAGTAGAAGTCTATACAACACTTACATGGCTAAATGCAAATAGTCTTACAAAGACAGTGGAAGCTGTATGCATAGCTGAGTGTAGCAGAGGTCAGGGATTTGGACCTCAGGGCAGAGAAAGGCAGAAAATGACAGAAAGTGCAGATGAGAACCCCAAAGCGGTGGGTACTATTCAGGAACCGCTGCAGTTGTTGGGCCACAATAAAAAGGGGAAGGACCATTCTAAAAGAGAAGCTCACGTTCTTGTGGCAAGGATCTAGAGATACTCTATAGTGCGTTTCAGTTGTGCTAAATGATAAAAGGGAAAAAAAGAGAATGCAGACTGAATGTAATTTGCTAAACTTTGTCTCATGTCACATAATACTTTGAGAAAAAAGATACGTGCCTATTTTACTGAGGTAACAATCAATCTCCAAGTGAATCAAAGTGTTCAGCAGTTAACAGACACAGATGGTTTCTTATTCACACATTATTATTCATGAATTCAATTTTGGATTCAAAACTCAATATAATTATTGGGAAGAAATATTCAAACTTTATTCTAAAAAACTGTCAGTTGTAATATTGCAATATATTATGGATTTCTTACCAGGAGGACTGAATATGTACATAAGACAGTTAAAATTATCAGGGACAAATATGCAGAAGTAAAGAATTGGAATAGTCTCATATACTTAAGAGGAAGGCTGATTTGTGCTAAGTGAAGACCTGGATCTAAATGATTATCAGAATCAACTTCATGGCCTAGTTGCAAGTGCACTGCCTTTATCTCTGTCATCCAAAGGAAAAGCTCTTGAATGTTGTACCGCATGTGTTTAAAAGACTCTTTACATTCATATTTAGTTTTTATGCTTCATATAGAGATCAGAGCCAAGCTTATATCAAAATGAGTAAAAATAAGAGGGACAACCGAGGGTCACTTCATCGATTATTCAGTCAAAACTTCAGAGAAAGTCAGAATGTATTCTAATTGATAGACTCAAACCCAAATCAGTTCATTTTAATTATTACTTTTAAATATAATTAATAACCAATGCACGAGCAATTCAATGATGAACTGATAATGAAGAAGGTGATGATTATTCAATGACACTGTCTCAAATCAGGACTAAATGATTATCTGAAATTGGCACTTATTAGTCGACACCATTTTATAAAAGACATGCTGAGGGCCTTTAACATTATTTTTCAGCTAAGTATTAACATAGAAGAAAATGCAAAAAACCTGAGAAATTAAAGGCAATGATATAAAGTACACTAAGTAGGTTAAGGTTGTACTACCCCCATGGATCCAGCATCATAATCCAATGTAGCTATCATGCCGTAATCTAAGAAGTATCAATAGGTCTCATGAAGGCTGTTTATTTTATTCTTAAGGTCAGATGAATTTTATTTCTGTATCCTGATGAACAGAGTGATATAAAACATCCATTCAAATACGGATGTTTCAGATTAATTAATTTTCATTTCTAGTTTTCCACTTTATTCAATACAGTTCACATAGCTCAGCATCCTAAAATGACTGATATGCTTCAGTCAGTTGGCTTCAGATATTTTATATTCTTACTACAGTTGATAACACTGAAAATGTTGTTTACTTTATCATTGAAGTATATACTGAACAGCTTTTTTTTTTTTTTAACAAGACTGCTAAGAGTTCTGAATAAATAACTAGATTGAATTTTGCTTTCTGTTTATAAATGTATTAAAAAAATGGCAAGTTACACTTGCACAGCAGTGTGGAAACCAGGCTGTCACTGTTGTGATTCAAGTTATTTAGTTCATGACAACTTGGGGGGTTTATTTTCTGCATCTTGAAAAGTAGTATCTTGAAGCTTTGAGGTATTGCTTTGTGGGCTGTAAAAAAGAATATGTTGCTATTTTGACAATTTAATGAAGCAAGGATGAAAAACACCAATGAATCCTTGAAATATTTATTACAATTTAAAATGTAGGATTTTGTTATTCATTATTATTTTAAAAACCCACATTGTAGTGGCTTGTAAAGATGAAAATCTAGAATCCCCATTTTTACAGAGCTTTTTGACCAATATAGGGCATATAAACAACCTCAACACTTCTGTTTTAGGCTTCTGGTTTAGGGAATAGAAAGATGCTACCCAGTTACACCCAATAAATATCTTCATATTCTGGCAAACTGTAAAGCATAATGGAAAATAAATTCCATTATTATTTAACTGGAGAAAGTTTGAGTTTTATCAGTTTTATCCTTTTACGACCAGAAATTTAGTTGGGTACTACTTTTGTAACAGCTATTGCAAAATATGTAATAAAATATGAGTAGATAGAGAAGGAATTTAATTTGAGAGGTAGAAGCATAGGAAAACAGATTGTTTAGTGCTATATGGTGATAGAAAAAACTGATAACTAAATAAGCAAATCAAGTTGAAAAACATTGTGAAGTCTGTGGCTGTATGGAGCAGGAAGGAGCTAACTACATCTTAAAAAGAAGAGAAAAAAGGTGCCTATCTACACAAAGGAAGAGATGAACCTGTTATGAAGGAAAGTATAGTAAAGATGCCACAAGTAAAGATAATGAAGATGAAATGGCAAGACCTATATAGCCAAATTTGCCAACTGTGTGTGTGAAGACTCTCAATTAGCAAAGCCTGGAACAGACTGCGGAAGAGAGGAAGGGAGCACCGTGCAGGGAAGAGAAGACTCATCTTTGTGAGGAATTGCATGGCATAAAAGGAAGCAAAGAGACTAAAGATTTAAATAAGAACCTAAAAAGGAAACAGAACTGAAGTAAGGACTGATTTTGTGCTTAGAACTTGACAATCATCAACAAGGGAATCCAAATTACCTACCCTCCTCTCCTCCACATATGAGGCTACAAAGACAACTTTGCAAAATGATAAAACATTTACAGAAAGTTTTACTTTATCTTCACATTCATTCCACAGTAGTACCACCTCCTGTTCTTACACACTGCAGTATTGCAAAATAGCACACTGCATGCTGAGGAAAGGTAGCACAGTGTTCCCACCACATCTCCATTATCACAGTCCCCTCTCTGTGTCATGTGTGGGTCTCGGACCCTTCCTGTCTCTGTACACTGGAACATGCCTCTGCTGAGACAGGGAGACTTCCCTTCTGACCACCACATAGCTGAAAATGCCCCAAAAGCATGACTGACACATAAAGCAGAAAAATCATGGTAACCTTGCGTCAAAATAAGGACAACGTTAGGTGAGGCTACAGCATTTCTGGTACTTCCTTTTTTCTTTTCTTATTTTTAAAGGGTGCCAGGGTAAGGCATTGATGATATTCTTGTCTGAGTTCTTGCCTCAAAACCAAGTCAGACATGCCAGGGTTGGGCTGTCCCCACTAACTCCCCGGTCCCTCCCTCAGCCCCTCACCTCACAGCTGAAATCCTACCTCAGTTTCTGCCACTGAGTTCCCCGCTATCTCTTCGCTACCCCCAAGTCTGCATTTCATAAAGGTTTTCCACCCCAAGGGTCTTCATCCTCCCTTACCCTAGAACTGCCCTCTCCTTGCAGACCTGGCCGCTTGGAAGCTTCATGATCCCGAAACAAAACTTCCATTTAGGAGTCCCATATTTTCTTCCCTCAGATCACTTCCTATTAACTGCAGCTGCCCTAATACCCTTTCGGTCCATTTTTTGAATTTATCCTGCTGTACGCCAGCCCAGCCCACTCTTGCTGGCCACCAGTACTGATCACTGCCCTCCCCTTCACTGCTGTGTCTGGCTAAACCTATAATGCAGTTGGTCCTCTCCACCAAAGAAAAAACTCTGCATTTGTTTCTAACATGGACATAAAAGGTTTTAAAATAACCATCCTGGACAGGAGACAGGAGGCAAAGGCAGCAGAAAAAGGCTATCTGGAAAGCCCTCATCGCAGCCCTACTGGCATAAGACATAAACTGCTATTGTGAATTCATAATCCTCCTATATATGAGCTCATACATTTCTTCTTTCTTTCTTTATACAAATAGAAAAAGACACTATGTCTTTTCTAGATATAAACAAAGTGGTTAAGCGGATTTTTCAAACTCCTGATCTACAGCAGTAGTTAGCCTAAAAGTGAAGGAATGCTGCAAGTCTTCTGCACAGTAGAGGCAAATACCTTGGCCAATTCCCAACACCACAGACAACTCCTGCTACAGAGCTTACTGGAAGTGTAAAGGTGTTTTTGACAGTTCACTAACCATAAACAGATAAATGTCAATGAAATTAATTAATTAAAAAAGCTTACTATCTGGAAATGCTTCATATCTCCCTTATGAGGAAAGGCTGACAGAGCTGGGACTCTTTAGCCTGGAGAAAAGAAGGCTGAGGGGAGACCTTATTACTACTTACAAATATCTAAAGGGTGGATTGAAGGAGGATGGAGCCACACTCTTCTCAGTGGTTCCCAGTGACAGGACGAAGGACAATGGGTGCAAGTTGGAACATAGGGAGTTCCGTTCCAACACACGAAAAAACTTCTTTACGGTTAGGGTGACAGAGCACTGGCACAGGCTGCCCAGGGAGGTTGTGGAGTCTCCTTCTCTGGAGATTTTCAAAACCCACCTGGGTGCAGTCCTGAGTAATGTGCTCTAGGCAATCCTGCTCTGGCAGGGGAGTTGGACTAGATGATCTCTAGAGGTCCCTTCCCACTCTGAAAATTATGTGATTCTGTGATTCTGTGATATTCTTTCCTTGGTAATTATTTCACTACCCCTCTGCATTCACCTTTTAAATGTTGAGCATGGAATGAGGATACACTTTGGTCTCCATCAGACAGGAAAGAGCAACCTGCAAATACCATAGGCTGCTACCGCAGAGAGTAATTTACATTTTTTTATCTGACGCTGTTGTTTAGCATCTTCTTGCAACTACAGAAAAAAACCTGACACTATGCTCCCTTGCACGCTTCAGTTAAGATATATTGCCAGCATTACAAGAAATTTTCTGTAAGCATTTTCAGCACATGATATGATAATCTTGTATGATTCATTATTGAGGAGTGATTTTAATGCCCATTAATTGCATGTACTTTCTATTAAAAAAAACACAAAACATTCCAAAACGGAAGGGAGTGGGAAAAAGAGAAAGTTAGAGTGCAGAAGTTATTGACCAAAGGTGATTTTTGTTGTCAGTTTTTTATGCAGACATATTCAGCCTCATATCTCACTCCCTGAGCAGATTTTTGTGATCAGATTGCTAATGTGCTGAGTTTTACACTTTTGAGAAGTACTCTTGTATATCAGAACAGTCCACTAACTTTGCTATAGCAGCACTCGCTTGCTGGCCTGACTGAATCAGAACAATCAGCAAGACAGGAGGTACTGTGCTTTCCAAAGATCCCCGTTTCAATTCTCTCTCACCTATATGTACACTCACATATCATACTGTAGGATCAAAAACTACCTAAGAGGAATTTCTCCTGACACCTGAACCATGATTGAGTTTTCTAGAATACCACTAAATATACATTCATACATCTAGGCACAATGTATTACAAATCTTTTCATAAAGTAAGTCATATTACTACACAAGATAAGAACCTGAATATCCTAGACTGTTCCTTTCGCAAATAATACCCTAAATGAAAATAGGAATTGCCTCTAGGAGCAAAAAATAGCTATATTTAATATACATTAATTTTCTCATCCTCTCAAAGAAGATTTTAATAATTATATATTCTCTTTATGTTTAGTCCCTGCAAGAATTTGTTTGTTGCAATCCATCAGTAAATTTAAAATGTGTTACAGCAGTTTGGTGTGGTATGCATATACTGTAAGAAAGTATACGCATTCAGCATAAAAAGAATTTAACAACCTGCACATAGTTAAGGTGCATGCTTGATGCATAGCAGGAAAAGAGAAATTAGATCATATTTGCTATAAATATATGTACCTATAAATTTATATGTATAAAATATTTTATTTATCTATGTTTACATAAGTTAAATAGGGAAATTTAGTTTTGAAATTAAATTTGGCACACCCTGAAAAAATAGCTCCCTGAAGTCAGACTTCTGCACTGTTAGGTTGACTTTCAAGAGTGCGTAACATCCAACAGTCCCCAGTAGCTGTGATGAGAGGAGGCTGGTCCTCAACATTACAGAAAAAAAGATTCTGTAAACTGCCTTCGTGGGAGAAGCGAAGGAATCTCTCTCTCTGTTTCTGGGGCAACAGCAGACTTCAATAGTAATTTGTATCACACTTTGCAATCTGTCCAGTGTCATTGACATGCAGTGCCCTGAATCCACATTGTATCAGCTAACATTCAAAACATCAATTAACTTCAATCCAATGATATACTAGT
>NW_009649568.1:3606368-3717629 GCF_000708025.1 Charadrius vociferus
GAAGAGTGGAGGATTTGACACTGGGTAATAGTGACAACCAATATATCTTATGTTGAGAATCTGTTCTGCCAATCAGACTATTACATTTTTGAACGGGTGTGTTAGATGTTGAGAAACCCAACATGAGCTGGCAATGTGCAATCGCAGCCCAGAAAGCCAACTGTATCCTGGGCTGCATCAAAAGAAGCGTGGCCAGTGGGTCGAGGAAGGTGCTTCTGCCCCTCTACTCTGCTCTTGTGAGACCACACCTGGAATATTGCATCCAGCTCTGGAGCCCTCAACGTAAGAAGGACGTGGACCTGTTGGAGTGAGCCATGAAGATGATCAGAGGGCTGGAGCACCTCTGCTATTCAGACAGGTGGAGAGAGTTGGAGTTGTTCAGCCTGGAGAAGAGAAGACTCTGGGAAGATGTTATAGCAGCCTTCCAGTATCTGAAAGGGGCCTACAAGAAAGCTGGAGAGGGACTTTTTACAAGTGCAGGTAATGATAGGATGAGGGGTAATGGTTTCACACTGAAAGAGGGTAGATTTAGAAGAGATACTAGGAAAAAAATTTTCAATATGAAGGTGGTGAGGCCTTGAACAAATTGCCCAGAGAAACTGTGGATGCAGTGTTCAAGGCCAGGCTGGATGGGGCTTTGAGCAACCTGGTCTAGTGGGAGGTGTCCCTGCCCATGGCAGGGGGGCTGGAACTAGATGATCTTTAAGGTCCCTTCCAACCCAAAACATTTATGGTTCTATGAAAATGTACCTTCTCTGAGTGATGAATTGGATAATTTAGTTACGCAGTGCATGCATTGCTGATCACCTCCTTCCATTTGAAAAGAAGTTTGCTGTGGGCACGCAGACCTCCCTGATGGAGGCTTGTGCTGGACTCCAGGAGTGGAATGTTGGCTGGTGACAGGAGGCACAGCTGGTCCCTTGTACTCGGAAGAAAGCATAGGATCCTGAATCTAAAAGAAATCTTCACACACAAAGATGATCCCTCTGCTCAAGGTATATGACAGAAAACAACTGCTGTTTTGAAAATCTATTCCTGAAAACAGAGGTATTCAAAACTCATTTGAGAATAACACACACTCATCAAACAACACTCTCCTTAGGAGATCGAAGCCAAACTGTGTGCATCACAGCTACTGCTAAAACAAATAGGAAAAGGTAAGTCCTGCAAAATTAGTTGGCCAATACCATGACAGATTGTTCTGCTTGTTCTGTTTGTGAACTTAAAAATATTTTAATAATTCAAGATCATCCAATTCCTCCAGGAATTACATTTCAAATTATGACTCTCACATTTATTTTATAACAGTAATGCACCAATGATTTATAATTTCGATAGTAAAATCCTCTCAGGGCTGAAATTCAGCATATGAGAAAAAAGACATAACTTATTTTTTCCTTTATTGTTTTGAAGATTATTGCCTTTGGCTATGTGTGCATATTAAAAATTTCATATACATGTTTAAACAAAACACTGACATAATATTTAAAAGATGAAATTTTACAGACAATTAGCTCATAGTGTTATTCATTTCCACCTCAATGTTCAATTACGATTCCTCTCTACAGCTCCTTTCTCCCATTTTCCACTTTTTCACCCAGTCACACAACTGTAGAATAACTGGTCTCCCATACTGTCTTACCTATACGGCTGCAGTAAGTGAATCATCTCGCTTAGCCAAGAGGTGGGGTTTCACAGGGATGCAAGTGCTCTAGGAGGTGGTGGGAAGAGGGGTAACTACTTTCTTTCCTCCCACATACCTGGCGGGGTCCTCTGCTGTCCTTCTCCCAGGACTCTCTCCCACATCATCTCCTGCTCCTCAGCTTGAGCTTTTGGAGGCTCCAGAGAAGCAACAAATGAAGAGGGATGGGTTAGGGACAGGACCTACTGCACCAGTGGGAAGGACTGGTGGTGGTGGTGAGGAAGCATTATGGGAGGACAAGGTGGAGAAGCATCTGAGAACAGGGCTTTCTGCTTTGAGCAGCGATGCATGGAGATACTGTGATCTGGACCAGGGGTTGCCCCCTCTGTAACCTGGACTTTTCTCTGCATACAGTAGGGAAGCCCTTTTTGGGATAGGGAAGAGCCAAGACGCACCTCCTCAGCTGCAGGCAGGGCAAGTGACCTGCAGCTCCTTGCAGGCTGCCCTCACACCACCTTGAGTTGTCAAGGAGCAGCAGACCCAGGCTTTCCTCAGGGGGAAGGGAACCTCTATGTACTACATTGAACCACCAGAAGAAACAGTGAAAGACCAGTGAAATATTTTTAAAAAAAACTGCTGAAAAGCAAGGAAAAAGACACAGCTGATAGCGAGCTTTTAGCCTATTCCCTTCCTGAGTGTCCCACTTGTGATTCACAAAACCTTGGAAAAGCAGCTTTCCACCACTCCCTATTTCTGGTGATTTACCAGGGATTGAAGCTTACTTAAAAATTTCTACCTGCTCGGTATCTTGAGGTTTTTTAAGTCTAAATAACAATTTTCCTTTTACCAGCAATGAAAAAAAGTGGTTTAGTTGATGACAGCCAGTCTTAAGCTGCCCTTAATGACAATGGGAAATGTCAGCATTGCCTAAAAAAAAAAAAAATCAGCCTCAGCCAGTTGTAAGAAAAGTGCTTGATAAACAGAGATAAAACTGAATTAATTGTCTGTTTTATTTTTGTATGTTTGCTTTCTCCATAAATCAGTTTGATTTCTAATGGGGGGAATTTTTCTCGTAGGGGTGAAAAATCACTCCAGCCCCAAGCTAAGGCGTACTACGCTGACTGCTCCCAGCCGCCTGAGGAGCGTCACTTGGCTGCTTCTTAGACCAGTGTGCTTAACAAAGGATAAATGTGTGACTGCTGCCAGAGCCCAGCTGAACCAAGTGAGTGGAGGAGGATCTCAATGATCTGAAACTGCAATGCAGGACAAGACACCTGTCACAGAAAGAACAGAAGAATTTTTTTTTCAGCTGGCAAGGTTGGAAAACAACAGACCTTTTCTTGGTGAGCTGGAAAGCTGGTGGCAATTGTCACCAGGGGTATCTGTGACAAGATCTGAATGCATGAGAGACGTCAGCTCAGCCTATGGCTCTGGAAGGCGCTTGCGTTTACAGATCACCACATCTCAGGGTTCTTCAGTAAATTTTTCAAAATATTATTGGTAACTCTGTCAGTCATTTTTTGTAATATTTAAGAAATAGGACAGAATTTAAAGCGACATCCATTCCCAGATGAGGACAGAATTTCAGGAGTGTTTTATCACATTTCACTGAATATACATATATTTCAATTAAATTTGCTGAATTTACTTTTATTTCTTCTACATAAGCTCATGCACTGAAGGGTTACTATAGTAAGAAACCTTTTACAATAAGCAATATGAACAAATAAAATGTACAGTGAAATAGTGAGAGGAAGGGAACATTAGCCGAATTTCTGTCCTTGCATGAAAACATCCTCTGTTAACATCTCCTGAGCTAATAAACCAAAATGACTAGGAGATATTTTAAGGCACAGTGTGTTTGAACAGAGGAGCCTGCAGAGGCTTATAAGAGGTTACTCTTTCTTTAATCCTTTTAACATGCATACCTACTTTCTGCCAATATGATGCTTCATTTACATATTTTGACAAAATGACTGATTAAATAAAGCTCTATGATGCAAATGTTGAAGCATTATACAGAAATAACTTTTATATTTACACTCATATAAGGGAAAAAAATTTTATTTTTCTTCCTGGGGAAAATATTTTAAATCCCTAATTTAAATTACAGTGACCCAGATGCCCCAAAACTGCCTGCCCATCTTTCCACCTTGCAATTTATCAGTAGATGATAACATGCCTAGTGTGTTGCTTCCTTGCTATCACCGTCTACTTGGCATAAAAATTGATGGTTTGATAGCACATACTGTTTATTAGGCTAAAAGCTGAAGTCATATTAAATCCCCTTGATTTTTGGTAGCTATCCTTATAATTTATGGTTCAGTTGCACATATATGGCATACCACACAGAGACTGAAAATCTTTTTAGCTTCAGAAATTGGAGGGATGGCATTCTTAGTCAGAACCTCAATCCTATTAAATCAATGGGAACTGATAGTATTTGAGTACTGATTTCCCAACCTGCTGTGAATCACAAACTGAGCACCCTGAAAATTGAGAATCATTACAGTCTCTAAATCAATTACACTCCCCTAATGCCCCCTCAGTAAGTTCATACATGAGATCCTTCCCTCATGCGGAGTATGGTGTCACCCAATGACACAACAATGTTGCACAGCCATGTCACAACTGGCATCTCTACAGCGACCTGCAGCGTGGTTATCCACAGTGACTGGGATATTGGTTGTTTTTCTGTTGCAGCATGAATGGCAGACTGCAGGCATGTCACTATGGGCTGGGTCACTGCCTGGGACATTCCTGAACCCATGGAATTGGTCAGTGACAGCCTCCTGCTGCTTTAATTACTGACTCGAACTGGCACATCGTGTTCTTCTCTTTCCATTTTGCTAAGCATACTAATATGGATCGTTGTTGACTCTGCATCTCTTCCATTAACTGTTTTAATGTTCCAAATAACTGTTTTAATGTCTGCAAGGTAGATTTGCAACAACTGACATCAAGTTTATTCCACGTGCACAATATTGCACTGAACAGTGAAGCAGCCCCAAACCATAACAGCAGGAGTACCTATGTGAGAGGTGGCTAGCAGAAGTACCTTCTCTTGAGGGAGATGGTCTTCAGGGACACAAATGATATACTATCAATATGGTTTCCTCACCCTAAAGATAATTTAACACTAAAGATACTATGCCAGCCACTGATGGCAACCACAGGTTCTCCCAGACAGTACATTTGCAGCAAGAACCTGGTACTTCGGATGTTTGTAAAGCCAAGTCAAACTTCTCTGAACAGTCACAAAAACATCCTTATTCCAGTATGAGTCCCCTCTTGTTTTGTTTGTATCAGTTTGTATGTTTGAGTGTTGTCAAATTTTCAGCTGTAATTCAGAAAGTTAGCCATGGAAAATGGACGTTTTAGATCACTGGTTACGTGACTGAGAAGGTCTTGGAGCACAGCAGAATCATAAAGCAGCTCAAGACATTTTCCTATTAAGATATATTGTATATAGTAAAGCTGCTACTCTTTTTAGTTGTATCGGTAGATGCAACTGATTTAGTCCCTAAATCAGTCACTCAAATAAAACCCACACCAAAACCAAGAAGCTATCTTTCAAAAAGGATTAGTTAGAATGAGTCAACTTATCAATCATATTATGTCAGTATTTGCCATTTCAAGAACTTCGAAGATAAACCTTTTGTTAATGCACAAACTATTTAGATGGAGGATGCCAACACATTTGCTGAATATTATTGAACTAGTTTCTAAAAGATAAATGTTTTCTGAAATTTAGCAGTAGAGGTGTAGAGGAAAAAAAAAAAAGCAGTCCGTTTGGTAGCTCATATATACCGTTATCCATCTGCCTGTTTGGGCCTTCTTACTGAAATAATGCTGCCAGTGAGGGCTCTGCCAACCACATTTGCAATTTTCTTTCAATTTTAAATAGCTGGCAATTTTAAACACTACTTACATTACTCATATGATTTTCTCCAACTGAAAATCCTTCTGTTACTATTTTCCACTGACAGAGAAAATATTGTTTGATATGCAATCTGTTCCTTGCCTTCCTGACTTTGAATTTAAGCTTATCTCAGCAATCAGCTCACTATTTTCTTTTAAGAAATAAACCCTCACCTCAGGATTTGTAGAACAGAAGCAGCATGAGAAAAGTTATAAAGTCACTGCCATTCCAACACATACATTCCTACTGAACATCACACAAACACTAAGAGCATCTGCAGAGGGATTTAATTACATAGTCTATATAGTTCTTTTAAAAACTGAGGTATCTTAAAATACCTGGTTGTGATAGAGCTGTTGCAGTAAACACAGGTTAACATACAGGCTTGCAGAGCCGTGAAGTGCTCTGCGTGCATTAATATGCAACAGAAGACTTCACTCTCTGTGAATTCCCATCCCAAAGGCAGTCACCAGGCGACAGAGGGGAATTTGGGACTCAAGAGTTGCAACTTCTTGAATAAAGAAACCTTCAGATTTTCTAATCTCTGTTTTCCTAATAGGTGTTTTCCCGAGACATTTAGTTCCCATTTAAAAGGCAACAGAAACGGGAAGAAGGTACAACAACGTTTTGATTTACATGTACAAATTTTGGGCAGGATACTCTCCCCTCCATCTGTCTCTTCAGTGCAGCAGACTGTCAGATGCATGAAATAGATGAAACCCTCTTCTCTAGACAATCCAGGATGCAGAAATCTTCTCCCTGCTCCCCAATACTCTCCTCATTCTGAGGAATAAAACAGTTCACATTAAACAAAATGGATGTAGCCTACACCAAAGACTTCCAAGCTATGTAGCACCTGAATGGTAAGGATCTGCAAGTCAGTAACTTTATGCAACTGGCGAGGCAGAATATTGTTTTGCAATCTATTTGTATCTAAGCAGACCACCTAAACATTAAAAATAATAGCTAAGGAAAAAATAGCTAATAGAAAAAATAGATATTGAGCTAAACTTTGACTGTTTATCACCATTAGCGTTTCCCTACTTGCAGAAGAAGCAATAGCTCAATTTTTATTTTAATTGCCACATTATTAATTTTTTCATTTCTTGCCAATAGTTTTGTGGACCACCGAGTAATGTCTTATGGTCTATAGGCTGAGAAATTGTTGGAAGATTCGTCTGCCTCAGAGCATCAGAGGCAGGAAAGATCCATTTTGCATCTACATGTGAAGGGATGGCTGCTGATTTCTGCCCCCAAGGGTCTGTCTTCTTTAAGTTAAAAATGGTAACTTTTGGGAATAAAACCAAGTACTTTGAGATTTTTAATGACTCCTGCACTAACTTTCTCACCCACATAGCTAGAACAGGAAGCAGGTATACTCAGGAGGAAAGTTTAAATATTCTAAGAGTTTCATCTAATAAATAACCAATGAAAAGTTTGTCTAATATAGTTGCCACTGACAAATGAACTTTTTGCAAATCTCACTAACAGAAAAGAGTATATTTCCTGAAAATGCCTTTTTTGTTAAATGAAAAAAACTCTACCTTTTAAAAAAAATGCTGATCTACAAATCCCAAATTTTTTACTTATACAAGGTCCGTCTGGGGTTTGTATTTATAATTAGGATAACATTAGTTACTCAGATGAAATACAACTTTACTTTTTCACTAAAGAACATGCAATCTTCAGGAAAAAAAAACCAACCCACAACCCACAGAATTTTCAAGCCCTTCTCTTACTCTTACCAGAAGATAAAAACTAGTTCAGGTGCTTGAAATAAGGCTGCAGGAGCTTAAAGTTCACAAATTACAGCTGCTGCAACCGCGCTTAGAACCTATTAAGCGACACAAAATGAGCAGCTGGGGCAGTCCAATATGGACTTAAGCTCTACATTTCAATCATTTTCACTGGGAATTATTATTTCTTTATTTTTAAACAGAAAAATAGTGCAAATACAGGCAAAAATGTTACCTCCAATGTCCCACACACTCTCCAGCAGGAGGCTGAGGGACCTGCAACTCTTTCGACATCTGCCCCCATCAGCATGCCCACCCACCGTGGCGCGGGGCAGGCGGAGGGCAGGGCTGGGAGCAGGTGCTACAAGACCAGGCTGGAAATGAATTGCTGGATTCATTAGGCTGGCAATGCACTAACTGTGAATCACCAAAGTGACTTTGTTCATGTTAGTAATTGTGGTGGTTTCGTTTCTCTATTTATTAAATTAAGGTGCAGCTCAGCTTGCAGCCAGAGGACAAATCCGTGTTATTACCAAGGTGATGGGAAGTGCCGAAAGCGGGTGCTCTCCCTCATTCTACCCACCTGACACTGCTTATCCTGAGAGCATATTAAAAAAAATAATGATCTAATAGCCATGATAGGCTGAGGAAGAGTAAATTTAGAGGAAATTCACCATCCTGTGCATAAAAACAAGGTATGTTTTAAAAAAATTATAGAACAGCCGTGGCCATCGGACTTGCTTTAATCCAGAGAAGTAACATCCAGCCTTCTTCCTAAATTTAAGAGAGTCAGAACAACCTTTTAGACAGACACTGAATTTCAGACATCGTTTTAATATTTGAGCTTCGAAACTGTCTGGGAACATTAAATGTATTGGTAATATGCAATTTTATTACTAAGTGTAAACAACAATTCAGTCTGTACACCTTTAACATAAATAGCTTAATTCTAATGAGAAAACACATTTGTTTCAGTTTCTCACAGGCACATTTGAATTACATCTGAGCTAAAAGCACAGCCTTGATTTTGAATTCATTAATGACGTCTCATCAACAATGAAGCTGAATGAAAACTTGTCATAAATAAATGTAAAGGACATTGATGTGGGAAAAGATATTATTTCATTAGTTGCACAACTCTTGCTACATATAGAATTACAAAGGAAAGTAGTTTATAAAAGAATAAATATATTCTATGTTTACAGTAATTTAAAATATTGTAACCTATTCTGGTTGTCCATTACATTGACTGCAATATAAGCGGAATTTTTTACAGAAACAAATTTAATGCAGCTCTCCTTACTGCCAGTGCAAAAGGCTTTAAAAAAATTATTACTTTAGAAAAGTGTCTTGAGCTGGGAGTCCTAGAGTTAGTGTCAGTAGTATAAAGTTTATTCCAACAAACTCTCAAAAATTTATGTGTTACTTTGGCAAAGTGATATGGGAAGGCTGCAGAGCGGTGTTCTGGAAATAGATATCCCAATGAAGATTAACAATGAGGAAGCTTATTCTGAATTAATGAATATACATGTTGACTTTCAGCTTCAATTCACTGGAATAATTACTCCATATTAACATTGCAATCAGCAATCTCAGTTTCAGGTCACTGACTACCTCCTGAAAAGTGTTGCCCCCTCCACGCCAAACTGTGTGGCACAGTAGACACGCTGGAGGGAAGGGATGCCATCCAGAGGGACCTGGACAGGCTTGAGTGGTGGGCTCGTGCAAACCTCATCAAGTTCAACAAGGCCAAGTGCAAGGTCCTGTACCTGGGTCAGGGCAATCCCAAGCACAAACATAGGCTGGGCAGCCCTGAGGAGAAGGACTTGGGGTTGTTGGTTGATGAGAAGCTCAACATGAGCTGGCAATGTGCGCCCCCAGAAAGCCAACTGTATCCTGGGCTGCATCAAAAGAAGCGTGGCCAGCAGGTCAAGGGAGGTGATTCTGCCCCTCTACTCTGCTCTGGTAAGACCCCACCTGGAGCACTGCATCCAGCTCTGGAGCCTGCAACATAAGAAAGACATGGGCCTGTTGAAGCGAGGCCAGATGAGGCCCACGAGGATGATCAGAGGGCTGGAGCACCTCTCCTATGAAGACAGGCAGAGAGAGTTGGGGTTGTTCAGCCTCGAGAAGACAAGGTTCCAGTGAGAGCTTATTGTGGCCTTCCACTACTTCAGGCTTAAAGGGGGCCTACAGGAAAGATGGGGAGTGTAGCATTAGGATGAGGGGATAACGGTTTTAAGCTGGAAGAGGGTAGATGTAGATTAGATATTAGGAAGAAATTCTTTACTGTCAGGGTGGTGAGACACCAGAACAGGCTGCCTGGAGAATTTTTGGATGTCCCATCCCTGGAAATGTTCAAGGCCAGGTTGGATAGGGCTTGGAGCAACCTGGTCTAGTGAGATGTGTCCCTGCCCATGTCAAGGGGGCTGGAACTACATGATCTTCAGGGTCCTTTCCAACTCAAACCATTCTATGATTCTATGATCACCATGAACTTGGTGAACAGTGTCAGTCATTAATTAGCATAACCAGAGTGAGCAGGTGACGAGGCATGGTGCTGCACAGTTTTGAAAATGATTTTGCTTTGCATCGCCCCTCTATTTTAATTCTGCTGATTTTTGTTACTGTTTAAATTTTTGTTCCATTCTTCTGCTTTGAATGAACTTTTTGGTAAAGATGGGGAAAGGGTGAAGATAGGATGATGGTTTTGGAAATGGCACTACAGAGCCGTTCACTGACAGGCCACCAGTTCTCATCTATTCCAGGATACTAAAAGCAAACATTATCTGAGTTTGATCGATTTTCATTTCCCATGCAAAATAGGTTGCTTAACTACGACCATTTTTGAATATGTAGATTTCTGTTTCCTATAAATCCCCTGAATAAATGTGGGAGCTTGTCTATCTCAAAATGGGCAGATACAACAAAGCACCTGCTTTGTTGATGTATGGATACATCAACATACAGCACCTGAAGTGTTGATGTATGGATACTGAAATAAAATTTTACTCTTAATATTTCCTCTAGACTATTTTCTTTACAAACTCCCAGAGAATCTCTCGCTTTACTTGAATGGGCTTCAGGAGTGAGCAGAACAGATCTGATGTTATCTTAATTTAAGGACTGATAATACAACACTCCTGTGGACTGGGACCAAGAAAACAGCCTAGCATCTCAAACCAGGACAGAATCTGATGGGCTGTTGAATCTTGGAAAACCCACGTACCAAAGCAAGTAAAAAATGAGTTACATCTTAACAAGTAGCACAGCTCATTATATTTTTGTCTTATTATACAGTTTTCTAATGATATTACTATATAAAAATCCTGATCTAGTTTGCCATGCAGTTATCTATTCTTCAAACAATACCTTTAAAATAAACAAACATAAATACTTATTTTTTCCCAAGAAGGCTATTTTGTTTAAATGTCTTTAGTGCTGATGATAATGACAGAACCAAAAAAAAGCCATTTAAAAAACAAGGAAGGTATATGGCCAGGACTAAGTGCTATTAGCTGCTAATTTGCCTTTTGTTAATCTCTTTCTCTCAGTTTTAGATGTTTATTCTCTACCAGATCATCAGACAAAAGATAAAGGGTATGTTATGTGCTTTCCTGAAATCAGATTCAATTGCTTTCATTGGAAGAAAGCTTAGTATCACATCATTTATAGTCTGAAGTGTAAAAAGCACAATGTACACTATGATCTAGAAAGTAAATATATATGCAAATAAAATAAAAGTTGCAATTTTCAGAGCTCTACCATTATTATGAATGCTATTTACCCCAGTTAAGAATGTTTCCATTAATTATCTTTTATCTAAAGGGGGCATTTATCTAAAAAACTTTAAAGAACCACTTTGAAATGAATTTTCACAGCATTCACACCCTGTCACAGAAATACAACTAAAAAAAGACCAAACCCTTATAGACTTAAAAGCTTAAAAATCAAACCCTAGTACACTCAAAATGCAAATGAGAGAAGGAAATAGCCAGGTGGATATAAAAAAAGATGTGCTTGAAACTTCTGTTTTTGGAATACTGATATTAGAATTTCTAACAATAATACTCATTGCAAGATAAGTTTTATGGAAAGAAATGTTAGTATGGAAATAAAAGCTTGGTCTTTTGCATTGCAGAGAATCATTCTCCTTTGAGAGCATGACCACAGTGGGATAATTAGTCTGACATTTAAATGTTTCCATACTTTTAAATTGTTTATGCCCTTTAAGCAAACCAGCTGATTATGAACTTCAGTATTTTTCAACAGTCTAGGGAGTGTCCTAGGTTGCCAATATGTAGACAATTCACCAAAACACATCCAACTACGCTTAATTTAATCAAATTTAAGTACTAGTAGATCTTTTTCCTTTGACAAAGCAAGTCTTTATTGCTTCAAGTCTATCATCAACTAAATCTTCTTGTAATGGCTGGTAGTAAACACAATGTCAGTGAACACTGAATGAAGGGTAGCTTAATAAAGCAACTTTAATTTAAAGAAGTCTCCTTAATTTATGTTGTGTGATATGCAGGTTTTTGGCACAAGTTACAGAATGTGAAGCATAAAGTAACAATTGAGGAATATGTTGTCTAAGGAAAATATTAGGAGGGAAAAAGTTATTTTTGATATTTTACTGGAAGGGTCGGGTTGTCTCTTCGTTCACATAAAGACACGCAGAACACTGACCACTTGTTTAAGCTCCCTTCTAGGCAAACAGACACCTAGCCTTGTTCAGAAGGCTCCTGTCTTGCCCTTACTGCAGCAAGCAGCATTCCCACTGTGCCCCGCTCCATGAAGGGCAGAGCAGTGGGAGAAGTCACACCATCACCCAGCTTTCCTACTCCACCTCCTTCTCCTGAGGGAAGACTGTGGACAACAAGCAGTGGCTCTCCTTGGAGAGAGTAGGAAAATAGAGAGAAGGGAAACGCTGCAGCCTGGGAAGAAAACAGAATTTACTTGTAAGGATTAACAACAAACAGCAAAGACCCTCCATGTGCGTCATCTCTTTTTGATTCCCACCACTCTCCATCACTTGTTAGCCACATGGGCACCACATAAACCTGGCACAGCAAAAAGGAAGTTGCTTAATAAATGCAGTTTCTTCTTCAGCCCAGCCCAGCTGGCCTATGAAGGCCACAGGTACTTGCAGGTGTTTCTGAAAGCAACCCGGAGCGACCCTCTTGGACCTGTCGGGCATCTGTCAGGGAGGCAGGTATTCTAACCTGACCTGCAGCAGCTGGGCAGCCAACTCATTTGGAGTCAGCACAGCTGTCATTACATTGAAGCCAAATTCCCAGTTCTTGAGAGGCGACATTCAACGTTGGTTTTTTTTATGCTGTTAACTCAGAAGTCAGCCATGTGCTGTTTAAACTATTCTAAATACAGATTTTACATACACAGAAAGCAAGAAGGGTTTCCACTGGTGATATGCGAGTTGATGTGATTAATAGGGCTTTTTCAACCCTGACTACCATTATTTCCATATAGCCTGAGACTAGATTACTGCTGTCCTAAGAGGTCCTGCACACTCTTACAGTTAAAAACTTTTCTTAAAATGAATGTAATACAAACTTGAAAAAACCCCACGCCATCTCCTAATATTATTTTCTTTTCATTCAGAACCAGTTGTGCAATAGGGAGGACACACACATACGTTGACTTTTATTCAATAATACAGAACAGCTTTCACCATTCAGATAACATGTCACCGACCTCTTCCCAGATCAGACTAAAACTACCATTAATGCCCCAAAAATAACACAATTAATGTTATCCCTTGGTACAGGAAAGTAGTTTCAGTGCCAATTTTTGAAAAGTCTTCCTCCCCCCTTTCTCCTTTTCTTCTGCCCCCTCCTCCTCTGCAACTATTCCACAACGTGTCCTTTGGCAGAAAACTGGGACACACATCTAGAGGAGCAGACTGCATAATGGAAAACACTAACCCTAAAACAGGTATAAGGGTCACAGTTAACAGGCGCTCCTATTGAGAAGCTGGTTCAAGAAAAGTCTAATGCAGCACTTGCAGATCTGGGTAAGTGGGTCTTACTACTACTCCCTATCCTGATCTGAGGACCACATTTTGAAAGGTAACTGAAAAGCTAGGAAGGGCGCAGAATAAAAAGCCAGGAAACCTATTTGAAGTCTGGAGAAAATATCCTATGGTCAGAGACTTAATGAGCTCAGTCTATTTATTTATTTATCACAAACAAGATTTAGTGGTGACTTAATTACAGTATATGGGACTTTCAAAGGGAAGAAACAACAGATATTAAAGAGCTTCTTGACGTATTGGAAGAAGTAAGGACAGGACAAAAAAAAACCACCCCCCCCAAACTTCCATTGGCCAGAAATAGAAGCTGGATGGATTCAGCCCAGATTAAAGCAGTGTATTTTAACAGTGGATTAACCACTAAGACAAACCAGAGTTATCCCCCACTATCTCCAAGTACAGACTAGATGCAATTCAAGGAGACTTGTGTTAGCAAAACACAATGTATACTTTAATTAAACATCCATGACTTGGCTCTATATATGGCTAACTATGTGCCATATAAGGTTCTGGAAAGCACCGGAATGCACTGGTCAGCATTCACAAAGTGCGCCTTTAGCTCTGGCTTTCTTGAGAAGAAACAGCAGCTAGTAATCTTCCAGAAAAGAGAAAAAACTCTTTCAAAAGCTGATTCAGCATAAGAAACAATATTTAAATTTTCTGAATTGATTTCACTCACCATTCTTGGTTAACCTTTGTAAATCCTTGTAACCCATTGTAAACATACCACTAGACAACAATACTACAGTTCCAGTCTGGCCTTAAAGGAGTGGTTCAGCCTAAAAGGCTTTGACGTCCCCAGTTCAGCTGAAGGTGGGCTTACAAACAGTGACAATGCAGTCAGAAACGGTTCTTGTTCATGGAACTTTGGCTGGGCACTGCTCTTACAAGTCCAAAGACAATTCTTCAGCCTACACAAATTAAGAGCTACATTGCTGAAAAGTGCCTTAATTCACTAAGATGCCTAAATAGTTATTAATAGGGCAATTTCAGAAAAATAATGTAAAAAATCTCAGGGTTTTTTTGATTAATATTAAGAAGTACACACAATAAGCCTCTCATCAACACTCACTTATCACTAGCTAGGCCTTTTTTAAAAAATAGATACAAAAGTTACTGAATCAAATACAATAAATAAAATAACTGAGAAATACAATTTTGAAAAGTCCTTTGTCTCTTCAAGGAATGGTCAGCATCAATCATAGCATTGCCCCTACAGCTATGTTAATGATAACACTGAAGCAACTGACACGGCCCTCTGGCATGGTTTATTTCTTGAGCCTGTGCTACTTACTTTGGTGATACACAGATTTAAACACCACCTTGGGAAAAACGCCTTAAAATGATAAAAATACAGTTGAATTGTGGGTTGTCCTTAATGTAGATACGATGAACATCTGGGAATTGCTAGGGTTAATGAGTATGTGACACAGCAAGGTGGATTCACTCACACATCCCTTAATTAACACATTTATAAATATTCATAGGTCAACTAGATCTTTAATTATTCCCAGAGACTTTGAGAAGCCTAATCTTCTTTTAAAACCTTAGCCTTTTATCTTTTTATCTACTAGGGTTTTTTTGACCAAGTGTTAAATCTGTCACTTGAAAAAAAGCTGTGAATTAAGGAGTGCTCATTAGAATTTGGAAAACTCATTTCAGTGAGAAGTTAATTTAATTAAAATAAAAGTGAAATATGAACAGCATGGTGCAACAAGCTGAACAAGGAACACTAAAAACATGTACTACGCTGTCTTAGTTCAGGTGTAATACCATTTTGTGTTGCTATTTTTCCCATTAGAGTAAAGCTCAAGGCAAAAACTAAATAAGGACTTACTATTTTATTGTACAGATACATGAATATGTCTCATGAGTCTGCACACATATCAGTACACGACAAGTCTGTCCGTATACTGCATAGATGAATCAATTACCAACAACCTCATTTTCTTCCTCCACAGTAGTTCAACCGTGTCATTCCTCTACTCCAGAAACAATGCCAAGCCACGATGGGACCTGCCTGACCCGTTACAGTATGCCAGAAAAGCACGGACCAGAGTTTGTTGGAGGTGCTGGTACAGCATCCTTGTCCTGTATCAAGACATTTTTACCACACCTATATTTTGCAATGCAGCCCTGCGGGCGGAGAGGATGCAGATGCCCAGCACAGTCCTGCACTAAGTCAGCTGCAGCATTGCAAGTTGGCCCAGGCATCTGCACCACTCTACGTATTTCAACCTTGCCTACTAAATACTGCCCTCTCCCATCTGGTCTGCTGCTCCGTCACTCTTGATCCATACTTTTGCAGGAAAACATGCATGGAGATTAACTCTGATTAAAAAAAAAAAAAAAAAAAGAAAAAAAAAGAAAAAGCTTACCAATTTCAGCCCAAGAACTGTTCAGAATCACCTCTTCAGAAGAGCGAAATCTCTCAAATAGACTCATATTAATCTCCAAGAACAACTGAATGACAGGAAAATAAAACCTGTAGTGCTTAGAAACCTGTTACCAACCCTCCTCAGGTTCCAATTTTGTTCTTCTCTTTCCTGTTACAGATTTTCCTTTGGCAGAAACAACTTTGCAGTATCACAGCTGAAATATCACCTACAAAGAATCCTATACTCTGACTTTCATGAGATCAGTCATCCTTAACTGCTGAAACACCAGTCCCAACTGGACACCAGTCACAACTCTTCTTGTGAGGACCTGCAGCTCCTAGATACCCGTGCAGATTTTGCCCGACTTAAGAGCCCAGTGATGGAGGTAGGAAGGGTGGGAAGCTGCACTACATCAGCCAGACAAGAGAGCCAGACAAGAGTTGTACAGAGGGCAACTATAGACTAGTGTAGGTAATTATTGGATATGAATGTGCAGACACTTTCATTTAAAGGTCAGAAAATAGGCAAGAAATAGGTAGAAAATGGCAAAAATCCATAGCTATTTCAAAAGGAAAAAAAACAACTCCCGTGTTTCTCATGGAATCAGAGAAAAAAAAAAGTTAACTGAATTGCAAGTAATTTGAGCTGGAAGAGACACTGCTGAAAAGGAAATGTACTTCAAAAATCTTACAAAGACTACAGGGGATGCACTTGCAGTCAGTTGGAAGTTAGCAGCAGTGTAACTCTCGAGTCTCTTTTGGTGACAGAAAACTCGATCCCAATCCAAAACTGAATTGTTTCTTTGCCTAGCCAAAGGCTGCATACTGGAAGATGAAGGCAAAATAATACAAGATTTGTGAAAACAGTTTTATATTTTGCCAATGAAAACATTGGCAAAATATAATTTGATATCTGTGTTTATACAACTTACTGAGGAGATAATTCACTGTAATGATATAATCAGAAACTGACAGCTTGTGTATCTTCAATATTTTAATTGTGAGGACACTGAGAAGAAATTAAGAATCAACTTTTATAATATTGGTATAACACATAAAGAAATAGACATTAAACCCCTCATCAGCATATCTGCACCTAGTGTACTACTTTTTGGCAGTTTTGCGTCTCCAAATTTCTTTCCTTGAAAAGACAGTATGTTCTACAATCCCTTTTCTTATATTCACAACCATTTTTCCATTATATCCTGCTCCCATTCTCACTCATTATGTTTTTTTTTTCTTTTCCTCAGTTCTTTCCCTTTGAATGACCTCAAGATCGTATAAGAAATATATTATCAGCCTCTAAGCATTTTATCACGAAAAATGCATCCTACTAAAATAAAATCAACTTCCTAAAAATACCCTGGTTTGAAGACTTCAGGAACTACATTCATAGTACAATGACAGATAAATACAAAGCAACAGAGAGCAATTATAGCTACAGGTGTCCAATGTGTGGCAATTATTCCTTTACAAAGAAGCACAATAGCACAGTGCCTACATTGAAGAACATAAGTTATTATTGAGTGTTATATGCAATTTTATGTATACAAACATAAATTAGATTTTGATACTGCACACAAATTCAGTTTGAACAGTTCTGAATATTGTAAACACAATTACAAATCCAGAAACGACATCCAGCCTCACACTGCTAAGCATATAATCTCCATGCCCACAAATGCAAAATGACACTTTCCATATTGGTTGTAGCTAGTTCTCTCATTGCAAAGAGGCCATGTTCCCATTACATAGCATTTAGTGCTCTGGTTTTAAAATACAATTGTTCTTTTTTTATGTTTTTTCACTTCATAATAGCTTAGTTAATGTGAGGGCTGAGCAAATGAAATAAATCTCACCCATTCTAGCTACTGATGAAGTCCTAACAGCAAATCATCACCAGAATTGCAATAAAGTTTTGTTTTGTAGGGAATTAGTTGGTTCACCTAATGAAAGAGTTGAAAAGCAAATTAATATATTTGTATAGTCAGTGCTCAGGGGACCAAAACTTAGGACGAATTGAGCAACTGAGTTTTTGACTGTATGGAAGTAATTACTATTAATTTCGGTAATAAAATGCTGAAGTGCATTGTACTTTTCATGATGCAGCTGGTATGGCTAACAGTGCTTTGGAAAAGATTAACTTCCTTTCGAAAGAGGCAATATGAAAGAAGAATTAGTGAATATGAGACAAAAGACATGGTATTGTGATACAATATAAAAAAACATATAGAACATGATGAGTACTGTACAAGGTTCACATTGAGCAAAGGCTAATGGAAAAAAAGGATAAAATTATATGATCATGAGCAAGGGAAGTTAAACAAGTATGATAAAACTGTAAATATAACTGCAGGATTTCATACACCAGATTAATGATTAGATTCAGAAAAGTACAATGGCAAGTCAGAAATCTTACTGCAGTTTTGTTGAAGGTTGTCGAAATTCCTTCACCAAAATAATATATCAAAATTAAAAAAAAAAATCAAGTAGATAATACATTAATTATTGTAAATATAAACTGATCAAGTATACTGTAAACCTTTTCAGAAATACCTGTAAATATTTCAATTGAATTGTAAATGTGAATACTCAAATGTTGATGGGGTGAAAAACATGTCACTTGCATCCAGGCTGAATTTGCCATTATTCATCTTTTATTTTGCAACAGCACTGTTTCTCAGAATAGCAAGCTGGAAGTGCTGGGATTCTGGTCATGGTTTTGAGGAACTCCCTGCAAAACCAAGAGTTCCAGGATAAAAGTTGTTGGCTTTTGCTTTATGACACTCAGTGGAAAGTCTTGTTCCTTATATAAACTCTTAATTTCAAATGTTTAGTTGAAACACACATATGACTTTGTACTAAAACCAGGCTCTTTCTACACTCCCTTGTTTTGTTTCGGTCATTTCTCCCACTAAATGGAAGTTCAGAACTAAAGTCGCAAGCATCACGAATATCTTCATCTGTTCTTACGGGAGTAAAATCATTTGTTGAGTGAATTACCAAAAAAAAACCAGTGTAAGAGGAAAAGCAATGCTTTTTATCCAACAAGCAAGTTCACTACAAAACAGTTCTTCACATCAGAATTCAGTATAATTGTCAGCATTTTTCCAAGCATGCTAAGGGATGCAAGAGAAAAATTTACTAAGGGAAGTGGGATGAACAAAAGATCTACATGAAAACATCACCGAGTTCTGCAAACAGAGCTTGGCCTGTGACTATATGTGGAGAACTAGTGTCTCCTCCCCTGATTCAAAACCAATTAGAAAGGCTATGCTTTATAAATGTTTTGCTTTTAGCTTTTAATATAATGGACATCTCTATTGTATAGCTGAAAAATCAATAAGTACAGATCAACAGAAATGCAAATATCAGCAACTTTTTGCTAGTACTGTCTATGTAGGGTTTTTTAAACATTGTTTCATAACATTAAGTAACTTTGGAAAGCACCCTGACAAAAGTACACTAATGCATGCACTGAACAGGCAGGTGGCATTCAGTGGGCTGCCACCCCTTATCGTCTTCTGCTCTCTCCTAATGGCCAGTGTACTTTACAGTGCTGCAAAAAAGAAACATACGAACCCATCTTTCCTACTTCCAAACTAGCTGTTGAAGAGGGAAAAAAAAAAAGCTTTAGATTGCCAACCATAATTTAGTTATTCTGAAGATAGTATCCAAAACTCGCCAATCAGATATTCCTGGTATTATTGGTGAAAAGTAGGCGAGCAAGAAGATCTAAAAAAGGATGTTAGGAACAGGCTAGCAGACACCTTTCTGCAGGCAAGAAGTTACAGTATTTACTACAACCTACAAAAAAATAAAAATAGATTATTAAATACATAGAAAATATTTTGTAGACATTATCAGCCACGGCATTCTTGACTGCACAGAAACCAACTTGCCATGTGATACTTTCTTACATTTCAGATATATCAGAAGCACAGTGAAGTACAAGCACCACTTCTGTCCAGACCAAAAAGACCAAAAAGGCAGCTGTGTGCTGTCTTGCTCTAGCAAAGCGTATTTCCTCCTATCATTCAGCTATGCACACTTTTTTCATTGGATTTATTTTAAAGTTGTGGGTTTTTAAAGTTTTAATTATATGTTTTTAAAGAAGGCTATCCAAATCAATATCCACTGGATTTTTTTAGTTTTTAGTCTTTCCATAATAGATTTTGATCCCCTCTAAAGAATACTGTACCTACTACTTAACTGTTATGAAGATCAAACAGTTCCATCCTAAAGACTGTGAATGATGCTCCAGGGCTAAATTTCAGGCACATCAAGGACCTTCTATTTGTTCTAACTGTATAGAAGGAAATAATTCAGGTACATCTCAAGTAAGGCAAGCAAAAATCCAGTTACTACTTCTGAATATTTAGTTGTTAGTGCTTTTAAAAAAGAAATTGAATTTCCTTATACATTATTTGCAATGTGTAATATGAGTATCATTGATATACATCCTACTCGTATTAGTTTTATGATAAAACATAAAATAAGTACTCTAACGCCAGAAATACTGAACTGTATATCTTAATTGCATGCTCTATGATACTGATTCAACAAAAATCTTTGTTAACATTACAAATCAATCAGCATGGCTTGTATTTAATCACTGCTGTAATTGCAATCACAAGTGCAATTGCTGATTCTTTTTTGAAGTGCCGGGGGGGATACCTTTATACCTTTTTGGTAAGATGAGAAACGGGAATATCTGGTGTCTGCTCCCAGTTTCTGGATTTCCATTTACTCAAGCCAAGACAAAAAGCCATGGGCAGAATTCTGAAAAGCTGACTCTCAGTTTCACACTGCGATGGACACCTATTGCAAATTGTAGCCCACAAAAGATGCAGTCACTAGAACAGTTTGTCTCAAAAACCGTGGTACGTTTCCTATTCATTTTTTCCCTGCATGATGGGAACATAGCAGTTCTGTGAATAAGCCCCTTAACATCTCTCTATTAGGACAGGAGATATGAGTAGCAATTATGATAATTAAATGTAATTACATTAAAAATAATTAGCACTTTAGCTATCAATTGCTGTGCACTGCACAGCAATTAAAAACAGACCACATTTCAGTATAATTTTTATTACCCTGTTCTTCATTCAAAACAGTAAATGGTAGAGAGTATTTTCTTTCCATGTGTGCTGTGCTCTCATTTTAATGCGCACTATCGTCATCTGAGTAGAATAAGTACTACCAGAGGTGACATAATTGTCAAAACATTACAATTTGAACCTTTTCCCAAAAGACTCAAGTAACTTATTTTAATGTATACTTATGAGACCATGAACAAAAGATGCCTGCCATCTAACTTTATGGTTTAACAGATCTCTCCTCATTAAAGATATTTAAACACAATTAAAATGGATGATAGGATCGAATTGAGTAAACAAACTTTTGAACAGACTTTATTACTGATTGACTACGGCATTAATTCTTTGGGCATGCCAGTATTTTGCAAGATTTCACTCGGACTGTTTGTACATATATAATAGAAAACACACTTTAGCTTTTATAGAATCTAGTTGATAGGTACGAACCCAAACCAAAACAACATTACCTTTCTGGATCTATGAAATTGCACTTTCTGCTGACACAGAACATGAGGTCTTCATAACAGATAACCTTCTAAGCAAATGCATGTAGCTTGAAATGCTCACAGCTGGGATTGATGAGAGACGTCTTACACAAAGTGTAAATGTACACTTCTACATAAAGTGTAGAAGTACACTTTGAAGCTGCCTCAGTGATGGATGGTTTCCCCAGACGTGCTCCTGAAAGACACCACTCCTCCCACTTATGAAGCAGATCCCTCTTTTCTTACATAAAATCTTAGGTTATTGAAAACTATTTCACTCTGAAAAGACACTAACCTTTGGTTTTCCCTACCTACCAACTGACATGAATCAACTGACCAGACCAAAGCGGACAACAAGCAAAATAAATTCGTTACTTGCCAGCCACCAGTTCTCCAAATTCAACTAATAATAGACTCAAAATTAAAATTGAGAAATGACAGAAATCCTGCTAGATCCACACAATAACATTGAACTTATTTGATTTGGCAAATACACGAATAATAACACAAGAAAAAGAATATATTCATAGAGTCATAGAATAGATCTAGTTGGAACGGATCTTAAAGATCATCTAGTTCCACCCCCCTGCCATGGGCAGGGACACCTCCCACTAGACCAGGTTGCTCAGAGCCCCATCCAACCTGGTCTTGAACACTTCCAGGGATGGGGTAGCCACAACACCTCTGGGCAACCTGTTCCAGTGCCTCACTGCCCTGACATTAAAGAATTTCTTCCTAATATCTAATCTAAATATACCCTCTTTCAGTTTAAAACTGTTACGCCTCATTCTATCACTACACTACCATGTACCACTCATGTATATATTCATGTACCATTTCTGATTTAGATGCTCCCAACCGGATAGGAAAGAATAAAATAAAAGTGATCTGGAAAAAACATTCAGCTGTCACCCTTAAAATGACCAAGTCAATAGAAATGCAGAAATAAGAAAGGGAGTCATTCTGCTATCACCCAGTGTACACCACCTGTGTAAATGGGTAATAGACACAGGAGAGACTGCATAAAATTGCAGAATTTTCCTAGCAGTGTAAACCATATGAACACATCAAGTTAAATAAAATTATACCCAAAGGAACCATGGAATAGACAGCTCTGAACCGAGCTGAACAGTATTTACTATTACCAAGGTACTTTTAGATAGCCCATTGCCCGAACACTACTTCTAAGCCAGTTTTAAGACAGCCTTTCTCCGATCCTGTGTCTGCATTTAGATGACAAGTACTGGAGGGTGTGAAGTACTTACTTGTACGCATTTGTGCAACACCCAGTACAATATTGTCCCAGCCTTGGGGTTTGACAATAGGTGCCACAACTATAAAAATGATTAATACCTACCCCTGGAAGACGTTTCTGGACAGCACATGAGATAGTAAGTATCAGTATCATGGATTCTACAAGTCATTTGAAACGTACTGATTAATCATCAATAGAGTAAATGTTTGCTGGTCTAGTGAAGCAACTAGGAATCCAATGTTTATCTGTGTTAAGAAAATCCATTATTTAAATACCATCTAAACACCTGCCTTATTCACAGACTTGTATTATAAAAATAAGTGTTCCCACACTTGGCACTTGCATTACTCTCCACTTCAGAAGGATTTTCTGAGGCCAAACCATTAGCTGCTCACACTCTGCGTCTTTTTTAAAGGCTAGAGCAGCATTAAGCACATGGCTCTTTCAAGCTGATTTACAGCATATACTCCATTTCTAATGGAGTGCTTATAGACCTGTGCTTTTAGGGGTTGCAGCACTTAAAGGCATTTTAAGGAATATTAAACTTTTATCTGTCATTTCTTCTATGTACCACATTCAACTTCTGCCCTCTACAGCCACAGTCTTTACAAACCTCTAAGGGAATTCTGGTTGACTGGCATAATTAGGGATAATGCCACTGCCCTCCCTCAGAAAAATCTGAGAGGTGATGGGTCAAGAGAATAAAACTTGTGTGGAACTGGGATCCTGGAGGATGACAGGGTGGGAAGAGAGAGAGAAGAGCAAGGGAAAGAGAATATCACTGGAGTTCATTCCAAGTCTCAGGTTTGCAAAATGTAATCTTACACTTGGTAACCTGAAGTGAGCTGGGAAGATGCTGCTTTGACTAACTGGCCAAGTACAATTATTTGATTTTGAGTTGATTTCAATAGATCCTGATTTTTCAGTATAATGGCAAAAACCTTAATTCAGGTCACACCACTACTACTTTGGAAATTTTTTGTTTAAAACTTTTTTCATTAGAGCAGACTTCCAAATAACACACTGCAAAAAAAAAAAAAAAAATCTAGAACAAACCCTTTTTTACCAAGTTTAGTCCTCTAACTTAAGTCAATCTGTATAACATCTTCCTTCAGGAGGATGCACAACTCATTCTACACTGCAACAGGTGGATGGAATTTAAATAATTTTATATAGACATGCACACACACATACGGTATCTAGACACAGAAACATAAACAATAAAGTTTATCAGGTATCATTAGCTGGCCAAGACATATTTTTACATGGTCCCTGTCTAAAGTTACTTATGAATCATATACTTCTAGGCTGTGCCATTAAACAAAACCTTTACATCTCTCTCCAAAATAAATTAAACTGTTAATAAATCTAACTTTAATATCTTATGTACATGGGTATCTTTCAAACCCAAGTTCAAAAAAAAGAGAGGGAACTTATCTCTGGAATGTTCTTGCTGGGAATGTTCTTCTTGTTGACAATGTTCATTACACATTTTTAATTTAATTTCTTCATTTACCTGTGCAATAGCTGGCATAAAACATAAGGTGATTGAACTAAATTACAACGAATTCAGAATATATAAATCTACACTTCTAAAAGTATGCAAAAACCCCTCAAAGGTGGTAAGAAGAATGAGAAGAGATTAAAAAAAAAAAAAAAGGTGGAGCTGAAGGTATAGGTTTTCTTTGATACAAAAAAAGAGGGACAGAAGAGGGAAAAAAACCCCATCCTTCTCTGTCGTGATAAAGAGGATGCTATCCAACGGATGATGATGTATAAAAAGCGAATCAGCTTAAGCTGCAACAAAGAATCAAGGTAAATAACAGGGAAAGCTCTTCCAATCTTACGATGATGAAAGGCAGCAATAGGAAGCTTGTAGTCTCCTTCAGTGAAAGTTTTAAACACCTTAGACAAAACCTCTTTCAGGGTTAAGTACAGTACATCCTGCATCAACGCCAACTGCTGAATTAAATGATCTCTGGGGGTCCTTCCTAGCCTCACATTTCCATGAGCCCTATGATCTCTGCAGGTAACACATTAGAATATGCTATTAATCCCACTTCATGTTCCAGTTACAACACTCCCTGCAGGGCAGGAAAAAAGTAAATCCTGGATTTAAGTCACAGCCAGCACCTGTAATATTCTTGTAGAGAGTTGAAAGGTGACAAAAAATAGCCACAGAAGTGTTAACTCTGTGACCTACATTTGCACCAGAGTAACACAAGCTTGGGTGATATCAGCAGTGGTACTATCTGACACTCTGTTTGCAGAATAATATACATATATTTTGTGGGGCTGTCCTTCATATGTGGAGAAATATAAATAAGTTTCACTCAGAGCCCTCCAGCCCAAAATGGCTATAGGACACACAGAGTCAATCAAGAATTTATCAGATTGTGCTGCTGAGCGAGCACGGGGTTTTCACACTTAGTTGCATATATTTACCAAGCCTTCTTTATGTACGTATTTATCTTATGTAAGTAATAGCTTCTGGTTCAGAAATCGATAGTTCTGTCGTACATTTGTTACACGGAGTGATTATAATGCCCATTTTTCAATCAGGAAAAAATAATCAATGCAAAATGCCCGTTTAATGCAGATAAAGGAGATTGAAAAGTTTATGGTAATGGCTGGGGCCAGAAAGAGCCTTTACGAAACAGCTCTGCAAAGAGAAGGGAAGGCATGTGAACTTTAATCTTGTATAGTTGGAGCGTGTGTATAGCTGGAGTGTTTGTGCAGGTCAATGTAACCGAACAGAAACTTATTTGCTTCTTTATTATTTAAAAGGTACAGAATAAATAGATCATTTACAAAACTGTCAACCTACAGTAGGCTGTCCATGACATTATTCACTCAGCTTAACATGTGCTTACTAAAATAAAAATGAAATCATACCACTTACATCGAAATGAAAGAAAACGACAAGTTTTCATAGCCTAGGACTCTGTTCCTCTTTTTATTAAAACCTACATAGTAGTAAGCCTCTCTAGCGCTGTATTTATTAATATTCTAAGAAATAAACTAGAAAGAATTTTAATCAAGGCGTGCTTTCCAAATACTGTCTTGTTAATAGAAGATACTATTCATATAGCTATTTCATGCTAAAGAACTGCATAGTATTACCATTCCTGCAACCTGAAAGTGCAAATAAGCATACTTAGATATGATGTTGGAATTAAGGTGACTACAAATCTATGAGAAAAACCTGTAAGGTTTTCTGACAGTGATACCTGCTAGCACGTAGGTCAGTGCTAACACCTGTTTAAGAAGCCTTCACAAGCAAAACATCCGTGATGAGGATAAACTATGCTTATTAAATTTCCAAATGACAGCAAAAGGGGAAAGACTTCCTGAATATGCGAAGACAAGATTCAATTTCAAAGGATTTTTAAAAAATTCAAAAATGCAAGTTAAAAAAAAGTATTTCAATATGAGAAAGAGCAAGGTCCAACATTCATGCAGAAACAATAATTGCCTAAATACAGAACTGGTAAACTGCAGGCAGGCAGACAAGCAGGAAGTCTACAGAAAACAATCAGGTCATCTGGGATTCTTAGTGGGGCACCACAAATTATCACATTGATGCAAAAGGCAAAAAAAGCCGTCCTTCCATTCAGCTTTAGAAAGGCATCAGATTTTGTCCACTTTATTTTGGCCGCTCTAAGATGCCACGTTTCAGGAAGGATGCGAACCAGCTCATGAGAATCAAGAAGAGAGCAAAAATCTTTTGGCACCTAGAAAAAGCGATTTTAGAGAAAGCTTAAATATCCTGGACTTAATTAACTGCATGAAATGAAGACTGAGGTCATGATGGCAGTTTTCAGCTGTGTCAGAAGGCCACTTCAAGGACTATGGGATGATCTGTACTTTGTATCTATGGCGAGTAGAGCAAGGAAAACATTTAGGTTGGAAGAACTTTTAATAGTAAGGAAAGTGAAGCATGAGGACTTAATTTCTGTGAAGCATGAGGACTTAATTTCTGTATCCATCACTGAATCATCTATATCAATAGCTATCAGGAATGCTACAGATATTATTAATCTGGTTGTGTCAGGGACATGTCTGAATGACTTCCAGAGTTCACTTGCACTCCTATATTTCTATGGTGGTTTTCTGCATACTGCCAAGCACACACATCTGAGTCTCTAAAGACATGTGTACACAGAAGTAGTTTTGTTCTTTAAATAGGTTTCACGTTGTGTCTCTAGGACAGAGCAATCACCTTAACAAAGCTGTGTGAAGACAAAAAAACCCCATACACTAAGTTTTTAAAAAAAAAAACAACAGAAGGGAATTTGGAAAAGCTCAACATTATTATTCTTCCTTGTGTAGTTTTTACAAAAAAGAAAACTGTAAGCTAAAACTTTCATGCTTTACATTATAATCCTGAAATCCTTTACCACATAAAATGACCAAAACAAAGAGCAGCTTTGCCTAGCTCAGAATATACAGCTTGAGAAGTCTCTACTGAAAAAGTGGTCATGTTAGCACTTTGCTGGAGAGGGTCCAGCAAAGGACAACAAAGATGATTAGGGGACTGGAGCACCTTTCTTATGAGGAAAGGCTGAGGGACTTGGGTCTCTTTAGTCTAGAGAAAAGAAGATTGAGGGGGGATCTTATTAATACATACAAATACTTAATGGGAGGATGCCAGGGGGATGGGAGCAGTCTTTTTTCAGTGGCGCCCAGTGATAGGACGAGGGGTAATGGGCATAAACTTGAACATAGGAAGTTCCATCTTAACATGAGAAGGAACTTCTTTACTTTGAGGGTAGTGGAGCACTGGAACAGGCTGCCCAGAGAGGTGGTGGAGTCTCCCACTCTGGAGACATTCAAAACCCGCCTGGACGCTGTCCTGTGTAACGTGCTGTAGGTGACCCTGCTCTGGCAGGAGGGTTGGACTAGATGATCTCCAGAGGTCCCTTCCAACCCTAACAATTCTGTGAATTCTGTGAATTCTGTGAATTTTTCAAAATAAGGAAAATGAGATGCTTCATTAACGTAAATCAAAGCAAACTGAACAGACATAACCATAAAAAAGATTTTTGGAATGTATTACATGTTTTGTTTTGGGTTTTTTGTTTGTTTTTTTATGTTTGTTTGGTTTTTGTTATTGTTGTTTTATTTTAAATAAACTGATGAACAGATCACCATACTTTTAATTCAAGAAACTTTCAAGTTGAGTTACAAGAACTGTAGTGAAGAAAAATTAAGTGAATGCGAAATGGTCAGCTGAGGAAAAAAATAACAAATTAATTAAATACTTATAAATATATAACAGGCATCCTGTAGGGATGAGTAGGTCAATGATTTGCACTAGGTTTTTTAGGAGAGAAGCACAAGTGGGCTGCGGCTGTATCACTGGAAATGTAGGTCAGTTATTGGGAAAGCATTATTCTAGAAAAACATTAAGCATGGGAAAAAGTTGTTAAGGGAAACTAAAATTCACTGAAGGATTTTACGTTGCCTTTAAAGCTTGAATCAATTAAACTTGAATGAAGAGATTTGATAAAATAGGAATTAACCTTCACTTTTCTCTCATCGTAGAGATGTATCATTCTGTAATTGGACTGAATTGAAAAAAGAATATTTTAAATTTTTTTGTGTTCATTTCACATGCTTTTGTTCTTTATTGTCAAAGATACTTTACCCCACAAATTAGGATTCACATCATACCATTCAGGTATTAGCCAAACATTTTTGGAACTAATTGAATGTAAAAAGGAAAAAAGGCAGTTATTAAGTATGCGGGACTAGCATTTCTTAAGCTTGTTCTAGTTAAAAGTTTAAGAATGTACTATGCTTGAGCAAATATGTCACCCTTTATTGCTTCTAGGGTAATATACAACTGCCTTAACATCTATTACTTAGGCACAATATCACATTTGTATTATGGTATTAACTTACTCATTACAAAAAGCAAAATCTAAACCAAAACTCTTAAGCGAGCTAGACAAGATATAAATGGGGTAGCAGTTATCTTTATTTGACAAAAAAAACCCCAAACTTGGCTATGAATGGGATTTCAAAACTGAAAGTTGTTTTGGTAATGGTTCCCCAAGTCATTAAAATTAACTGTGTATTATGACATACAAACTGTAGGACTTCTTGGCATGTGGAATTTCCATTCACTGTAGAACAGTGCTGACTGTAAGAGAAGTAGGAAGTGACCTAAATTGTAAAGCTGCATCTGTATTTTGTCTGATAAATGAATCAACATACTTGTTTCCTTTTAAATAGATGAGAGGTATTTAGATAAGCAGACAATCTTTAAGCTAACCAAAACACAGACAAGCATATCACCACCTGTTTTATGTAAAATTATCTTGACTACAGGAGCATCCTCTGACTCGGATATCTAACACTGCCCTCTTCAGATTGTGCCGTTGTGAGTGGATGAGAAGATAAGCAGAACTGACATCTTTCTGCATATAAACATTGTGTGTATACAGCAACATGCACATATGGCCATACAGCAGATATCCAAATGATCTTTAGGGGTCTATTCAGACGTCAGATATTCATACAAACATATGTGAACTAACAGAAAAGCAAGCATATGCCAGACAAAATAAGCATAACAAACAGCACACACATACACCACTGAGTTCATATTACCCTTCTGAGTTAGTGTTATTACTATTATAAATTTGTATTATAAAATACTATATAAGTAACACGTCCATGTCAATGTGTTATACCTTACATATTTTTATATTATATTTATAACATATTATATTACTCTTGTTATTTTCTTTTTGGAAGCATCTACAATTCCTTTCTCCATTTTTAATTGTCTTCTTATGAAGCAAAACCTGAACCTCTGGATTTTGGCAAGTTAAGCTGCTGACAAGCTAATGTCATGCCCCTCTAATGCAAGACATATATCATACGAACCACATAGTATTTTTCAGCACTCACTCACAAAGCAGCTTGCCTAAAGCAAGGTCATATTTAGTCATTATATTAGAGAATCCTTCTGCATGAACATGTTAGCTATGTGGTGTGCCACTTTAATTTTATAGCAGCACTACTCCAAGTTTGATGTAAGTTTTTATGACCCAGAAGGTTATATCACTTAGGCACTCTGTCAAATATCTTCAGCCATATCAGTCAAGGTAGTTTTTGACAGAAGAAAGCAAAGCATGCACGCAGTAGGAAGACCAAAGGGTCTTTGCTGTTGTTTTGGTGTGGTTTGCCCCCAAAGGACGGAACACTCCAGCTGGTTCAGTTAAGGAGTCGCTGGAGCAGTATGTACGGAGCACTCCGTGACCTTCTTTTGTAAGTCACTTCCCAAGGTTAAGCCACATTTGAAAAGCATTGCTTTGTAGTATCTACAGTCTAAAATAACGTTAAATGACAAGCCGCATCCTTTCTGCCACATCATTTCACCAGTCAGCTGTTGGAGAAAGATGAATCAGTTCTGTTGCACTGGGATAATGCCAGAAGCGCTGCCTTTCCAGTTCTCTCTGCCAAAGGAAGGGAGAAAAGAAATACATACACACCTACATGCTCAGGCAGTTTTTCCCTGTATACTAGTGCCAAAATTGGTAAATAGGCAGATGTGAAGACACATTCAATACAGAATTGGAAACAAAGTTTATCCTACAGCTCATAACAAGCAACTGATCAAAAAGAATACTAGACTGTCATGAAAGTGTTTTCATGTATCTTTTGCCACATTTTATGTTTCTGTCTTTTTATCACTGGATAGTAATTCCTCACCACACCTAAATTCATAGGTTTCTATGTCACTGACAGCCAGAGGATATTTAGGTCTAACTCAGGGAATCACATTTCCATTAGCCCCAGTCCTGTGCACACTAACATAAACAGCAGCATGTGGAGAAGCGAGCTGTCGGTCTAGAACACAGCCCTGAAAAATAGAGAGTTTATTGTTTTGGTAGAAACTATCTGCTGTACCATGGAACACTCCAGACACCTGTAAGATGAAGAAGGGTGGGAAGCACTTCAAGCATACAAGCACAGAACAGGCACAAAGTCTTTCTAGGTGAACTTTTGATATATTTTCAGGACCGTGTAACCAACTACCCTGAAAAGCTTGTGCTAAATAAAATTAATAGTATGTGGCAGAGCTTTTGACATGGCATGAAAAACCTCAAATGCTACTGATGATGTACTAAACATCAGGGAACAGAGATAAAAGACCGTATTTCTGGGTAAAGGATTTTATTTTACAGATACCGAATGCATGACCACTTGTCCTTAAATCTAACTGAGTTTAAATAAAATTAATAGCTAGAAAAGACAGAAGCAAAGTAAAAAGCTATAAATGCAGTACTGATGAAACAATAAATTCCATAAAATAAGAGATTCTTCTTGTGTAGCAGGTTTTATTCATTCTGGGCAAGTGATCAGCCATATTAAACAGTTTTGAGGCCAAATAAAGCAAAATTGAGCAAAAGAAGACATAAGTTGTTTCACATAGGTAACATACAGGAAAGAAAACCTGCATGCACACAAACACACCTTTGCAACAATATAAAAATGTATGCTTCACTACAGGAGAAGCAGTGACCAGGAATACTAAAGATGCTGTAAGCTCCATCTTACTAGATTATAAAAAGGTATTTGATTCCTGTGTATCAATTAAAATTCTGGAAACACTCACAAATCCACTGATATTTAAATATAGTTATTTTTAAACAAACAAAAAAAAAATCTGAGAAAACACCTTACACCTCTTCCATCCTTGACTGAGTGACCACAAATTTCAGATGGTTCAAGTTAATTTCTCTTGTCAGAGAAACATTAGTACCAGAGAACCACATTTGCTAAACTGTGTTTATTTATATGACATAGAATTTTTTCTCTCTCTTATGAACATGTCTCATATGAACTTTCATATGAAAATGCAGTTATATATAAGCTATTTTGCAAAATTCAGTTAATCTATCCTGTTTGCTGTTCTCCCCTCTTCTTCAAATATGCCTGTCCTCCTTGAGCTATTTTCTTTCCACTTCATAAACAAGAGAAGTAGTGGCAGACTCAAAATATCTGTTGCTTGATACTGCTCAGCAGATTCACTTCCGTGCGTATTCGTACTTAATCAGGATTCTGCCATTTGCAGTATCATTATTAACCACTGCCCTTTTTCTTTCTGAGCACAATTATGAACGATTAACAAGACTTACCGTTCATTACAGACTTGTAATACAAGCTATTTTTCCAGAGATCTGTTTTGTAAATTCAGCATTATGCAAGGCTGGTGGGGTACTTCACAGCAAAACATTATTAGTACTCTAAATTTGCTATTCTTTCAATGTCTTCGATTATTGGAACATATGTCATTGATGAATAAATATCAAGAAGTAAGAGCTAGGATGTAAAATGGAATCCAAAGACCACAATATCACAGAAGACACAAAACAGCCTATAGCTGAGCCTAGCTCAGGTCTTCTTTTTAGAAACCAGAATTTTAAACGTACAGCCTGGTGTATCTGGAAGGACAAACGTCACCTGAACAGTGCACATTTTGTAAAAACACTGCTAGTTTCTGTTGGAAAAGCACTTAAGGAAAAAGAAAAACAAACGCAAAACACGGACAAATCCACATGAGCTGAGCCTCACCTTCCCACTTCTCCATCAACAACAACAGATGTGTGAGAAATATCACGGCTCAGAGCATTGTATGTTTTACTCTTCTGTAAAATTGTTGTTGTGACAGAGTGCCTTTCAATATTTGAAACTATTGTCTGCTCTTAAAGCATTATACATGTAATACCTTGTTAATCTGTGAGGTAAGAAGATAGCAAAGTAGTACCTCTACAATACTTGAGGCTGAAAGCCCTTTTCAAAAGTCAGTTTTGCTCAGCTTAAACTGAACTGCTGTGAAGTGTGGTACATCTTCAGTGACTTCAGGGCACGACTGGTGATAGAAATATGGGATTCATTCAAGCATTTGAAAAGAGATCAGAAATGTGCTTGGCTCCAATTATTCCTTGCAGATTCACTAATAAGCAAAAAGTAAGAAAAAATGTTAATCTCCAGAGACCCGTGTAAGCTTAACACGTGTGCCAAAATCCACTATGTCTTTCTTGCCATCTCCATGCAGACTAGGACATGGAAGGGTCCTTACCAGGAGGTAATGGAAAAAATGAAATAGAAGAGTTTAACTACGAAGCAGGTATGGAAGATATGTGCCACAAGAAGAGGAAACGTTGGCAAAATGTTTCACTCAAGATAGCTCAAGTCTGTAGTAGACATGCCCAATGAAGTACCTCTGGAAAAGTACTATGTTTTTTACTCCATGTAATATCAACACAGCCAGGAACACCTTCTAAAATACTAATGACCTAATGGCATAAGATAAAAATACTTCCCTAGAACCAGTGGCAAGGACTGGGCGAATGAGGCACTAGACATTGCAGGGATGGAGAAATGGGAGAAGAGAAAAATACTGCTCTTCTGCAGGGGCTTCCAGGCCCTCAAACTCTCCTTCAAAAGCCTGTCAAGAATTCAGGATTATGCTTATCAAATATCCCTTCTTCACATTTATTTTACAAGCTCAGTTAGTAGCTATACTCTTCAAAAATGTCAGAGCTACTATTCCCTTGCTGTTATATTTAAGGAGAAAGGATGAGGCAGGGATTATGCAGGCACAGCATGATTCACTCAGACACTGTCATATTCTACTTACAGCTACCGCTGTGTAAATAATCACTAACACTTGGGAAGAAACACACACACACACACACACACACCCCCCAACCAAATCCATTTCTTTTTTCATTGAAAGAGGTTTGAAATTTGGTAAGTAAATATATGATTAATACCAAGATAAGGTTGTGCAAAACTAGTTCATATCCTTACAGAACTGTTTAGTAAAACGCTTCTGAAAATGAAGAAATGAAAATTACTCATTTGTTTAAAAGTAATACTTCCTTTCTGGCTGATTGGACTGCCTCTTAAGGCTTCTGATTAAGTCCTGAACAAGATTTACCTACTATTTCCTTACAATCAAACAGCCTATTCTGCAAGAATCTGCTAAATATCTACTAACATCTTTTGAACATCTTCTAAACAGCTGCTAAACTTTATGGCACCTCTGCTCGTATGATCGTATGATCGTTTCAGAGCTCAGTCACAGCTCTGCCAATCTGTTTCAACAGATTGCTCAGCTATAAAGTGAAACTGCATAAACCGATGAAAGAACTTCAGCCACCAGTTATAGGGACTGTAATTAGGGTAATTTGGGTGTGCAACCTTTTTTTTTTTCATAAAATAATGCTCAGGAACAAGTCGGCATGTACTGAACACAGTTTCTGGTAGTATACTGTTGGATTGTCCTAACTTTGGGGTAATTTGATAGTTTTCGCATTGAATATACCCATAGTTGCAGTTTTTAATCTCTCTCCTGGATTTTGGCACTTGGGAATAAAACAGACATGAGAAACGAGTGTCAGAGAAAACACAAAATGTATGTGGCTGCCAGCAAATTTCAGGTATAAAAGATACCCAGATACAATCCAAAATAGGACATTTTCATTACACTTTTTCTCATATTCAATATTAATCATATCTATTTATTTAGAACATTTCTTTGGAGTTGCTCTGTATATTTGTTTTGTTTTGTTTTTTAACTTATGGGCAAATGTAGGGATGAAAAAAGTGTTAGAACTGAATGATTTTTTAGAATTACTTTAAAATCATTTCTTTCTTAAAAGAACTACATTGAATACTCCAGATCTAATCCACTACCACTATAAAAACATTCAGTTTAAGTCCGTTACCATTGAAAAAAGAGAAAATTGCCATATTGTGAGTAGAGATAAGTACAGTCACCATCTATTTCTCATAGAATCATAGAATTGTTTACGTTGGAAGGGACCATTAAGATCATTGAGTCCAACCATTAAGCACTTTCACCAGCTCCATCACTACCCTCGGGTGGATCCCATCCAGCCCCATAGACTCCTGTGTGTCTAAGTGGTGTAGCAGGTCACTAACCATTTCCCCTTAGATTACAGGGGCTTCATTCTGCTCCCTGTCCCTCTCTTCCAGCTCAGGGGGTTGGGCACCCAGAGAACAACTGGTCTTACTATTAAAGACTGAGGCAAAGAGCGCATTAAGTACCTCAGCCTTTTCCTCATCCTTGGACACTGTTTCCCCTCCTGTCCAATAATGGATGGAAATTCTCCTTAGCCCTCCTTTTGGTGCCAATGTATTTATAGAAATGATTTTAGTTGTCTTTTACAGCAGTTACCAGATTGAGTTCTAATTGGGCTACGGCCCTTCCAATTTTCTCCCTGAATAACCTCACAACATCCTTGCAGTCCTGAGTTGCCCACCCTTCTTCCAAGGCAAAGTGACAGTTCTTGTCAAAGCGCTCTGTTCAGCCAGGCCAGTCTTCTTCCTCACCAGCTCATCTTATGGCACATAGGGACAGCCTGCTCCTGTGCCATTAAGATTTCCTTCTTGAAGAATGTCCAGCCTTCCTGGACTCCTTTGCCCTTCAGGATTACCTCCCAAGGGACTTTGTCAACCAGGCCTCTAGAAAGGACAAAGTCAGCCCTCCAGAAGTCCAAGGTGGCAGTTCTACTGACCCTGCTCCTTACTTCTCTGAGAATCAAAAACGCATATAATTTCATGATCGCTGTCCCCAAGATGGCCTCCAACCATCTAATGAAATCTTCAGTTCAAACTTTTTGGTAAATCTGACATTACTTAATTTGGCAAACAATGACTATGCAAGATAATAAATGGTGGCATAGTTTAGGTTTAGTATAGAGTACTTGTTCAGCAAGAAAAATGTATTCCTGATGAGATTAATTCACAGATTTTAGTAGTAGCTGGAATTTATGTTAACAAACCATTGTCTCTGTTCTAGCTTTTGTTTACGTAGAAACCTTACAAGTAAAAAGTATAATGGAGATAAGGCGATATAAAACTGTAAAATTTCAGCATTTCTATTGTTATGTTTCATACTATGATGGCTGCACATGGAATTCTCTAAGTGATACAACTTTTTGACTAACGTTTCAACAGCTTAAATGTGTTCCTCTGAAGCTGGTCTAATTTTAGGCTCCTTTGTGGTCCCATTTAGGGCTCCAAGTGACACCAGCATTTATTTATTCTTTTGTTCTCTCTGATTGCACAAAGCCACAGTGTCATAGTAAGAAAAAAGCTACAGAACATTTTAATAATATGGAAGCGCTTAACTTGAAACTGTGAGATGAATTGCTAAAGATAATTTAAATTGAAGCTACTGAACCAAAATCCCAGGCAGATCATCCTATAGGCTCAGATTAAGGCCTTGGGCTTTATAAGAAGTCTGAATGAATCAGGAATATAGATCTGACTCCTCCTACACTGTAAGAAATCTAACTCCGATCAGCTGCTTGCACGGTATCTTTTTGCTCTACTCTGCCACAGCACTTATTCTCTGTTACACAGCTGCCTCGACTCTTTTCAGTAGCTTCAGAAGTTTCTTGTCACACACCACTGCCCTCCCAACCAAAACCAAACTGCTCTGCACCAGTTTTACCACCATTTCAAAACACTTTTACACTATAGTTTTGTTTCCATTCATTTGGGACCCGATTCTGATCTTACTACAACATTAGTAGCAGCTTTGCCATTAGCATAAACATATAGATATCTTTCCTCTTTGTCTGCTTTTTCCTCATTTCCTTTCCAGCAGCAGGAAGTTATGTCTGTTTTTACTTTTAGTTTTCCTTTTAGTGTTTAATGAAATTCTTTAATTTTTTTTCACTTGCATTTTTTTCTCTAAAGTCCATATAAAGGCTAGCCAGTGTTTTTTTTCCTAGAAGTCTAGAAAATATCGATTCTACAGAAATGTGATGCTCCTCTTTTCCTGCTCTATTTCTCTCAACTGTTTTTTGTAGCAATTGTCCACTGATGTTATTTCTAAAGGCAATGTGTCATGAAAGAGCTAGTATGAAAAAGGAAGACAGCCATTTGCCTTCTTACAACTCTGTTTTTTCACAACTTCCTCTATGATCATTTTCAACAAAACTAAGCAATGGTATCGGGGTGTTCTAGCTTAGGATTTGACTAGATGCATGTAAAACTTAAAAAAGTGATCAGACACATCACGTACTACTACTCTTTAATAACGCAAACCTTTCCTCAGAATTAAATACTGCAGGAAGTACTCATGAAGCCACCATGTTTGGGTTTTCTTCTAAAAACAAACCATTTGAATGCACAAGATTACACCAGTATTTTCAACTTCATCTGTGTCTTAGGCACCATTGTGTTGAGGTACATTGCTGGAGAAGAGTTGACCATTATCAGAGTGACATCTTCAAATTATTCCTTTATTATAAAGGCATTTTGATTAGGTTTAATTATACAGCAATTATCAATGGTACTGAAATTACTGAAACATACTTACTAACCACAGTGCAGAACTGGTGGCAATCTTGTTTCTCTTTTTATTAGTCAAAAAAGAAACTTACAGAACTGATCCAACTCTGTAACAGTTGTCCTGTTTAACTGAGCCAGAAGTTATCTTTAAAATGCAGATTTTTTTGTTGTTGCTGTTCTTATTGACTTTAAGGATTGTTCACAATTGTCTGCAGAAATTATTGTCATGGGTTCAATTCCTGAGACATTATACACATTTACTGCTATATAATAAAATTCACCTATATGGCCTTTTGTCCTTCATAGCACTGGTAAAAAGAACTATACCTACAAACCCCTTCACATTAAAAATGTAACAACTATAAAACTTTTTAATGTATTTTCTATCTTGTTCTGTGTATTCTATTATCATAAGAAATGAATTACCTCCCTACTGAAGAACACATTCTATTCACAAAAGAAAATAATAAATAAATGAGTTTCCTGCCAAAAAAAAATAATATGAAGACAGTAACCTTGCATTTTGTCATCCCCTGCACTTCAGACAGCATGGCAATATTTGGAGTGCCAATTTTAGAAAATTTATACTCTGATTACAGTCAATATGTGACAAACTCAAGATCAGTAATATTTACTAACATAAATCCTGTCATTTGTTAGACATGGATAATTTTCCATTTGACCCTGGAAGGATCTTGGAATGGCTCTTAGACTAGAGAGCCATGGGCTCTCTGCAAGGACCACTGAAACAGCAAAAGAAATTATTCAACTCCAATTCCTTCACAGTTGTCTCTACTAGTCATTTTTTATCATTTTGTCCAGTACAGTATAAAATGCACTAAGTAAACACGCTCTGTCACTGCGTTTGGGAAACTGGTACGTGGTTTTACTAGCGTATCAGGACACTTTCCGTAACATTTCTGCAACATAATTTAAAACAAATGAAAAAAAAAATAAACCACCTAGTTACTTCATGCAGGCAATCCACCTACACTTTGCGTGTATTTAGCTTTGCATTTTACAGCCTTCATCTATTTGTAAATGATGCGTCTTACTACTTTTCTGTGGCTGACAAACCAGTCTCCAGGTGACCTGCTCTTGGTCACCCAACAGGTTACCTTTGAAATCCCTTTGAATGAGAAGTCTGGTCTCTTTTACCTGTTTTTTAGAAAGAAGCAAACCAAACTCATGCTATTTTTTCAAGCACTCTGGAGCCCACTGCAGTCTTATAACCTAGGCTAGTAAGATCCAAAAAAACCCCACAGATCAGGTGAATCAGAATTTGTTGCTTTGGTTAACCCCAAAGGAGGTTAATTTAAAAATGTTAAATATTTTCTCACTAAAAAATGCTCTGAAAAAAATACTATGAAATTTCAAAATAAAGTATGTCCCTCCTTTTCAACCCAAATTAATCAAATACATTATTCCAAAAGTAAACTGTTCCAAAGTGTTGAATTGATATTAAAATTTTCATTTTGAAATTGGCTCCACACTAGCAGGATACCAACATTGCAATTCATAGTAAAGACAATCCAAATTACAGAAGATTAAATGGATATCACATTTTAGGTCTAAACTATTTTAATAAGAAAAATCTCTCATCACTGTAGAACAGTATTATTTAATTATTAAAAGCACAGAAGACAAAGGAAACAGGTGCAGGTTTATTTAATTTAATTCAAAGGGTATTATTCTCTGAACTTTTTATCGAGTTACCTAAAATGTTGAATTATCAAGATTAAATGGTCTTTATAAAAAAAAACAACCAACCTCCAAAGGATTAATTTACCTGGCAGAGTTCTCTATTACAGAAGAAGAAAACACAGGAATCTTAGCATATCTTATAAAATAGGTGGAGGATTATCAAAGAAACTTCTAATCAATCCCTTTATGCTGTTTAATTTTAGCATTTTCCCCCTTTTCTTACTCCTATAAGAACTGTTTATTGTACCTAAAACTATGATGATTGGAATAATTTTCTGCTGCAATATGTATTCAAACATTAGGAAAGCTCTTACTTGACCATTACATTATATTATGTATTGTGCTTCTAATTCTTGGTTAAGAGCATCAAATGTAGGGTTAAGTGAAGTATAATTGGGACTTACTTATGTGACTATGAAAAGATTACCTTCACATACCGAAAGGAGAAGAGAGCTTCAAAATCATTACTTTCTTGTGAAAACCTTGGGGAGATGGTGGTGGAGGTTACTATCTGCGATTCGGACACAGTACTAACAGAGTATAAACAGATGATAACAGGCACAAGATCAGAATCGGCAACCACCACTGTTTCCATATGGACGTTTCAGTTCTTGAGAGCAGAAACCCCAAGGTAACATCTGCCTCAGTACGGTACTTGAGCCAACAATACAATCATCTTATCTTCACTTCCTGCTATCATAATTCAAGTATATTCAAGCAGAAGTGAGGAGTCCCCCGGTGATTTAACAGTGGAATCAAATTCCTGGAAGATTACAAATCTTTCTAAAACCTAATGACCCGGTCAAAAAGTCTTTCTATAAACAAGATACTTGAGCTTGTGGATATTAATTGGCATAGACTATCAAATTCAAATGCATTAGCTGTTTCTAAAAGCATCATCTGTGCATCTGCTGCAAACTCAATAACTGTTGATGTGTCTATAAGGTCTTCCACATCAGCTGTAGCAGGGTATTTCTAGCAAAAATAGAATGAAAAAGCTTCTCAGCCTAACTATATTTTACTGAAATTGTTATAAAAATTGATACTTATTATTTGGAAGTTGAAGAGAATAAAAAAAAAAAAGAGAAAAGTGGAGTTTAGTTGAATTAAATCAGTAAGTTCAGTTGTATAAATAATAGTATCCATTCTTCTTTCACTGTTACTTCTGTGAAAGTCACAGAAGTAAACTAGTACAGCAAGTTGCAAGATATTAATTTTACAACAATATAAGAGAACAGCCAAGCCTGCTTTCTCAATCAGCTTCAGATCATGGGGGAGTTTCAGTAGCTTCTGTAAGCAGTTGTACAGACCAAATGGTGGTTTTGTGAACTATAAATCCTGCTTACTGATTTTGGCCTTTGTAATTTAAGAAGTGCTCACAGAATAATGGTAATACAAAGAAAACAAACCAAAAGGTAATCTTTGACTTTTAGATACGACTGCATAATCTAACCAGAGAGATAATACTCTGACCCTAAATTCACTGACCTCACAGCAGATTTCCTCTTAAGGAATTTTTTTTTCCTTTCTTTTCAATTCTTCTCCTACAGATGCTTACTTTCTTGAGGCGGCTTGTTTATTCAGAGCATATCACCTCCATTAGAATTATTACTAACTATACTGCAACAGCACCTGGGTGTCCCAGGCTGGGGCCAGGACGCGCTGCAAAAAAGCACACGTGCCACAGACCTCTTCCCTTCAAAGTAGAAGAGACAAAATATGTGCACTGGCAAACTGGGCTGTCTGGGCTGCACGCAGAGTTTGGAAGTGGGATGTAAAGGAGGATACTGAAGAAGACTTTAGATACTCCTGGAGAGCTGCTTCTACCTGTGGGAGGCAACAAAAGGAAAACTCCAGGTGTTGGGTTGAAAATGTAAGTGGACCAGGAGAGCTGGCATTACGGGACATGCAAAGCCACCCTTCCTACACAGCACAAGCAAGTACAGGTGTAGTGCAGACAGGCTTTGAAGACTTTCATAGGTGAAAGCATTTTGGGGGTTGTTTTTTTTTTTGGTTGTTGGTTGGTTTTGGTTTTGTGTGGTTTTTTGTTTTTGGTTTTGTTTTTTTTTTAAGATACACAAGACACAACAAGACTGAAAAGACAACATGGCCACACACTGCGCTGCGGGAATTGGCTTTGCAGTACCTTGGTGTCTCTGACCAGAGAAGGCAGTCTTTGTTGTCCAAAAAGTTGTGCAGCAGATGAGTCAGAGAGACTTTGGAAGACAGTTGGAAGGAGGGTTTACTTATCTCTAAGGACAGAAGTGACTACATCACAGACACTTCATGCCAAGAGAATATCCAAGACTTAGCTACAGCACGGGTACAAGAAAAGATGTTGACCAGAATGAAGAGAAGAATAATGATAAAAACATGCAAGGATGAAAAAAAGAAAATAGTGGCTAGGCACTGGTGCCGGAGAACTGGTAATGAGGAGTTTAATTTATTAAGAAACGTCAGAATGTAGACATTTTGATTTGGTGCAGAAAGACAGAGGGGAGATTTAGCAAACACCCATGTCTGCCTTCCAATCCTTCCCTGTTGTAAGGCAGCACTGAATTTGTACGGGTGTACCTTAAACAAAACAGTTTAAGTTTGGCAAAGTTATGAAAAGACCTTCTTTATGACAGGAACTGGCAGCCGGCATTATTTGCATTTTACTTATTTGCATTTTTAATTGTCATATAGCTACAGGAAGGGAGTTTAACAGCAATAGCTCCTATGAAATAATTAGAGATGAAAGCATCTAACTGATAAAAAATATACACAAATCTCAATATCACAAGAGACCAGTATACCTTTCCCAAAGTTGTAAGGTAATAAGATTTTAAAATCTGTTCCCCAGAAGGATTATAATACCATTAGCCTTAGGCAATATAAAAATTAAACAAAAGAGATTATAAAAGCTATGCTCTCTCCTGCTGTCGTCTAACTCTGAAATAGAACTTTGGAACCAAAGTAAAGTGGTGAATAAGCAATGCAATCTTGAGGGTAATTTTTCAATATCTAAGGCAGCAAGTAAAGCAGTAAAGCATCCTTCTAACAAGATTTTGATAAAACATGTACTCTCATTTTTGTACCCTATCTAAAATAATATACTTGAGAATTAATTAAAGTTTTCAGAGGATTGAAGTTTCAGACAGACATTTCAGATTTTTTGAAAGGAAAACCTCACTTAATTTTGAGATAGAAGGTTTCTTTGCTCTATCTCCATTATGTCTTGTAATCTCAAAATTCAGAAGCTGGGAAAGTACAGAAAATTCAGAATCTGGTTTAGTTTAAATATCCTTCCTTAGTTTCTTCATTAGAAAGACACCCTAACAAAGTTACTGACATCTCTTTATATTTTGTGAAACTAAAGTTAACATGTGTTTTTAATTAAGATGCTATAATTTTTGCTCCCATATGCCCACTCATTTTCTGCTTTACATGAGTTGTGTTATTTTTCCTGAATTCACCCTTTACTTCATTCCTCCAGGGAATGAAATGTGGAACGGGACACTTCAAAAACAGCATCTAAACTGAGAACACTCTACTTCTCTCATCTCCTTGGCGATCTACTGCTAAATAAAAGCAGTCCCTGATGCCTCATGGCTCTTACTGCCTTTATCATGCTGCTCATGCTACACAGGATTTATTTTTGGAGAGAGTTTGCGGAGGTCCAGATCTAAGTCATGGAATGAGCTGATGTTTAAGTTCTCTGGGCAGTCAGGAGTTCAGTGTGTAAACTAACTCCCTGTTCCTATTTTTTGCACAACACAGAGCCATCGGGAATTAAAGTCATTTTGATGTTGAACAAATTCTTCATAGATTTTGTGGGAGATTAAGATTATATACACAACCTGATAAACCTTCAGCTATGTAAAACAGTGACAGAAGCATATGTGCTATTGCAAAATAATTTGTTTTCAACAGCCATAAGACTTTGTTGAAAATACCTACACAGAGTGGAGAAGAGGAATATGGCAACCAGACTGTGTTTTGGATGTTGCCCAGCTAAGGGGAGACAAGAGTTTGACATTCAGCTGAGAAGGTGGCTGGGGATGCTGCAGGCTCGTCACACTTTACAGATGGCTTTGCAGCAAAGGACAGAGAAGGCTGCCTACACTCGGCTGCTTCTCTTATCAGCCCAACCGAACAGCCCCCTCCACCCTGGGGAGAGAGTAGACTGGAGGGTCCTGCTGTATCAGTCAAGGAAGCTTTGCTGGAGCCTTTCCAGCCCCCACCCTTCCTCTCAAACTGTTTGCTTGTGCATATCTCATGCTGTGGACACAGTGGTGTAACAGTTCCTCCTTCTCACCTCTGAAGTGGGCTTTGCTGGGGTGGTAAGCAGTAAGTCCTCCCGCCAGACTCTGCAGGAGGGTCACAGGTTCCAGGAAACACTGCTGCTCATCCTGGTTCTGCCCCTGCTGGCCACATTCTTTAGTTGAGGATGGATGGATGGATGGATGGATGACACAATGAGATGAATAATGAAGACAGTGTGCCTGAAAGAAGCCCATACTGGCTAAAGAAAAACTGCTGGTGTTTGGATTTCTTAAATATATGAAATACTCATATGAAGTATTTCCTGAGGCATCCTATCACAATTTTGAGATTTACCTATGAGAACACTGTCATATGGTTCTTATTCATAGTACAGTGGGAAATCAAGTGATAGAAAGATCAGTTGATACACATCTTGCAGTTTGAGCAAGAAGAACCGTGAAACAGCAAAATAAAATCAGATTTTTTTTTTTTAAGATAAAACTTCCTTTCCTTAGATATGAAAACCTTTTCTATTTGGCAAGCAAAAGCAGCATTTTAACTGCATAATATTTTTACATGAGTTAATTGCAGCCATTTAATGAAATATGGATTTGAAACATGCAGTGCAGCAGTAGGTTGTGTTCAGGAGATACCAGAAAGTGAAGAAAGATGAGAAATACTTGTTTTGACAATTTGTCATAGTCCTGGAAGACCCATGCTAATCTATCCTATGAAGTACGACAATATTATCCTAATGCTGCAGAAAGGTAACAAGACTTACCTTGCAAGGAGTATGTATTACAAAGAAAGTAAGTCTTTTAGTAGACAAAGCTTACAAAAGTAAACAAGCAACATTGTTATAAACACACCTCCCTTGTTTTAAAGACAGTAAGGTTAACAGTCAGAAGAAAAACAAACCAGTAAAAATAATAACAGAAAAAATTACTGCATGTATCATAAAGTTTGAGATTAATAAAACCTCTGGAATACATCTCATAAAACCCCATGGACGTAAAATTTTTTGTTCCAGTATAATAAAAATACTTCAAGCCTAGAACAGAGATAATTACGATTGCATAAAGTATAAATCTTTTAAATTGCTCTCTGATTGAATTAAGTATTTCTTCCCAAGAAGACAGGAGCAATGCATGTGTGAGTATACACATGAAAGTGCATGTTCACATATATAAATACATGTATAAATACAGACACATAGAAATACATATTTAAAGACAAACTGGTACTCTTAATTATGAAGAGGCTTTTCACCCATACTTAGAATGTCCATATTAAAAATGAGTCAAGAAATTCTTATAAGTAAATGAGGACTAATGAAAACTTTAGCATATCATTATATATTACACTATGTATACGCTTAGTACAATGATGATCACACTGTTGCCTTAGCAAGTACTTAGAGTTCATGAGTCAAAATGATTCTGTAGTCTTAAAAATGCAATGCCCTGGCTGCTATGGGTTCTTTCCTGTAGAATTCATGTGAATGAGGAAATGGCAAGTACAAAATGGAAATTTTCCGATGTTGTTGAAGTAGTTCCTCCTCCTTTGAGGATCAGTACAAGACACTATAAATATGAACTTGTTTTAGTGTCCTTTATGGTTTTTTACGCATTAACATAACACAAAATATTCTCTAAACAGTTTTTACAGTTTTAATAATAGTATTTTTGTATTTTTCCATTAAATTACTAGTCTATACTTTTAATCTTCATTTTAATGAAGTTTTTAGTGTGCATTATCTAATCACTTTCTAAGAACTAATTAACTTGCATAGGAATACTACAAAAACTTGCAAAAATATTAGTTAAAAAAAAACACAGGAAAGAATTTAGAGGCATCAGCACTACCCACAAACAGTAACCACAGTGCAATAACTCAGTAAGCTGGGTTCACAGCTGCTCACTGTCACCAAAAGGATGCTAAGCAACTTACGTACATTGATAAATATGGCACTTTATTTATAATCATCCAATAGGTCTGTATCATTTAGCTGTTTTGCAGTAGAGGTGGAAACCAGGCCAACAGCACTTCATTCTTGAACCTCAGTATCTCTTGCTGATAAAAAGGCAAGTCAAAGCAAGTCAACCTCAGTCAGAGCTACCAAGTACATATACTAAATCTTGCTTTTTATGTTTCTTCATATTATACTGGCAGTTTAGGAAACAAACCTATGGCAGCTGATAAAATTTTAAGAAGTGAAATTGTTTAATAAGTGAAAAAACTTAGTACAACATACATGAATAACTCAAGAGTTAAAGAGTTAGGAAGCAAATGCATAAGGTGAGGCCAACACAGCAAAATTATATAAATACATCTTCTCATCTCTGTAAAACGTAGAGGTAAAACAGAATCAACAGAGCACAGCACATCTTAAATCTGAGTGTATCTGTCTGCTTAGCAGAAGTTTTATTTGTTTTTTCGCTATTTTAACTCTAATAATCTCTCATTTAATCTACTAGAACACAGATAGCAATGCTGGAAAGTGCAACACTAGTGAAAACCAAAACATTTGCAAGATGTTCAACAGCAGTTAATTCAATTACACTTCGTGTTCTTCACAGTAAACAATTACATCATTCTTCTAGTATAAGGTGAAAAACTATGATATTATCACTGCAGGGTCTGACAAATACAATTAGGATTAAATTATTCTCACTCCAGTGACAACTCAACAGAGAAAACTGCGCATATTTGGATCACTAAAAACAGGCTAAAATCAATTTGAATTGATCAGTGAAATATAATTTTCCAAATTATCAAAGAAAAAAAAGGCACTATGTACAAGGTTCCAACACCAAGAATATTCTATCCAGCCATACTGATTCTAGGAATTCAAACCATTAAATACCTCATTAGTTTACTCTTTGATTTCACTGTATTGCTTTTTGTATGTCAAATTATGTACTGGTCAGGATGTTCCACACAATGCCTCAATTAAAGCATATCTGGTTGACTATTTTTCAAAAGTGTTACTTAAATTAAGGTTCAAATTAGTTATAGATTTTGTGCTCAGCTTGAAATATTAGTACCATTCCAGTTGGTACTTGGCAGTAACCTCCATTCATCAGACATTTGGTTTGGAAGAAAACCCCAAAGGAACCCCTAACATTTTATTCTATACAGGGGTCTGTTCTGAGTCAGATTATCACATGTGAAACAGGGAAATACTGTGCCTCCAAACATGCACTCCTTTCCCCAAGAGTCCTGTGACAACATGAGTCACAAACTTCATCATCAGAAAGGTGGTATAGCCCCAGAGTCCCATTCCTTTCCTCTCTCTTCACTGTTCCTGGTGATCCCCTAATCCCTCTCAGGTGATTTCTCCTGTAAAATACTTCCAAAGGGCAAGATGCAAATATTATTAGGCTTAGGGTTGGCTATATCTAGCATAAAACTTCCCCTCTTCACTTCAAACTAGGTGCATAAAAATAACCTTTGGTAAAGGTAATCTCAGTGTTTCTGCAGCGGTTTAAGTACAAGATAGGTGGGATGGAGTTCTCAAGAGCATGTCACTTAAAGCTTCCATGTGTCAAAGGGAATTGATGATGTCCAGCATTTTGAGAGCGAACACCTTCAGTCAAGACCTGATTGTACTGGTTTTGGGGGGACACAGAGCCCTTTAAGTAATTTAGTTCACAACATAACTTGAGGACTTTACCGCTTTGATTTTCTATTTTGATTTGGATTGCAAGTGCTTGTTTACAAGAGGACAATATGAAAAAACTTAATAAGGTAAGGCAAATAAGTTTATAGGTTTAAACTAACTCCAAACATTTTTCTGTATTGTGCAGGTTCATGATCAGGAAAACTTAGCAATCAAACCATTTGAGGTAGTTCAACGACAAATCCAAGATGAATCCTACTCTTATTTTACATGCATAGAAGTGAGGATTCACAAGAGCTCACTAGCTACTAACCATATACTTTGATTAATAATATAAGAATCAAAATACTAGCAAGGTGCCTAAAGCACAGCTAGAGGCCTTGTGATTTCACTCATGAGGTCAGGCAAGAGGGAGCGGCCTCACTTCCTTCATTGCTCAGAAGGTAAAAGACAAATCTCCAAGTTATGGGAGAGCTGGAGAACAGGTGGATTATTTGAAAGAAATGTGATCTCTTCTTTGTGAGCATCCTCTGATGGGGTGTGACCAAAGCCAAATTTGGATCCACCCATGACCTGCAGCTAGCATGACCTGACTACAGAGCACAGGGCGGCTACAGTTACTTTACCACCTCTCTGATCAGGATGCTGCCCCTAGCTTGTGATTTTTCAGTGAGCAAATCACAACCTCTGTGATGACTCTGCAAACCCCCAGCAGAAACATTCCCACCGCCTGTGCTGCCAAGAAGCAGAAGCTCAGTGCCAGCAGAGACAGCCCCATGCAGGGCTTGGCTGGCTGCTGTTGGGACACTGAGCCACGGCCAGACCTACTCCCCTTTAGACTGAGTGTGCGATCCAGGGAGACGCTGTGATTAGCTTTGGAGCCCTGACCAGGCTAAACAGAGGAGATAAGGGAACAGAAACAGAACCATAAGAAAAAAAAAAAAAAAAAAAAAAAAAGAGGTAAGAACAGAGAGCAAAAATGCCCTGGATACTGCCTCGGGAGCTTGCATATTTATAGCCATGTTAAGGACTGCACAGATGGACCTGAGAGGAAGGCAAGTGGCTGAAGATGCATTTGATGCTGCACAAACCAAAGCAAAATTCTGGCAGACTCAGCCTTTTTCAGGCTGTGCTGAAGACACACAAAGTGGAGCAGCAGCTGTGCCTTTCCCTTGGGGATACTGAAAAAATACTTCTCTTGGATGACGCACTAAGTTTGGTAGCCAGTGGAAAAAATGGAGGTGGTGCTCGGAGCTTGGTGGCAGTACTTATCATCTGAGGCCTTTACATTAGTATTAATAATAGCACTAGTTTAGGTAAGCTCAGGAGGACCAAAGGTTGAAATTTAGTAAGTATTGTCATAAAACCAAGGGAAGACTGTGTGATCTCTCCCCCTCACACTTGTGCTGGCACCAAGTAATTTTGGTGAAGATAATACAGAAAAATCAAAGCTTTCTGAATTATGGCATTTCCATGAAGACCATCAGGAATGTATCTATGTAATGATTTAAAAATAGAAGGTGCTGAGACCCAATAAGATCAGTAACAGTACAAAATACTAAGACAGGTATCTCTTCTCTCTATAGCTTAGAGTTATGTACGGTACCCAGTCATCACCATCTTCACACACTGATCTTTTAAAATCCATGGTATTTTCTTTGTATTTTTGCAAAGACTTATGATTTCTTGTTATAAATTAAGTGCTGGTGACTAGGATAGTCTACATTCAATAGCACCACTTACAGCTAGACTCAGGGTAAGTAATGCTGTACAAACTCTCTTACATGGTTCACCAGTGTTCCCTCAAGGGATTAAGTTTCTCTCATTACAGATTGTCCTGAGAAAAACGAAGGACAGCATATAGAAATCCTCTGTTAAAAAGGACTCCATGTGTGCCTTTTTAGGTCCCAGTATCATCATTAGTGACATGAGAGCAAAAGCTTTGTTTCATTTCGGCAGGTCAGAGAGTACACACCCAAGTAACATCACAGCAGGGTTATCCAGCCTCAGAATATACCAAATGAATTTCACTGCAGCACAGATCACTGCTGTACAGAGTCAAGATGGAAAATTAATGCCTTAGGTCAGAAAAAGAAACTCTACCACAGAATACAGCATTCCAGGAATAACTCTCATACTGAGATTTAAATTCAACCAATAACAAGACATTTTTGGAAGATGCAGATAGAAGCAGACTACAAATCAAATTGAGATCCCTGAATGTGTGCAGCTTATTCCTGGAAAAATGTATCATCTCAAATAAAAGGTCAAGTGTTATACAATAAAATTGAAATGGGAAATAGTATTTTCTGAATGTCAGATCTTTATTTTTAAGTAACATTTGTGAACATTGTGCTCTTAATCCAAACCAGATTTGTGCAGAACACCAACTCTACCTTGCACTGCGGAACAGTTAAAAAATAATTTCTTGGAAGGAAATTAATCCTCCTAGGTAAACACATGTAAAATTTTAATCAAAATAATAAAGAGAGATACACTAAATGCAGGATTCTAAAATACAATAATTCTTAGTAGAATAATTGAAAAGATTTCCCTTTCAGCCTTAATTCAAAGCTGTATGAAAGCAATTGGAAGTTTTACATGGACAAAAAGTGACAAGTTAAATTGGAATAAGTTAAGACAACTGGCACTACAAAAATGTTTAAAATACCTCTAAAATTTACTAGACAGTTGTTAAAATGAACAGCCTGAGCTTAAGACAAAATGACAATGTTGGAGTTATTTGGAAAGCACTGGGGACTCCAAGCATATGTTCCAAGCACATTAAACAATAAGAATGCTTTGGCAGAAGTTTCACAAATATTTGAAAATAAAATTATGCAAAAAACCCCAAACAACCCCAAACCCAAGCGTCAGACTCAAAATCATGCCAGTTCTTACTTGATCAATCTAAATCACACAGTATCCCATGTGAAACAGAACCCAATCTCTATCTAATTGCTATGATGATTATTCTCTGATATTGGAAGAACAAGAACAGTCCATCTGTGAAGGAATTCATTGCTGCATCACATAAAAGTAATTTTGGAAAAAAAAAGAATAGGCTTAGTATGTGGGAGAGTATACATGTGTGTATACCTGTCTGTGTATGGGGAACGTTTTTAATATGCTTTCAGAGGATCAAAATACCCATAAATACACTTCTAAATAAGAGAAAATATTAAATGATGCATTGTCAAGGATTTCTATAGTATGTAGTACTATAGAAATAGTGAAATAAAGGAGCACTACTCAGCAAAGAAAAGCATAAAGATTCATCCTTCTTTGGAGTCATATTCAGACTAATTTAAATATACTACTTTAATTATACACAATGTTTCTAAGGCTGTAAGTCCATCTTCTTTAGGGAAACTCCTGCTTTTACATAAAATATTCTATATAGTAAAAGTTTTCCATTTGCTATTTAATCCTATTAGTTAATCATTAATTAATTAATCCTCCTATAAAGACTAAACAATTATCATTTTTAGAATGATCTGAGGAAGCATTTTTATTGACAAGTAGGCCTAAGGCCACTAAGTATTTCTTTCCAAATGGACTTTGATCAACTTAGTTCAAGCACAGCTTTATAAATACTCTTCCTACCCACTTCTGCGGTAGATTAAGTGACCAGACTATTATCTGATTCCTGATTTCTACTCCACTGAGACAGATGTTGGCTGTTTTCCTATTACATCCCCAAGATATCTGCACATTCAAGTTCATTTATGAAGACTGAGTTACGGTAACTCTTCCTCTTGTGCCTTGGCAACACATTTTACTCTGCTCATGCCTATTCAGGATACTATTGCAAAGATCACCTCTGCATGTTTTCGCATGCCATCTTTTTCCTCCTCCTTCCCTCCTTTCTTCAATCAGATATAAGCACCTTGTCTTCATGAAAGCAGCTTGTGGTCTACCCAGGCTCACTTATCTCTGCCTACTACCCACTCTGCCATCTCTAGTTGGTTTCAGATACCAACCCTCATTACCATCCTGTCACCTTTCCAGCTGGGCACTTCTGTGCTTCTCTGCTTCATAAGTATCTGAAGAATAATTTCATTATTCCTACTGAGAAGCTCCCGCACTTTCCATCAAGCCTGCACAAAAAACTTTTTAAAAGCTAATTCTCAATTAAGACTGTAGACACTGCACTACCCAACAACGTCTCGTTGACTCCTTGCATTCACTTATGTGTCTGTACCCAAATGGACTATAACTATATTTTCAGGAAAATTCTTGTGGCAACTTCTACACAGCAGCTAGAAAAACAGGTTTCTATTCTATCATTAGAGCACTTGGTTAACATAAGTAACACAATGGCAAAATATGGTAAGGGGTATTACTTATTACTTTATCATCTGTTTTCTTAGTATTGATACACGTCTAAAGAATACCACTATTTTCTTCCTGACAAACACAAACCATCTGGCTTCTCACTTTTGTTGTGATTACTGCACCATGCTAACACAAACCATAATTCCTCCAACAGTGACCAGTATGTATTATTTGTCCCTCTTCTCAAACAAACCTCCTGCTAAATGTGAATTTCTCAATCCTTTTTCCCTTCAGCTGCTGGCTAAATCAATACTGTAATAGATGTACTCTCAGTAGAAAGCCTTCTCACTTTTGACACTGCAATTGGCCAAAGAAATGCAGGCAGCTTATGTTCCTTCTCCTCGAGCCCAATTCCACAACACTGCTGACCTTGTAAAGCCCTAGATTCCTGCAGCTATTGTATGATCTTCCTGCATTAACCTCCAGGCTAACAATTTGTTTTAAGATAAATTCAGCCAAGATAGATAAGATCAGTTCAAACTGTTTCATTGTTTGAATAATTCAGGTAGATACTTTGTACTTATTGCTACAATACTGTTTCAATGTCTTTGGAAGGGGTAAGGCTGCTAAAGACTTTCTAAATGTAAAACATGCAACTCCTTGAATTAAGATTCCAGTTTGCCAGAGACTCTGTGGGCTACCCTGCTGACATACAGAGGTGCGTATAGAAATATTTTTGCATAATCTTACCTCGCAACTTAAAACTAGCAACACTGCATTTTAATCTAATCCACATTAAATTGAAAAGAAAAAAAAATATTTTGACGTTTCCATTACCAACAAGGCATTTGATAAAATTCACTTAGAGTTGAGCAAATATACAAAAGACGACCCGTTCTTCTGGCTCAGAGCAGCTTTTTAACTCTGCCAATCATGTTGGATGATATTTATACGCCATTATATTTTATTGAAATCTGTTAGATTTTTCACAGTCCTGAAGTTATTATATAGCAAAGACTAAAAGAAATTACTAGTGACCTAGCATTTAAGACCAGTTCAGCAGTAGTAGGAATAAATGAAGGATATTGGTACTCAGACAATATCTCCCTGTTTGCATAACGTTTCTTGGCTTTGCTGCCACCTGCAGCAAAACACAGATAAAAGCCCAGTTTAGATAATTGTCCTACTTTGCATTGTTACTTTCCAGTCCTTCTTCATTACTTGAAGATAGCAAAGGGTGGCTTCTAAACTAAGCCGGACCTATCCACATGTTAAAACGTTTAGTGAAAAAAAAAAAAAAAGTATCAGAAGACTGATATGCATGTTTATTTCACTAGATCAAAATATGACTTGAAATCATGTGGAATTGAATCGTGTGTCTACATATTTACTTAGACTTTTCAAAGCATCATTCCCTTCAAAATTTCTAAATCCTACTAATAAATTAAAAACCTCCTTTCCATGCTACTACAGGGCTTAAATTTCATTTTAAAGTACTCTGGGGTTTTGTTTTGTTTTGGTGTTTTTGTAGGTTTTGTGGTGGTTGGTTTTGTTTTTTTTTGGTTTTGTGGGTTTTTTCTGGTTTTGTCGTTGTTTTTTTCAATAACGTATATAAACTTGCCATCATCTTTGAATATACAGTTGAGGATTCAAAATAAATGCTTAGTTGAATTACTTATTCAAATGTTGCTAAATATAATAGTTCAGTTGGATGGGACCTACAATGATCATCAAGTCTTTAAGTCTTTAAATGCAGATGGTCCAGCATTAGGGTGGCTTCACTCATTCTTCTCAGAATGAATTAAAAAGAAACATTTGACATATTTCCTGTTTCTTGAAAATCATCATCTGTGGCTTCCAAAGTGAAAAGCAGTCAGCTCAAGTAAAACAAAAGCAATGTATAAGCAAGTTATCACTGAAAGGGACAATTACCTTGAAGTGCTAGCCAAGATTTCTGTCCCCACCTTTTGTCAGAAGTCTACTAGATCCATGTGTCATGATAAAAACAGAGGGTCTTGTTGGATGGTTTTGTTTTTTTTTACTCAACTTGAATAATCATGCACTTTTCCAAGTGGCCTTCTTTTATCTCCTGCTTCTTTGGAAACTTTCCTGCCAGATGAAGAGCTGGTCATAAATCACCCAACATATAGTGAATGTGTAAGTGCAGGTCACTGGAATTCACTATATCTGAATATTAGCACAATATTATAACGTATAAGCTGTGGTTAGTAGGGAGTGTATCTACCTACCCTTCTTTTCATGCTTGAGGTCATGCTGATAACATCAGTCCTGTGCTTCATATCGTCTATCAAGTTCTGGTAAGAACTGGATACCACTTTCCATCACTGTCCTAATCTATAAAGCAATCTATATGAAGCAGTCTTCATTATTGGTTCACCCATGTTCCCTTCAAGCGATGCAAAGGACAAAGATTAAGTTATGCTATCCAAGACCAAAAAGTCAAGTTATGGAACAGGTATCTTTCCTTAGGAAATATAGGAATCTACTCTTCTAACGACCATCCCCTGACAAACCGCTCTATTTCAAACTCCTACCTTAAATAGGTCCACCAGAAGAAAGCTCTATAAACCCAAGCCTGACTGAGAAAAGAAATGCCAGAAATTGCGCACATTCCACTGATTGTTTCAATACTATTGTTGATGGGGTATGATGAAGGAAAGCAGTAAAATCTCCTAAGACATGCAGGTGTACCTTGTGTGTGTTCTGTCCTGTAAGTGACTTATTTTTGGCATATTTGTCCTAGCACTCAAAAAAAAAAAAAAAAAAAAAAGGTCTAAAGAAGAGTTTGTGGATTGCATCCCTTCCCATATAACAAGAGACAATGTAATTCAGCAGCTACACCTGTCCAATGACTAAGGCCATGTAGTTGTACAATGGTTCTTGCCAGCTTAATTTATCCTATGAAATCTTTACCTAAGGGAAAAGGAAAAACACCAGCTTTGTTCACAGATCTTTACAGGTAGGGGGTTTTGTTTTTTTTTTTCTTTTTCTAGACTGGACACAAGAGTTGATTGATGACATTTAGTTGAATATTTTTCTTTCACACTAACCTTTGTCGAAGAGACTGCTTCTAAGGACATCAGAGAGTGAGGCCTTTGACTGCATCTAGCATTCTGAACTGCTGAGCAGATGTCTTAGAAGTTTATAGCTTTAAAATACTGCTCAAAGACCCCAGTTGAGGTTGTGACCCTGCTGGTCTTGGTACTGTACAAGTATAAATGAAAATATATGAGCACCCTGCTCCAAAGAGTTTGTGAGCTCATCCTCTCTATCAAAGATAATTTAACTCTTTGGCAGCAAATCCAGATTTGGTTTCAAATTAAACTTAAAAGAAACCTCAGCTGATCTTCTGTTTGGTCAGAAGAACTCCTGCCAACTTACAAACAGCAGAGCTTCAGAAATAATAAAAAGGAAGAGAGCAGAAACTCAGCACTGAATCTGGATTTTCATCCTGAAAGTTCTATGACGCAAGCCGAAGGGGGAGAAATGATGCTTAAAATCTTAACACATGCTAAAATGGGAGAGATGAGAGGACCAGTATCATTTTTCCTGCTCAGCCTGTGGAGACCACGGCAGAAGTAGTTGATAACTAGAGAAACTGTTGTTCCCTTGGGATCCTCGTGTAGCTGCTGCTCAGCCCAGTGAGACCCTGCCAGCACCAGACTTGCTTGCCCCGGGCACAGAGGTGAGCTGGATGATCACCTAAATGCTCCCTAAATTAATGAGTTAAACTTCCAAAATAAACATGAACACTGAGACTAATGACAATTCGATTTCTACTGGCAATTTCTAATACAGGTTTAATACCAGTTTCTGGACCATTTTATTCCCTGAAATTACAGAGAAAAATTTCCACTGAAAACTAATGCAAAAGAAGTGAGAAATGAAAACTCAACCTGTTCTCATTTCAGTAGGTACTAAGGAATTATGATTGCTTTAGAAAGCAAAATAAGGAATATTAAATTTGCAGGAAGGTAAAGATGCTTAGAGTTGAAGTTTTATTAATGGAGAAAGACTGAGGACACTCTGCAATGATTTTTTTTGTCGCTTTTTAAATATTACAAAATATAAAGTTAAGAAATGAAGGAGGAAGGTGTTCTTTTTTTTCTCAGAAGTACCATTTCTTCAAAGAGTACTGATTTTATTTTTAGGATAGCTTCAATCAAAAGACCTTAATGGAAAGAAATAAACTGTATCTAGGCATACTTCATAATTCAAAGCAAAATGGTATAGAATTAAAAGATGAAAAATAAACCTCTTGCTTGCTACACTGTTCTTATTTTGTGTCTCAATGGGAAGAGAATGACAGATGGAAGTATAGGAGTAAACATACTTTATCGGGCCTTTGATATGCAAATGCTTGTTCTGAAAGAATGAGAAATACACTGACCAGCAGACATCCCCTCAGAAGAGGAGCATCACAACCTGAGGGAGAAGAGAGATAAACACTCCTTGGCAGATGCATTATGAATACTGACTATGGCAAGTTCTGCCACAGCACTTTCCTGAGGGAAGTATTATGTTTTGAAATGTAACATCTTGACAATATTTAAATGCATAGAGCAAAAGAAGAATGAAATATCTCAGGGACGCTGCTAATAAATAAAATACATTCACCCAGGCTTTTTTGTTTTGTTTTGGTGGGGGTTTTTTTGTTTGGTTTTTTTTATTTTATTTTTAATTTCAATGCACTGCTAATGCTGTTACGTAACTCCTAAGACAACCCAGACAAGAGCTAACTTCAGCCTCATATGGTTCGCCTTGAGGATCTTTTTTTCAGGCAATGGAGAAAGATCAATTGATTCAAAGGAGATGTCAGTGCATTATGTTCGACTCCTGGTCTGAATTACTGGCTGGTGGAGCCAAACTGTCTCCATTAGCTGTACAGAGAATTAGAGGAGACTGGCCTCTCACACCTTCCAGTAGTGTGCATTTCTGACAATGACGCTATAAACATTAACGGTAGCTGAAAACCTAATCCAAACTGTTTCAAAGTTTGTGACCCTAAAAAAACCACAAAACCAACATAAAACAGCTAACAATGAAATCTCATGAAGAGCTGCTGATATGAAAGTGCTTGCTGTAACTCTGCAGTGAAGCCAGAACAGTTTTCAAATGCACTCAACCTCTTTTCCAAATGTTAAAACCAGTATTGCCTCTTTCTCTACCCCGTTACTGTACAGAGTTTGGATGCAGAATGAGTGTTCCATGAAGCTCAGACTACAGCAGTAAGGTAACATTTCAGAACCAGTAAGAATTACTTTAAGAAATGTACCAAGGATTAAACTATACCATTTTTTTTGCTGACAATTTTGATAGGGTATTAAGCAAGATCACTTGACTAAGATGGTAAAGCCCAGAACAATACCACTAACTTCTCTTATATTTAATATACTCAATAACTGCACAGTGTACTGATTTTTTAATTTTCTTTAAGGACTCATTACCTTCTCCAACCATCACTAGCACAGAAGTTTAACACAGAAGACAAATACTTAAACATTTTTCTCAAGTTATCCCTTTTTCAAGATACCTGCTACCTCTAATTGTTCACAGTGGAATTGAGGTCATACGTTTCTCTCAGTTACAAATCCTTTTTGAGAAAAGGAGCTACCTATTATTATTTTAACAGCTTTATCATGGAGTTTTCTCAGTAATGACAGCTATTGTAACCTTCTGTTTGTTCCTCAGAATGTCAATGTTTTATAGCCCTGCTGTAGTCCTCTTGAAAAACAAAATGAAAAAACCCCACCAACCTCCCCCTCAAAAAAACAACCAAAAAACCAAGGAAGCACAACCCCATACCCTTCAGAAATGGAAAACAAAATAGCTGCAGAAAGATCTAGGAGAATATATGTGGAAAAGTAAAAGTACTGATGTTGTGGAAGTTAAAGCCAAAAATAAACACTACACGCATATCTTTAATATTACTACTACTCATTTCCAAAGTAATAGAAAAGTTTCATTGTTCTCTTGTCCTTGAGTTTCAGGTTAAATTGCTCTGTTGATGCTATTAACATCTAGGTAAAGAGGGATAAGGTACAGGTATAAAGAGCCAATCAAATACCAATTACTTAGATTGCTTCTCTAGTAACTACACTATGCATTTTTTTGGATACAGGCAACTGTAAAAATTACCAAAGACAGAGATTTAGTCAAAAATCAATAGGATGTTTTATAGCTACTGTGCTTTCATTTCTTTCAGATTTACCTAATTTATTCCTAAAGAGTAGGAAAGTCCATAAATCAGGAGCAAAGATAACAGCTTTACAGGTTTCCCTTGAAAGATCTTTTTTTTTTAAAATTATTATTATATACAAATTCTTTTCGGATAACTGTAAATAGTACTGTCCAGTAGATTCCATCATTATTTGGTGTTCCTTATATTATTTGTATTGACACAAGACTGGATGCTACTTAAAAAAAAAACAAACCAACCAACAAACTTTAAACATTTTAAATTAGAGCTTCCATGCTGTGGCTAAAATAATTCTTTCTGGTCAGGAAATTACAACTTTCACAATTTGTTTAAAATGAAGTAATTTCTAGCTACGAAGAAGTAACTTCATGCAAAAGAGTCAGTACCATAATTAACAATCTCTGCTACAGGGATTTCAAGACCAGAAATGCTAACCGATCATGTCTGACTGAATACACCAGTGGAGACTTCCAAGTGCTGAAGCACTTGAAGACTTTGCTTGGACACTGCAGCACTGGTAAAAAAAGGTGATGGGTAAAGAGACTGGTAAACTAATAAAAAGTGTGTTGGCATTGTAAAATAACTTAGTTTTCCATCCCGTTTCTAGGTCCTTAGCCATTCCTGTCACACACAGTAGTTCCTTCCTGGTCTTTCCAAGACAAAACCTTGGTCTGCTCCCAGGCAGGGTTTCTAGCTGATGCTGCTTCTGGGCGGCAGGGGTGGCTGCACCCACGTCAGCCCCCTTCTGTGATTCAGCTCCTTATGTCTCCATTACAGCAAGGAGTAGAAGGAATAATTCAGACAAATAACTTGATTCCCATCAAACACCCCAGCTAGTGCAGACACCCGGACAAGACCACAGCAAGACACTGTCTGCCGGGGAGCATCTCCCAGTAACCAACCCTGGTCCCCCTGCCTGTCTCAACCTGTGGCGGTACACAAACAAGGGAGGGAGAACTATCTGCTGCATCGAGGATATGCGTTTCTCTAAAGTACTACCAGGAGACAAGTAGAAAACTGCTACCATCCAGGCACTGACACAACAGTGGTATGGTAAGAAAGAGTATTTCTTCTTTGGATCGTTTTCCCTTACAATATTGTCACACAGAAGTTTATTCTAATGCAACATTCATGGGGTAACAGCAATCTCAACGCTGCTTTTAAAATGATGTTAGTTTTGGATCATTAGACTATGAATACATTTTATGAAGGTATATCATTTTATCTGCAAAAAGCTTGCAAGCAATGTTTTTACGTTTACTGTAAACAAAAAAAAAGCAAAAAGATTATTTCTCTCTATAGGCTAAGGTGATTAGCATGACCTATATTTTTACAACAACAAAATATGTCCACAGAGAACAATCCCACAATTATTTACAGATTTTTTTATTTATATTGTGATTAATTCTTTTGCTACAGCTACCTGGGACATGAGTGGGTTGTTTTAAAATATATTCTCATTTAGTCAGGCCACCTCTTCCTTTAGAGGAAGAATTCAGTTTATGCAAGGTTTCTTTATTCACAGTAGTTTGTATCATGGCATTTTTAGATTTAAACACATCACAAAGTTTTGAGTTTAAAAATGTCATGATAATACCTCTGCATGTAAATGTCAGATCACTAGCATAAAACAGCCTGAACAGTTAAAATATATTTTTCCTACAACTTTGCTCCATATATTGCTCATTTATACTTAAAAATAATCCCACCCAGCAGACGGTATGAAGAACCGCTGCGTAAGTAGTAAATCACCTTAATGGAGAATTATGAAGGTGGTTGTGCCTGCTGATCCCTGTAAGTGCTGTCCTCCCTCTAATCTGAGCCTATACAAGTATTTAATAGCTATAAAGTTGATGACTAGATTTTTTTTTCCTGATTATACTTGCACATATGCATTTACAATTACTTAGTCAACCACTGACTTGATTCTGATATGCATGACCTTAATGGAAATTAGCTACTATTTTCCTTTTGAAACTACAAAACTTTCACTCGCCATCCCTAAACTGCATCATCACCCCACCCCCAAAATAATAATAAAAAAATCTTCTGTCAGGTTCACAACCCAGAGTTGCTAACTATTAAATGACCTGATATGGAAAAATGTGAGTTCAGTGTGTAGTATTTTCATGTGCACATACCAGCACTGTAGGATCCAAAACCAAGTCCCAAACTCTAACATAAAAGGTAAAGGACAAATAAGGTGTTTTAAAAGCTCTAATAGTAAAGGACCTGCTAAAGAATGCCAGCTTATCCCTAGGTTCATCCTAATTACTGTATTAGAAAACCAGCTCCAGCAAAGGGAGGCAACAAAACCAAGACTGCTAGCCTGAATAGCAAGAATTCACCCACGACACTCTCATTCTCCGCAAACGGCAAAAAGCCTCTAAAATACATATTTAAAGGTGGCATGTACATTCTTGCTGCCACAGCAAACATGACTAATCCTACAGTTTGAAAAATGTATAGTACCTATTAATTTCAGCTATAAAGTCACATTGGATTTTGCAGGTTTCCCAGTTTGAAACACGTACCGAACAGGCTCCAATCTTAGTCATTGTTCAGAGGAAGTGCGTCAGAAAAGCTCTGGAAGATGTAATTGGTCTTGCTTTCAGTTTATCACTGAAATTTCTAAACTACCCCTTAAAAATCTACAGATCAGACTAAGTATGCTTTAATAATTTATTTACAAGTCTATGTCATGTCTGTCTTGAAAGAAATACTCGGTTTGCTTCCTGTGGCCCTATACCACCTCACTCCTGCTATCAGATTAAAGCCTAGGTTTCAGAGCCACTAATACATCAATAATCAATTTCTGCATTGTAGTCATTTACTGTAGAAAGCTTTAAAAGTTCACAGTTTAGCAATCATCCACACAAAGTAGGGAAGACATAAAGCATTTACCCTGACCAAGACTACCTTTCAACAAAGTTTTTCTTGGATCATCTCCAGCCATGATCAAATAACACGAATTACACCTTATACCATTATTCCATTCCACCATTTACCACTTTTATCTACCTTATTCTGTTATGTTATGGTAGAGTGATGCAGCTGTAGGAGGAAGATTTGCATTCGTTAGCTGTTTTAGTATTCTCTGCTGCTGTCAATGATAACACTTGGAGCTATCCAGAATAAATAAGGATAGCAAACTTCTCTTTCTCCCTTTTGAAAAATTCTGAAACCAGATTTCTTAGCTTATGGGCGGGACTTTTTCCTTAGCTAGGGCAGCTATATCTCATTCAGGCTAGTGTGAAAACCCTTTACCGAAGAGGAAGGTTTTGCAGAGTTCACTGAAGCTCAGGCCGGTCCAAAACAATCAGTTGGCAGTAACAACTGTGAATAAATTCTTCCCTGCTCTTGTGGGTTTTTATTCTAAAACTGGTAATACCAACTGATAGATATGATTGCAGAATTTGGTGGTGGTTAACAGATTGGGACACAATAGCTAATAAATCACTGATACATAAGTTGCATAGAAGAGGAGGATAAGAATGGCAGTAATCTAGAACTGTTGCTCTACTTCTACTCTAACAGTCTTGCCAGGTTCTATAACATACACAACACACTGATTTGCATTTTGCACCAGCAAAATTCAGATTCATTCCATATATATGTTTATTAACTAATGACAACTTCCCCCCCCCCTCCCCCCCAGCTAATCTGAGTCATCAAGAGACTTCAACCAGTTCAGAGCACTGAAAAATCTCTGTAATGGGACTTTGTCAACATTGTGGCCATTTCCTTAGGGACATTAAGGATTTCTTTCTCTTCTGCTAGCCCTGTTTATCTGTTTTTCAGTTAAACACAGTAGTTTATTTTGGGAATTTTCACTAAATATTTGGAATTTCAGCAAATGTTAAGAACTTTCACACATGAAATTTGATTTCAAAACTTTAGTCACATGATCAAGTTACAAAAACAGCATATCCCACACAACAGATGAAAAGTAAAATACTTAGAGAAAAAAAATACACAAAAACCCCCATGAACCCCTCATAAACCGGATATTAATCACTTGTGATTAGAATATGATTTTCTGACAAAAGTAAAACATTTTGCATGGTTGCAGTAAAATAATATCAAGATATCCAAACGCCACTCAAAAGAGGGGTTTTCAATTTTCTATACTGCAGTCGCAATTTATAATTTTCCTTTTTAAATTTTTGATATTGCAGCATCAACATTCTTCATGTTTCTTAAGGAAAGCATTTTAAAATGCATAATATAGAAAGAGGAAAAAAAATAATCTCCTCAATCTAAATTGCCCCCCGAACTTTCCTTTGAAGAGAATCCAGATTTTTATTGAGAATTGAAAGAGATATTTTGCTAACTCACATTCCTTCACAACACAGAATTTCTCTTACTAAAATGTTTTGTCATGACCTGCTAATTATGATAATTGTGTGTATAATTTTAAACAACTGTGATAAATATGCAAAATGATAACTGCATCGTTTACAAAGAGAAGTACATGCACAGGTAATCAAATGTATTATTCATTTACTGCGAGTCGAAGAATCACTATTCTGATTTTGAAAAGAAAAACGTACATATCCTCCTACTCTGGGATTTGCCTTTACTGGCATCCTAAACGCTACAAACCAACCATGTCTTCAGGCATTCCCCTAGGTCTCTCCTCAGGGTTTTTAGTGCCTCCTGACTCGGTGTGACTTTGCAGCTGCTTTTATGTTTTCTGTTAAATGTGGTGGAAAATTTATTCTGACTTAAAATAAAAGATACTTCTACATCTTTAACTACTATTCCAGTCTCTAATATCCCAATGATTTGACACTAAAATTCTCACTGTTCCCTTGAAGGCATCTTGAACATACACCTTCATAAGGGCTTCTCCACATACTTTAATATTAAAGTATGTTACATTAAAAAATAGTGGTTTCTCAGGTATTGCTTTAAAATAAATGCAAACAAAGTTGCAGAGAGCTAATTTGACTGTTAAGATCTTATTCGCTAAGTGAAATAAATACTTCAGGACACTGGAATACTCATGAAGTCTGGGAGGTGTGGGTTTTTTCCTCCCAGTTTCTTGCCTAAGCTGCCAATGTGTATAGATACTGGTATGTAAAACACTGCACATATTCAAATGACTTTTGAATATGAATTTTCATGTTTTTTTATCTTGACTACTCCGTTTTTCCTTGAAGATTGGTTTACAGTAAAATTGAAATCTAAATTCTGACTCTGCATAGAAGATATATAGCTCTTAAATTTGCTGTTCCACAGGGACTTTATTAGGGCTGCTACTGAACTGTTCATCATTTTAATTAGAATTAACACTTTCATCTTGTTTATGAATATATGTAAGATAAGCTTTGAAATATTTAACGTCTGGGAATACCGTCAAGCTGTCACAGCAAAATTAAGACATTTCACATACATAACTATTATTATATAATAGCCAGATACCAAATAACTAAACATTCTTTGTTAGCATTTGGAGTATAATCTCTCTATGCATACATTTCCATGTCCTTTGGGAATCTATTCATGCTTTGATCATTATCACTTTGAAGCAACGCTTCTTTAAAGAGAGACATTTCAAGTGCAGTCCTTGACTCTGTTAGATGTCTCACTGGTAGGTACGAGACCTATTTTCCATAATTTATTCTACTGTTAGCAGACATATCCCTAGAACAGCACAAGCTTACCGCAGTGGGTTGGTTTCCAAGGATCACCTTCCTTTGCCGAGATATTTACTTTGCAGGATAGAAAGATTCAGAGAAATTACTGTTCAAAAGACCACCATCAGCAGGTCAACCACCTCTTGTGAAGTCAAGATTCTTCCCTGCAGAATATTATCCTGTGTTTTGATGGGACTCCTAAAAGTAACTTTAAGGGGGAGGGGAGCTAAACTGAACCAAAAAAGCCCCACCCAACAAAACCCACAAAACCCTTCAAGAAACGGACTTTCAGCACATCAACTAAATCACTATAGGACTGCATTCAGGAGATGTGTCAGACGGTAAATGATCTACTTCAATCGCAAAAAACTATGTATTGCCACTTGGATTATGACAACTCTTAAACACGACAGACACATGCCAGGTGAGGTCCGGGTCACAGGTAACACTCTGGAGATCAAGTCTGAGGCAGACTGTTCACGAGCTGCTGGTCAGGAAATGCAGTGACCGGCAGCTGGTGCCTCAGAGAAGGAGCTGAGGAAGGGGCGAGATGTGGGAGACCACCAGAAGCAGAGAAGAGCTCCTGTGAGAGGGGCCGTGGGGTCTGCTCCAGTGGAGGTCTGGGCTGGCTCGGCAGGTAATGCAGAACATTAGAAGCACGTAAGAGGATAAAGAAATATCCGTACTCCTCATGTAACAAGAAATTAATTATTCCCCTTTTACAAACTCAACTTCTTGGCATACTATTAATACTACACAGAATATTAAATGACTTGTTTAAATTTTTTTTTTTACATGAAAGGAAGTGGAAAATAAAGCATGAGTAGGAGAAAAAGGTTGTAACAAAATCACATAAAGAGGGAAACACAAATGACAATGGGAAAAATTGCAGAGAAATGCACTCAATCAAATGCAATTTTTTTGCCTGAAAGCACCTTAAGAGAGGTGCATCCACTGCTTAGAGTAGGTTGATATAGAAGAAACGGAAGATAAATACATTCCATCTTTCTGAAAATTTTAGACTAAACAACCAGAGAATCCTGTTCAACAGGCATACTGAAAACACAGTTTGCACATGCAAAGAATATTCAACGTATTCTGTTTGACTCTCTTCAAATCCTACAGTCAAGTTTAACCATTGATCAGCTTGTGGACTATTTCTTTTGTCCCACTTATCTTTAGAAGTATTTCTCTTTTAATCAACAAAACACTGAAAATCTTAACAGAAAACTTTCTGCCAGTGACTTACCGAACAGGAGAATGAAAGTAAGACCTTTGGGATATCCAAGTAAACTTGTCACTAAAATCTTCCAAAGATTTCCCAGCAAATGACCTCTTTAAATACAGTTCACTTTTTATACATCAAAATAAAATTATGAACCATAAGGTTTAGGAATTTTCTGTCTTCAGGCCATGTTTTCACGGGTTTTGTTTGTTTTTTTTAAATGTTTGCAACATTACATAGAACGGCACAAAATGCCTTGTATGTGTCTTTTGAATATCTAAATGAGATTATTTGAAGAAATCTAAACTATGTGAGATGAGAGCCGAGATAGACACAGATTTGAGAGAGAGAAACTAAAATATTTGCATGAACACCAGCAAGATTGATGCTGAGAGAGCAGTAAGACCAAAAGAGCACATCAGAACTTGCTCAGAGTATGCAGACATGGGAAGTGAGATGCCTAGCAAGCAGAAATATACTACAAAGCAGATCAGTAATAATAATAATGATGATAATGCCAAAAAGCAGTAAAACAAGTGCCAGCAACAGCACCTTTGAAAGATTACTACAGTTATGCCAGAGCAGGGGCTGATGTTTAAAAAAAAAAAGCCAGTAAAACAGCCTCTCTAAACTGTGTTAGATGTTCAGCTGGATTTTGTTTTTTTTTATATTACCACCAGGTGCCACGTGAAAAGGTTCTGCAAGCAAGCACTTGCTGCTGCCTGCCCAGCACAGCTCTTCCAGGTCCCCATAAAAGATGTAAAAGCATTATCGACACCAAAGCACTATGGCACTACAAACCCAAAAGAATCAGTGTCCTTTTCAGAATTTGGCATCCAAAAGTAATATAACAGCTGACCTTTTGAGGTTTCAGTTACTGGTCCTATCTTCTTCCCAAGAGACTTGCAACAGCCTTCAAACAACGCTGCAGCACAAAAGGCATCCATCTTCATCATTTCTCTTGAAAGCCACAGGCTCAGTGCTATAAGTCACAGCGGAGAACTGACCACCGCTTGCAACTCCATCAAGCTGAAGGCGTTGAGCTTTCCCCACACAACAAAGGCCAGGGAGCAACACGCAGCCGTCACTCTCTGACCCTGCAGCAGCTCTGGGACACGTTGCACTCAAGCAGCAGTGGGAGCCGATACGCTGCCAGGGATGTGGTTTTGCTTATAGAGAGGAGCTGTGATTGCAGTCAAATTTCTGCCCCCTCAAAAAGTATCATGGCATGAACTCTGATCTAAACTACTGAGGATGGAGAAATCTCTGTAACTGGCACCTAAACTTTCATGGGAGCTCTCCTTGCTCTCCCTTTATTTATCTCTTATACAAAGGTGTCAGTCATAAATCTTGCAGTTAATAGTATTGCATTTGCCAGCCAGTATTTCTTTTTTTTTTTTTTTTCTCCATTTCGCAAGAGCTTAAATTTGTGAGTAGCTTCCAAACTGCTTTGCTCAAATGATGCCTCTAACATAATAGAAATCTTGGGGAGGTGGGGGGGGTTGGAATGTGTGTATGTGATTTCTGAGAAACTTTTAAATACTATTGCCCTTGAAATCTCAGTTAGTCCATGACACCGAATGACTTTATGTCAATATCTTGCTACGTAAAAGGACTGCTTTTGATATTATTTTCAACCTTAAGTTTTAGGAAGAAAAGGATGAATCAGGTGGCTAAAGCAAATCTCATCTCACTCGCATTCTTACTGAGAGTTACAAAAATCAAATGTGTTCAAGTTTTCAAACACTCATACATGTTATTCAGTATTCAAGACAAACCTTCTGTCAGAAATGTCTTTGCACAGTTACTTCACTTCTACTTGCAATTCCCAGACTACACCATGTGAGAGGAAACCCTTTATTGATTGCTTTTGAAATTACATTTCTCAGCATAAATGCTTTAATAATTGACTGAATAAAATGATGGGTAACCTCTATGGGAACAGTTCCATTACAGAATGTGTTTTATCGTTTATTTGTGAATGTGTTACTCATTAATAACCTGCCTCAGAGGAAGTACAGGTTATTATCTTCAAATTTTGAAACTCAACTTTATGAGTTCTCATAGGGACATCACCTATGTAATAATAATAACACTATTCTAAAATGTTTCCATTTTTTCAAACTAAAAATCTAAGTGCTTGTGTTTAGCAGCAGCATGATAAAACCAAGTTTTCTTTTTTCTAAAAAGCAAATTCATTTGTAAATTCCAAAAATTTGAGCCAGAATGTTCTCTGAACATTATATAAGTATACATATCTACATAAAGGGTTAAGATTTAAGCGAAATTGCTTATCATTATTAAAAAAAAATTCACAACCTACGGTTATATAAAAACTTGGAAACTTTCACTGAGCACCCTGACTACAATTTTTTTCTTAGCTTGTATTTATTTTTATTATTCAGGGCTCTGCCACGAGGAGTCAATGACGAGCAAACATTCTAGAAACTGAATTTCAATATAACAAACTCTTATTAATCCATACATATGCATATGGAAGTACCTAAGACATGATTTTTACATAATTGTGCTGTACGCACGAAATGTTCCTTTGTCCCATTAGTGGCAAGCTTTGTAAATCACAGCTTCCTCAAAAAGTATTTCTCTTTCGCAACTTTCAGTGAATTCAATGCCTAACACAAGGCATTTTGTACTAACAAATGTTATTAGCTCCATTTAGATTATTAGGTTATAAGTAAACCATTATGGTTTTGCTCTCCTCCATGTACTTGTCACAAAAGACCTCTTCAGAACTCAAAGACATACATTTTTCAGCATTTTTCAGATATTGAGGAGAAAATGCTCGACCATAAGAAAACCCCATCACACTTCTCTTCCAGCTGGAGAAAGCCTCCTATGGCTCTAACGAGATACAAGCAACCAATGCTGAACATTTACATCCATTAAATACAGCAGGCCACGGTTTTCACTCAAGCAAAACTCGCCTAGATTCAATATATTTGATTGTTGAAATAGTTAAGGTTGATCATGTGTAAAGTGCAATGAACATTTTCCAAGTCAAATTAATCTGAAATGATTGAGCTCAAGGTTTAGCTAGTGACTCCCAGAACAAGAAAAAAAAAAAAAAAGATTGCAGCAAGAAAAAGCTGCATTACCCAAGAACTGAGAAGCACTGTTGCTGTTAGTCTCTCTAGGATGTGACATATGTTTTGAGGCCAAATCCCACCACAGTGAGGAATACAGGACAATAACGCAGGATTAGTGCCTTCCTTTTTCACCTCTTGCCATACTATAGCATCCAACCTGTCAGTGGTTTCTGTTATTCCCATTTTTACTAATATGAGAGGAGCTTGCACGTTAGCATGCATCTGTTTATTTCTGAAAAATAAACATTTTTGAATTTTTTAATACCAGAATTTCAAAACTCTATTTTGGGACAGACAAGGCAAATACAAAGCTAGGCCAAAAATTCAATCATGACTAGATTGTTATCATTGGAAGACAGTGTCTTATCCTATTGATGAAGAACCTCACAAAACCAAGCCAGAACGACTAACAAACTAAACCCAGGATTTATTTTTACAAAATGGTAACAAAATCAGCTTAAATTTTACTCTAACTGAAATTGCTTTGAGACTCTGACAAACATTAACAATCCACAGGTACAGAATGTCATTTGGGAGTTAATACTACACAGCCGACTTAAGAATTCTTAAGGTTTATCATTGATGACCCAAAATGCGCGATCACTCACCTAAAAAGGGAGGACTCTAAACCTCGAGGAGATTCCTTGGACAGTGTCCCAACCTGAGAGGAGTGTCTCCAACCACAGACCTGCTGCTCTGAGGGAGACCAACTCAAAATAGCTCTCTCACAGGACCCCTTTTATACCATATTCAAATCTGATCTGTGGTCATATACTGTCATGTAGCCGCCCCCTTGGCTGAAGAGCCCAACTTTCTAACCTTTTGAAAGAAATGCTTATGTGCTGACCATCACTGTGTGGTCATAACAAGAACCATGGAAGACAGTTTTTGCAGGCTTTTGTTGGGTCTTTGTCAGGGCAGGTACATCTGCCATACATATATATGGAAATGCATCCGCACACAGATACACAAAAGATTTGCGAATGAGACCTACAGACTCTGTCCTTGTTTCCCACTCTGGCACCTCAGTGACTCACACACAGAGAACAGGCCAAGAGCCCCATGCAAGCTCCTGGGCTATATGCATCAGCCCCTTCACACCTACAGCATGGCAGTCTGGGACCAAAACTCTCACTATCTCCTATGGCACAATCCTAGGACACAGCCCACTAATGACCCTACAGCAGGGACACGTGCCACACAGAAGTACAGGAATATGGTGGATTGACCCTGGCTGGACACCAAAGCCACTCTATCACTCCCCTCCTCAGCTGCACAGGGGGGAAAAAAAAATATCTAATGAAAAGCTCATGGGTCAAGATAAGGACAGGGAGAGATCGCTTACCAGTTTTTGTCACAGGCAAAACAGACTGGACTTAGGGAAAATTAATTTAATTTCTTGCCAATCAAATCAGAGTAGGATGATGAGAAATAAAACCAAATTTTAAAACAACTTCCTCCACCCCTCCCTTCTTCTCAGGCTCAACTTCACTCCTGATTTCTCCACCTCCTCCCCCACAGCGGCACAGGGGGATGGGGAATGGGGGTTGCAGTCAATTCATCACACGTTGTCTCTGCTGCTTCTTCCTCCTCACACTCTTCCCCTGCTCCACCATGGCATCCCTCCCACAGGAGACAGTTCTCCATGAACTTCTCCAGTATGAGTCTTTCCCATAGGCTGCAGTTCTTCCTTTTGAAGATCTGCTCCAGTATGGGTTTCTTCCACGGGGTGCAGTTGTTCAGGAACAGACTACTCCAGCATGGGTCCCCAACAGGGTCACAAGTTCTGCAAGCAAACCTGCTCCAGCGTGGGATCCTCTCTCTACATAGGTTCAGAGGTCATGCCAGGAGCCTACTCAAGCACAGGCTCTCCCCAGGGTCACAGCCTCCTTCGGGCATTGACCTGCTCCAGCATGGGGTCCTCCACGGGCTGCAGGTGGATATCTGCTCCACTGTGGTATTCCATGGGCTGCAGGGGGATAGCCTGCCTCACCAGTGTCTTCGACATGGTCTGCTGGGGAAACTCTGCTCCAGGGCCTGGAGCACCTCCTCCCTCCTCTCCTTCTTCACCAACCTTGGTGTATACAGAGTTGTTTCATAGAATCATAGAATGGTTTAGGTTGGAAAGGACCTTGAAGATCATCGAGTTCCACCCCCCCTGCCATGGGCAGGGACACCTCCCACTAGACCAGGTTGCCCAAGGCCACGTCCAACCAGGCCTTGAACACCTCCAGGGATGGGGCCTCAACAACCTCTCTGGGCAACCTGTTCCAGTGCCTTAACACCCTTAAAGTGAAAAACTTCTTCCTAATGTTTAATCTAAACCTGCCCTCTTCCAGTTTAAAGCCATTCCCCCTCATCCTATTGCTACATGCCCTAATAAAAAGTCCTTCCCCAGCTCTCCTGTAGGCCCCCTTTAGGTACTGGTTTCTCTCACATATTCTGACTCCTCTCCTCCAGCTGCTGTTTTGCAGCAGATTTTTTCCCCCCCTTCTTAACTATGCTATCACAGAGGCACTACCACCATCATTGATTGGCTCAGCCTTGGCTAGTGGCTCTGTCGGACATAGGGGAAGCTTCTAGCAGCTTCTCACAGAAGCCACCCCTGTAGCCCCACCCCTCCACTACCACAACCTTGCCACATAAAGCTTATGGGGGGGGAATAAAATAACAAAGTAGCTGAGAAATCTACACAGCAAGTAAGAAAACAGTAATAAATCAAACAACAATTTTAGAATCATAAAATGGTTTAGGTTGGAAGGGACCTTAGAGATCATCTAGCTCCAACCCTCCTGCCATAGGCAGAGGCATTTTCCACTAGAAGCCCCATCCAACCTGGACTTGAACATTTCCAGGGATGGGGCACTCACAACGTGTCCCTGGGCAACCTGTTCCAGTGCTTCACCACCCTCAAAGTGAAAAACTTTTTCCTAATATCTAATGTAAATCTACACTCTTGCAGTTTTAAGCCATTCCCCCTCGTCCTATCACTACATGCCCTAGTAAAAAGTCCTTCCCCAGCTCTCCTGTAGGTCCCCTTTATGCACTGGAAGGCTGCAATAAGGTCTCCCTGGAGCCTTCTCTTCTCCAGGCTGAACAACCCCAACTCTCTCAGCCTGTCTGAATAGGAGAGGTGCTCCAGTACTCTGATCATCTTTGTGGCTCTCCTCTGGACCCGCTCCAACAGGTCCATGTCCTGCTTATGTTGGGGGCTCCAGAGCTGGACGCAATATTTGAGGTGGGTTCTCATGAGAGCAGAGTAGAGGGGCAGAATCCTTGACCTGCTGGCCACACTTCTTTTGATGCAGCCCAGGATATGGTTGGCCTTCTGTGCTGCAAGCGCACATTGCTGGCTCACATTGAGCTCCTCATCAACCAACACTCCCCCAAGTCCTTCTTCTCAGGACTGCTCTCAATCCATTCCCTGCCCAGCCTGTATTTGTCCTTGGGATTGCCCCAGCCCACATGCAGGGCCTTGCACATAGCCTTGTTGAACTTCATGAGGTTTGCACAGGTCCACCTCTCAAGCCTGTCCAGGACCCTCTGGATGGCATGCCTTCCCTCCAATATGTCGACTGTGCCACACAACTTGGTGTCGTCAGCATACTTGCTGAGGGTGCACTCCATCCCAACATCCAGGTCACCAACAAAGATGTTAAATAGTACTGGTCCCAGTACCGACCCCTGAGAACAGCACTTGTCACTGCTCACCACTTGGACATTGAGCTGTTGACCGCGACTCTTTGAGTGCGACCGTCCAGCCAGTTCCTTATCCACCGAGTGGTCCATGTGTCAAATCCATATCTCTCTGATTTAGAGACAACGATGTCATATGCAAAACATTTGATGCTGTTCCTCAAGTCCAGGTGGATAACACTTGTTGCTCTCCCCTTATCCACCAATGCTGTAACCCCATCACAGAAGGCCACCATATTTGTCAGGCATGATTTGCCATTAGTGAAGCCATGCTGGTTGCCACCAACACCTCTTGATTTTCCACATGCCTTAGAAGAGCTTCCAGGAGGATCTGGCCCCATGATCTTGCCGGGCACAGAGGTGAGACTGACTGGCCTGTAGTTCCCCAGGTCTTTTTTACCCTTTTTGAAAATGGAGGTTATGTTTCCCCTATTCCTATCAAATGGGAACTTCGCCAGACTGCCACTCCTTCTCAAATATGATGGATAGTGGCTTAACAACTTCATCCGTCAGTTGCCTTAGGATCCACAGATGCATCTCATCAGGTCCCATGAACTTGTGCACCTTCACTTTCCTCAGATGGTTCTCCTACAGTGGGCAGTTACTCATTCTCCCAGTCCCTGCCTTTGCCTTCTACGACTTGGCCAGTGTGGTTAGAGCCCTTACCAGTGAAGACTGAGGCACAAAAAAGTCAGTGAGTACCTCAGCCTTCTCCATATCCTGAATGACCAGGTCCGCTGTTTCCATCCGGAGAGGGCCCACATTTTCCCTAGGCTTCCTTTTGTCACTGATATACCTACAGAAGCCTTTCTTGTTGCCCCTGATGCCTCTGCCCAGATTTACCTCTACCTGGGTTTTAGCTTTCCTAACCCGAACCCTGGCTGCTTGGACAATTTCTCTGTATTCCCCCCAGGCTACCTGTCCTTGCTTCCACCCTCTGTAGGCTTCCTTTTTGTGTTTGAGATTGTCCAAGAGCTCCTTGTTCATCCACGCAGGCCTCCTGGCGTTTTTGCCTGACTTCCTCTTTGTCAGGATGCATAGCTCCTGATCTTGGCAGAGATGGTCCTTGAATCTTAGCCAGCTTCCTTGGGCCCCTCTTCCTTCCAGGGCTTTATCCACTGCAGATCCCTGCACATTTTGAAATGTTTTCATTCTATACATAGTTGAATAGGTATACAAATACATTTTGTATGTGCCTTTTATAAAACTTAAACCAATTTGTTTCCAGTACTATTAAAAGTTTTGCATGTGATCATCACTGGACTGTACTTCTTTCAGCAGAGAAAGAACAAATAACTGTAATTTACCATGGCCTAATGCTAATATCAAATCATGCAGCTATATTACTGAGTCACACACACCACCAGCAAAATCAATCACTGCAGTCCCTTTGACAATTTTTGTCTACTGTTTGTCAAGGATAGCTGGTAGGATCAATACCCAACACAAAACCTGAGGCAAGACATATCTGAATAATCAGCATGGGTTTGCTTCTGAAACCTCACGTCTATATGTACAAATAGAAAATAGTGACAGTTTTTCAGTTTGAGACTTGTTATTTAACCTAAGCTGGCTTCCTTGTTCCGCCATCAAAGTAGGTTTCACACCAAATACTGTACTGCAAGGCACATTTCAAAATCAAAGTGAAAAATAGTAATTTCCTAGGATTAATTTAGTTTGCAAATAATAGAAGTTTCCTTTATATACATATTTTATTCAGCTGCAGTTAGAAAATCAAAACTTTAATTTGAATTTTTTCAGTTAAATATACTGGAAACCAGGTTATGGTGGCTATTGTAAGGTTCCTTATTTGCTTAAAATAATGCAAGATAAATCAGCACGATGTGACAAGAATGTACAACTTGTGTTCATTTAGTATCAGTGTAGCTTCCTTGCTACATAAAATCAAACTAATAGGGTTTTTTTGCTTGTTTTTTTTAAATCCTCACTTGTGAAGCAGCACCCGTTTCCAGCTGTTTTATCAAATTTGTTGTGTTACTGTTTATCTGACTGAACAAATCTGCAGATGTCTGTACATTACGTAAAAAGGGTTGGATCTGAGCTACAACTTGAATTTATATGGCATTGAGACTTTTCTGGCTGCTAACCCAGGCAGTCATTGAAAACAGGTGCCCTTAGATACTTATTTAATTCCTAACATTTTGCTGCAGTAAAAAACCCACTCATTTCAGTAACAAACTTAAAGAGATCTCCTCAGTTTTAAGACACTGAAAGTAAGATCTTGTAATGCTATGATTAAAAAGAACCAAAACCATGTAACTATGCACCTTTGAGAGCTTTGCAGGAGCTAGTCTAGTACCCAGTGTATAAGAAAGGACACAAATGTATAATTTAAAAGGATCATAGAAATATAAAAGTCACCAAACTAACCTAAAAACATCGAGAAAAAGGCAAAGCGATTGAATGCAGCCAAGTCAGATCTCTTTAGACGGGTCCAGCTAACTAGAAATTAATCTTCCTGATAGTAAATAATACCACATTCATTTGACATGGTCCACCACACATCCTTCTCCTCCTCCTTCAGGCTAGGCAACAATTTTATTTTTAATCCACACTAATTGCAAGCCTTAAGGACAAAAGGGTTCTTTATGTGTAGGTGGAAACAGTACAGTGAAAGAGATACAGTATGAAATAGCTTGGCACATGACCTGGCATTTAGGAATTAAAAACAGTATGCGTGAACACAAAAGTACTACCAGTAGAGTTGGTAATGTCCCCCTCCCAACAGATAATAACTTAAAATTTTATTCTACCATAAGTACATACTCTTTTTTTCTAATGTATGCAGTTCTTGAGTTCAGATCAAGTCCAATTTTTGCAGTATGTTAGCAGTTATCTGTGATTAATTATATTCAGAAGCTTTGAACAAGTCATTATCAATTGTTTTTCCATACCATTACCTACAGAGTTTTGATTATCCATAATTCCTAATTTTTTCATGCATGTTCTTGGATTGCACTAAAAACCTCTTATTTAGTTGTTCAGCTAAAACACTGAATTTGGAAATGTCAAACCTCAATGCCATTTTGTCCATATTCAGAATTCAAGTCAAAATATGCAGTGAGTGTTCACAGATGTTGTGTAGCCTTACATAGGCTAAAGAGTGGGTTTTTCAATGGAAAAGCACTTCCATTGAAAACACTGAAATCTAAAGTTCTTCCAACTCACATAAATTATGTAAAATAAACCATAAGTTCTTAAGCGCAGTAAAAAAGTGTGAACCCTTTCCAGAGCACTTGTGTATTTAGGAATTTGCTAGCAATTCCCATAAATAAGACAGTTGTTTACTTTTTTTAAAAAAAAAACCTATTTAATAATTCTTGGATTTGCACAGTAAGTCACAGATACTACTTAAAAAACAACAAAGACATTTAAATTCTCTCCAGAGATCAGTGCAGAAAAGACTGTGATACACAGCTGCCCTCTCTGACACCCAAGAATGGAGAAGAATTCGGTGAATTTTGTAACCTTCCCACTCTCCCTGCTCTCTGGGATGTTGTCAAGGGATGACTGCTAAACAAAACACACCGTGTAGTCGTGCAGAGGAAACAAAAGATAACGAAGAATAAACATGAAGTTGATACTGATGAGTATATCTCCATGCCAGACCATTCTTACTACCCTTCATGTCACCTCTGCTGTTACCTCTATCCATGGTCCCACCTACCTCCCCTCCTGCTCCTTCACAAATTGACACTGGCTTTCTGCACAACCTTGCTGCATGTGCACACTGCAATGACTGTCTTTGAGGTCGGCTTACTCTGAGGTTTCAGTCGAAAGGAGGAAACTGAAAGGCTTCAATTTCAGGGGGAAATGAGGCTTCAATTAGAATTGATTTTTTTATTTAAAGTTCTAAGTTTGTATTATCATTTTTCCTACTTGTCTGCCCGATGTTTTGAAAGGAAAAAGGTACTTAAGGGTGTTGAAGCAAGTTCTGTCTGCAAGAAAATCACTTGCAGTGGTCTAGGAGACAGATTGTATTGGCTAATGCAGCCACGTAGCTGCAGGAAGTCCCAGGACCTTCCGCACCTGTCCCATTTCACAAGAGAGAAAGAACAGTCAGTGGATGTTCTCAGTCCTCCAACTCCAACTCATTCAGCCCCTCTGACAAATTCCCATCTCTGGCTATCCAATAGAGCTGGCAGGGGATTGCACCTTTTGTCATAGGGATCTACTCCAGTAGAAGAGATCTACTCCCAGCTCTGCTGCAGGAGGGACTCTGTGATGGAAAGATTTTCTCTAGAAAAGATAATTTGCAGGCTTCCAAGCTGAAATTTAATCTTAATTTTGCCACTTCTTTTGTAGTCCAAATCTTTCTATGCTTTTCCTTTACAGTTTGTTCTTCAGTACCTACAGGCTGGCAAAGAAGTGTGCACCTCATGAGTAAATTACGTGGGAGAAAAAACAAAAGCACCCTTACACAATACTGTATCTCTGTAACTATCAGGAAACTTGCTGTTCTAACATACATTTTTTCTTTTCCTGTTTTCATGCCAGCAGACGGATAACTAAAGCATGACTGTATCATTAACTCCTTGGTTTCCCAGTAACAAATACAAGATATAGGTATGTACACGAGGACAGGTTAGTTCATATTTGCAAAATGAAAATATTTTCAAATTGCATCAGATGAAATGGCTGAAAATAGGCTGCGAAGTTAGAAATCCTAACACCAAAACATTACAACAAATTCAAGTAATGAATAACAGAAAGAAGTGTCTGTTCAATTAAACAAATGCTCAATGTGCTCAGACATTAGTATCCCTAGGAAGTGTTGTTCAGTCAACTCAAGTTCAAAGAGTTTGAACTTTACATTCCCACTTCTAATTGTAATAGTTTAAATTAAAATAAACCATATGAGTTGTTTTACATTTTAAAAAATTCTTCAACCATACCACAAAACATCTTTGGGGGGAGTGGGTGTTTCTGAAAATATTCCTCAAGAACAATCAATTTTTGCAGTTGAAATACACTTCTGCATTGTATTTGATTGGTTAAGACTCCAAAAGAAATTCTGCAATCACTATAACAATTAGTATTTGCTATATATTAAATTTTTCTCTACAATTAATTGCTGACCTTAAGTAATTCAGATAATTTTCGGTAAATCATTAAAGAATCAGACTTCAGCTAACAGTCACCCAGTTATTACTATATCGTACCTAAAAAGAATGGAACTGTTGTAATTAAGTTTATATAGTGTTCCTTGTCATTATTGTTTCCTTCTGTATTAAAAAAACCAAACACCCAAAGCCCTGATATGGCCTGTATATATTATACACTTGTTAAATTTAGTGCAACTCTTGTCTTGGACTGACATTTTGAGAAGATATGACATTGAACTTGCTACTTTCAATTGATGTTTATTAGAATCCTGTGCAGCATCTCCTCCTACACTATGACTTGTGAACGGGGCTGGTACCAATGACTTAGCAAAGCAAGCACTTCATATTAGAGATCTTCATGATTAGCATTGCCAAATTATTAGTACTAACTCATTTATTAATGCTTAAAGAAACAGAAGAATATATGAATGCTGCTGCTATTTCAGGATTTTGAGGAAAAAATAATCTTGAAAGTAGATTCAGATCAAAGAGCAATAGATTGTTTACACAATCAGAGAAGATGGTATTTTTTCAGGTTATGCCATTAAGAAATGTACTTGACATATAACTGTGAACCTCTTGCAATCAATGTGTCTTTTTCCCCACTGACTTCAATAAAGGAAGACAGTTCTCAAATTAATGAAAAATTCTCTATCAATGCATTTCTGAACTGTTCCAGACACATTGGGGTATACATTTAATAAGTATGGATATTTTAATCCAGTTGTGAATTCTTTTCAGACACTTTTACTCTGAAATGATGCTTTTAGAAGCAAATACAATAGATAGGGAATACTGATGCAAAGAGAGATATGTATAAAGCCAGCATACGCTGAAATAACTGAAATGTTGCCAGTCAGGTTATTTTCAACTGCCAAAACCTACTTTACTTGCTTCCCTATGATTTTAACAGCAGTGGTAAAAGTGATCAAAGACTTTTTTATTCCCATTCATGCTGCTTTATGAAACCATGAGCAATGACAAAGGCAGAATATCATTCCTTATGCCATTTAGTATTTTCAGAATACAGAGTGTATTATCTTCACAAATATCAAAACACACATCTACTTTTTTAATTCTGTGACAGATAACCCATATTTGCCATGAAGAGCTTATTATTCCCCACTGAGCCATGTGCTGGTGTATAATTTAAAGTTTGATGCCATTTGCAAGTAGGAAAAAATATCTAAGTATTAGCAAGTATTTCCCACCATCCAATTACTTGCCAGAACAGATTTCAAAATACAAAATTATTATTTTTAAAGCTATTTTCATGCAGAAGAAATAGTTATCAGTTTTGAGTATATCACAGAGTCTGTCTATGAGAAACACTGACAGAATGGCATCAAATACTTCCAAGACTCAGATTTGTAACTCCAGCGGTGGAATGAGAGGGACAAAAGGGTTTTGGGTTGGGATTTGGGGGAGGGACCTAGAAGACATGAAGGTTGTATTAAACACGTCTCATGTCTTCTTAGCAGACTATGACGTAGCGGCATCTCCTCTGCCCTCACCTACCACACCCCCCAACTCCCCTGCTTCTACGAAAACAAGCTAAATGTAAATTTTACAAATTTTCCTGTTGAAACTTAGTAATGTTCAGGTATTTTATGACAATGGATGTCATTTCAATTCAGGATGTACTGACAAGTGACAAATCTTTTAAACTCTAAATTTCTGATTCACATCTCAGCCAAAAAGCAAAGTCTCAAAACAGGACATTATGGCTGTCAAAGATCGCTATCAACATAGGTAGTGATCTCAGTTCAGTTCACAATGTTCAAAACAGTCACATTGTAAAAATGCGTTCCCAGTTGCTGGAGCATGCATCTCCACCAGCAGCTTTGGCACAAAGGGAAACGTGGACACCCTGACAGTAACCCTTCCAAGTCAGGACCGGAGAATGAGCACTAGTGAAATCTTGCTCTTTAGTTCTGAAAGTGTCTTACACGTTTGGGCTTGCCTTAGGCATGACATTCATGAAGGAATGCAAGACAAACATACTTCGAAAAACTGTCAGAAAAAGTAGTACTAATATTAAATTACACTGAAGATGACCAAATGGACAACATCAGACACCTATGAAAATTATATCAAGACACATATGGAAGCTCTGTTAGATTCTAATTTTTAAAAATAGCAATTTGTTACTCTCAGAGCAAATAGATAAGAATATGCAAACACTCATGGCTTTGGGTACTCCATTTCATTTAAGAGGTACCTATTCAGCAGCAGACTGGACTGCCAATTGAATAAACAAGTGGAGTCAACGCATAGCAGAAAAGTTTCCTGACATTTCTTGTGGGCTTTTGTTGCTGGTTATATTGCTTGTGTGCAGTTCTACAGTATGACTCACTCTCATAATGGACAGAAATTCATTGAGCGTTAATGTCTTGAAGAAAAACCTTATCCCATTAAGAGAGAAACCTTTTGACCTTATGTAGAAAATTGTACTTGCTTCCAGTAACAACAGTGTCAAAACCATATCTTTGCAATGAGTATATTTTGATAATTAATGCCAGCAAGATCAGACAACAAAGTGAATTTCATTTCCTGATTACAATGCATAGTGTGCTTTTAATGGTCTATATTACCCAAGGTTGCTGTGCAGCTTGCCTAACACCATCAAATCTAAGGAGCTCTTAAACAAAATATTTGCACAATAGCGATGTAACTTGTCTAATTTATGGATATGGACCCTTTCTCTTCCTTTTTGCTACAAAGCAAATGTTGAACCAAAGCAGACTGGTATTTCAGTAGCTACTGAGGCTTTCTTTACAATCATTACCTACAGAAAAAGTACCTTATTCTCAAGTCATTGTGAAACTATTACGTACAGTAGAAGAGAACATACAAAGTACACATATCCTTTAGTAACTCTTTCTGAAGCTAACAAAACAACTAAATACTAAGAAACTGTGCAATATGAAAAGATGCACACCTTTTATGATTAAGGAAGTGCCACCTATCCAGCAGTCCCGGCAGGTGGAAAATAAGACTCTCAATGTGCACGTTCTGCATGGATAGTAGTCTCAAATTGAATTCACAAAGGTTAGAATCCCGGGCTCTACTTAAGTATACCACAGCGTTTACAATGGTTTAGCAATGTGTTCATGTTCTAAACAGCACAAAAATTTAAGTAATCTGATTTTTTCCATTTGCGCATGAAATCCAGTTATCACAAAGTTTGACAAATGCTACCACTCTTTCAAGAGTGGCAGAGAGAGTGTTAATGAACCACAACACTTGGACTGTGCAGAAGACATGCTTTTTGTTCCTGCAAGCGTTCACTGTCCTGCCTATGAAAGTGAGTATAGGACTAATAAGGGAAGAAAATATATCTCCCTTTGTAGTCATCTCCAAGTTGAAACCTTGATTTGATACATCCTTAATTTGCTGTCATAGTGACAAGGTGCAATGCTCCATTGTTCTATATGCACCAGCACAGTGTGGTCTCTTCAAAATTCTTGAAATCACCAAGCACAGCTATCCTCAGAGAGACAATTCTTAAGAAGCAAGAATGCAGCAAACAACATTCAGCAACTAATGGATGTACTGGCACCTGCTTCACAATCAATCTGTCTTACTACATTTGTACATTTGTGTCTCTGAAAAAACAGTACTAGATATATAGTGCTACTCATATATTGTGATGAAACCACTTTATCATGGTTTTGAGCACTTGATTCTCACCTTTTGCAGGAACTCTGAATAGGGCTTAAAATGTCTCTAATTGATCTTGATACCTACTGATTTTCATTACATTAACATTTGTACATTTCATACATTAACATGCACGTTATTCATGGAGGCATTTAAAACCCTTTGTTTTACATTATCTCTTCAGGTGACTTTGTCTCCTCTGTCTTTATGTGCTTACAGAAAAGATGGAGTCAGAGTTAATTGACTAGATTCCCTTTTTAAGTACATGGAGGAAAAAAGATTTTTTTGTTTTTTTTTTTTCAGTCACTGCTCATCTTATCCTGTGATAGATATCTAAAACACGGTAGAGGAATCCAGCTCCAAAGCATGCACTTTTCTCCAGTAACTACAGAAGGAGTCAAGGTGGCTCACTGATCTATGCATATGTAACGTGTAACAGCTAGACAAACTGACAGTCATCTTTAGTAACTACATGTTTTCTTAGAAATTCACAGTATCATGACTTCAAATAACCTTGCTCATTTCTGGACAAGAGGCATTCCTTGAAAATGTGATGCAATGTCTCCAATATACAACAAGCTATTTGCTGTGCATATTACATCATAAGACTTTTTAAAAAATAATTATTAAAAAAAATAAAAATAATAAATCAAACAATATTTTCTTACCATGGCAGGAGCCATCCACTTCTTCATATCCTACACTACAGATGCATCGTCCTAGAGGCACAAGCCAATCCCCATCTGCTCCACAATACAATTTTGGAGTATCACGTTCCTCAGCACTCTTCACACAGGAGCCCCGTACTTCCACCAAAGAGGACGAATCAACCCTTGGAATAGTATCAGGAAACATAGCCAAATTACGGACCGTGAAAGGGCACTTTTTGTAATAAACACGGACTGAAACCAAAGCAATGCATGCTCCAATGTCTTGAAAAGCAAGATAAAATCCTTTCTTGTTTATTGGCCCAACCTCACGAACTTCTGTGTTGAGTTTAAGAATGCGGTCACCCAAGTCCATCTGGGTAAAACTCTCATCAGCTGCAATAGTATCAATTTTAGTGTACTGGTTTGGCTTGAACTTTACTCCATGAGACTCATCTGACTCCATGTAGTAGAGATTGAAAGTTTCCTTGCAGGTTCCCAGTACCCATGGGATACTGTTGCAGTCCCTCAGGGTAAACTTCATTTCCACATAAATCTTCTGTGCAGCATCACGGGAGATCCAGTTTGTTCGAAGCCAGTTGTTTTGGTTTGGTTCCATCACATTACATACCTGGTAAGTATGAATGGGACGATTGTGTTCATCCATTTCAGTTATGGCATCCCACTGAAAGAAAAAAAAATTGTTTGAAAACTAAGAAAAATATGTATTATGCATATGCATATATGCAGAGCCCATGCATACACATCCACACATGTGCCCCATGTATGTGCACCTATGGTTTACCTAAGACTAATTATTTACTTAAATTTTAGTGGAAAGACAGTAGTTAGAAGCAGATACCAACTACATAATGGTACAACAAGTTTTATTTCAGAAACTCTGCAACAAATTTTTAATAATAGAAATACTTGGAAAAAACCCCAATGTGGCTCACTCATAAGAGGGAAATACTTGCCATGTTTATGTTAGCAAATTTAGTGAGTCTGAGAACATTCCTGGCCATGTCATTCAATCATCTATGCCCCCAAATAGGTCCTAGAAGAGTCCTGTTTGGTGCGCCAGTGCGCTGGCCCTCTGGCAGTTCTCCAGGCAATTCCTACAGCTCAGGCACATATCACTGGCCAGGCACCTGCAGTAGCTGGCAGCTGGGATGCAGCCACTGTGGTTTGGTGGGTCTGAGGTGTTTGATGTAGGTTGTCCCGATTTACACAATTGCCCTGGAAACATTTAACTGCATATACAGAGATGTTACATTTCTTGCTCCATAGGGTCTGCACTACACTTATTTCCGCTTAAAAAAAAAAAAAGACAAAAATCTGTCACAGGTATCATGCCATTGTTGTTGCCTAAATTGTTTCTTTCAGTTCAGAGGTGAAGGAGGAATTATCAACTTCACTATAGCGTTCTCAAACTCTGGTGAAAATTCCTGCATAGAGGCTCTCTCAAACATGAATCTTTGAAAAATTATCCATATGCTACATATGATAGGCTCAGGCTAGAAATGCCTAATTTATTACATAATCTTCCACTCAAGGATTACCAACATCCCCAAAATAGCTTCAATACAATCGAATCAACTTTCCACTAGGTATTAGTTCTGTATTCAAAAATATCATGTCCCACCAGAAGTTTTAGTGTTGCTTTTACATGTATTGTTGTCTTACGGCATTCTAGAGGTAAACTGACATATCAAATAAAGCACAAACCTGTCCATAAATATCACTAAAAATGCCAGACTACATCATTTTAATGCTATGAAACATCAACATATACATTGTTCGTAGTTTAGCATACTTGGAATACTTTTATTATGAACATGTATTTAGTTAAAATTATTTGCCCCTTAAAAAAGATACATAAGCTTAAAATTGAGAAAGCAGAAATTGAAAAGTTTATGGAGCATTTTCCACTCTGACCAACTTCTTCATATTTTGCAGTTACTTTGGTAAAATTCACTGTATGGCATTTAAAAATCTGGTATTACGTACAGGTGTACACACATAGCAACGCAAAGCACATGTTCAATTTAGGCACAATAGGAAATTCTGAGTACAAAACCAAGATATGGACCTTAGACATCGATGTTCAAACAAATTCAAATTCTGTTAGCCCCATGACACATCAACCCCCCCATATTTTTCTGCTCTAATACACACAGTATCAGTAATTTTCAAATTCAAGCTACGCCCCTAAAGAGGTATTTCGAGTATTTGAGCAGCTGAATATTCATAGTGCCTACCAATTTCAGTACTACAAAGAAGGTATGGTTGGCCTGTGGCCTACCAGACTGAGAACATGTAGGAAGTACAAGTTCAGTTTACCATTTTTAAACACTAGAGAGATATATACCACCATTTAGAAATGCGGAAAGGAAGACTTTATCTGTTCATCTTTTTCTGTGAAAGAGAAAAATATCACTTAAGAGTTAGGTTCTCATTTTCAGAAAAATTTCCAGACATCAGATGACTCCTAAGGCACGGGTGTACATGTAGAAAACTAGCTGGCTTTACTTAAAGTTTTAAGAACAAATAATGTCACAATATGGAACTAAGGGAACACGTGCATCTCTGAGACTTTTCAGACAATCTTTATATAAAAACGGAACACAAAAAACCACAACACAACAGCAAGAGGGGGGCCAAGGGAGGAAAGTACACCTTCTTCTTTGGGAGTGAACAGATCCATCATGGTGGAAGCAGCAGGGGAGGGGAAAAAAAAAACCCAAACCCAAACAAACAAACAAACAAAACCCACTAAACCCCCACAGCCTGTGACTCCATTAGCCTGAAAACTTCTATTTTAAACAGTGGTTGGAATTCATGTGGAAAAAGGCATTCCAAGTGCTGCCAGATGCGATCGGAGGATTGGGATTCCTAGTCACTGCAGTGTGCACCTGGGAGCTATGCAGAAAAATAGGGTAAGTGAAGGATTCTTCCTATCACAGCAAAAATGATAACCTTGCCTGAAGGTCCTGTCTTAAGAATCACAAAACATACTTCTTATATGATAGCCAGACAATGGCAAACACTTGGCAAACAATCTGCTGACTCTTAAGAGATTGTTATAAGGCCAAGGGCTTTTGGCCTCTATGACTTGTACACATTCAGAAAGGGCAAAGCTGCTACTTCAGCATTCATGGCAAGACCAGAACAAATTCAGACTTGGTCAAAATTGTATGATGAAGGACTAGTTAGTGCAGGGCTTCTTGTGCCATCGTCCTCAGATTGGTTCGAACTATGATTAAAGTCTACCCTGTAGCAAGCAATATAATACCCCAAGTAGGTCTTGGCTTTGGAAAAGGAAAAGGGGGCTTTAATGCTCTGGTGGGCTAGGCTTCTTCCCTTTTGCCAAGCACGAACCCACACAGCTTGAATTGATTCAAATTCCACAGCCACAAAGAATTGAAGAAAATAATTAAAATTATTTTTTAATTTTAAATAAAATTAATAAAAAAACACAGCTCCAAGCTTTAAAACGTCACCAGAAGAGGTTCTTTAAAAACAAAGCAGATAAGTGTCTCAGCTGCTGATCCCCATCTTGGCTACCGTACAGCCAAGGACATACCACCTTTTTCTTCACATATAAAACACATATTATACGTTTAAGCATTATTACACAAATTTGTGTTATACACAAATATAACCACAATGTAGATGTAGAAAAAAAACCAAACAGAAGTTTGCAGGTTTTCTGCATTTATTTGTGTATCAAACCACAATTAAAGGAGGATGTACTATATACTCCAGAGACATCTAAAAAAAAAAATCACCCCAAAAACCACCAAAATAACCCCCCAAAACACAAAACCCTCCACACCACCAAAAAAACCAAACACAACCAAAAAAAACCCCAAACCTTCAAAAAAACGCACACAAGACAAGAAAAACCCCAACTAACAAAAAAAAACCCCAACCCACCACATCAAACCCAGACTAAAAGAGTAGCAGGTGGGATGACAATGTATTTTTTAAAATACAGAGCAGTCTTCAGAACCAGAGTAAACTAGCTTAAAGCAAAACAACTTCAACGTACTACTGCCTATTAAAAATATTAAGAAAAAAAGAAATCCAACATAACCTCCCCTTACGATGAGATTCTCTTCAGAAATATTTATATATTCACTTTGAATCAATATCTCGATTTGAACTTAAAAATTAAAGCCCTGAAGTTAGCTGCTAACCCTGTAGTTAATAATATAAATCTATTACTTCTGTAGGAAAGTAAAGGCTCAGCACTTCAATAACTGGTTTAAAAGAATGAAACAAGATGGATTGATCAAACATGGACAGTGCTCTCCTTCATTCAAAGCAGACCTTGCATTCTTCATGCCTGTGCCTTTCCATTGCGCTCCCAGACAGCCTGCTGACAACTCCCAGTTTATAAGAATTTATGCACTGGGCAAGAAGAACATTTAAAAGGAATTTGCAGAAGTGTTTAACAGACGTAGTAGTCTATTCATCATACATACAAAAATATATTTAAAAAGGTTAAGATCTAACATTTCAACCTAGCCATGGCAGTGAGACATACTGTCTGAGGTGTACTTATAAATACAGCTGTGAGTTCGTTGGCATGTGCTCTTAATTACTAGTCCCAGATACTGAGTGCAAATGAGGTGAATTCTACCACCCCAAAATGTCAATGTAATTTACTGAAAAGTCTGAAAGAACTCAGTCTTTAATAGTCTCTGACAAGGACACATTCTTCTTGTGTGAAATAAAATCTAGTTTTAATTCTACCTAAGTGTTGCATTTTTCTTCTGATAAAAACAGCCAGGAAATATTAAACAATAGTTAAATTCAGTGCAGACAACAAAAAGCCAAACGATTTATCAAATACACACTATATTTTACAATATTTCATACTATAGCTGCCAATTAATTAAATGGAAAGTATTTATAAATATTTTAGTTGTGCAAAACTATTCTTCACTTAAAAACAAATTAACAGAAGCATATCGTTGGTGACATTTGCATGAGAATGTAGAAGAGAAGAGGAAGGCTCCGAGGAGATCTTATTGCGGCCTTCCAGTACCTAAAGGGGGCCGACAGGAGAGCTGGAGAAGGACTTTTTATTAGGGCATGTAGCAATAGGATGAGGGGGAATGGCTTTAAACTGGAAGAGGGCAGGTTTAGATTAAACATTAGGAAGAAGTTTTTCACTTTGAGGGTTGTAAGGCACTGGAACAGGTTGCCCAGAGAGGTTGTTGAGGCCCCATCCCTGGAGGTGTTCAAGGCCAGGCTGGACGTGGCCTTGGGCAACCTGGTCTAGTGGGAGGTGTCCTTGTCAATGGCACGGGGGGTGGAACTCGATGATCTTCAAGGTCCTTTCCAACCTAAACCATTCTATGATTCTATGTGGTAGCTCCCCCCAAAATACCTAACCTGACACACACAAAAGCTGGCATAAGCTGGCTGCTTTAGGCAAACTGACAGTTCGGTTTGAAGGAAGGCTGAGCCTGTTGGTGTTCCAGAGGACTGCATTACTTTCAAAACTTTTTTATTATGTTCCTTTCAAGCAAGGAAAATCTCTGATAATGTTGATGGAAGCAGCAGCAGCAGCGTAAAGCTAATTCTTACAACCGGAGTTCCAGGACTTATGAAGAAGAAATGTCAAAAAACACTGTTTGGAGGAAAGACTTCAAAAATCTATTTTAAAATTGTAATCAACAGCAGCATGGATAAGAGGTTACATTTTACTTTCACATGTGGCATAAAGGAAGAGTAAACATCACTGAAATAGAAGAACATGGAATTTGAAGATTCGCAGAGAGAAGATTTTAAGACTACTTGTCACATTCAAGTACAAAATATGAGATTAGGCTACAAACCACACTGAGACTTTAGTTAGATAAAATCTCAGCTGTTTCCATATCCCTACAAGCTACTTTACAACCTTTCTGTTTCATTTTAGAACTTCACTAATATTTGACAGCTGTACAGAGAATAGTATAAAGAGCCAATTACCTAATGTAAATCTTCTACTAGCTATATACAATACTGAAATCTGTTTTCAGTGTTCCCCACTTTCTGTTTTTCTTATTTTAAACCCAACACTACAGATCTACAAAATCAGCAAGAGCCATTTATTACAATTCAGTAGGTTGTATCACCAAAGGCTGTAAGAGCATCAGAAAAAGAGATTGCATTTTACATATTTTATTTTTAAACACATTACTGTCTGATAAGAAAACATCTCAGTGATACCATCCTACATAAAAGTAAACACAGTGGACCAGCTCCAGCCTGATGGAAGCAGTCATAACTTCTCAGAAGACACCAGTTATTTTGACACATTCTGAATCTTGACTTATCTTTAAACCATGGTCAGCCTCTTAAGTGAACCCTTATTGAGGTCATATTGTGCTGCTTAAAGAAAAGAGATGTTAAATTGACAATTAGCATAATTTGCTCAGTGCTAGCCATACACAACACTGGATTTAGAGGGGCAATGCAGAACAGGAAAGACTAAGAAGATACTAGGTCGTCCTGTTGTCACCTCCCAGCCCTCCATGGCAACACCATAAAGTCACAAGTTCTCATGTCAACCCTACGGCTCCTCTTTGACTTCCAGTCCCAGGTGCTGCCTATGGGCAGCAGAGAGCAGTCATGGCACTGCACCAGAGCTGGGAATGGTGCATCTTCTCCCATGTGAAGACCTGCCTGTAGGCTCTTCTCCACCATGTCACTTGAGGCTCTCATTTCCCACACTAGCAATCTCCATTGTGCCATCTGCGCAGCAGCAAGGCCAAACAGATTCTTACTGTTTAGCCAGAGTCCTATTTGTGCTTGAAGAATTCATTACAATATTCTATTCATATGCCAAACTTTACTGTAAGATGCTTTTCCAATTAACAGGGGTAGTTATATCAAGCAGTTGAAAATGCCTATTTCATAATGAGCTGATATCTAGATAACTTCACATACAGTAAAAGACACTTTTCCCACAAGTTGTCACACTGATTGATGAATTAATAGTAGGTTCTTAATCTCAGATAACAGTTATTCAGGCACTGATGCCAGGAGCAGTTTGGTAATCTAGGATGGCAGTTTTAGCATCTTGTACAGCTCAAGCTTCTTTTTATTGATGTTTTACTTCATTTAAAGGAAAAGGTAGGGGCACTGGTTACTTAGGCCCATGCCCTTACTCAGCAGTTTAAGGAATAGAAGAGACCATCTGCTCTTACAAATTTTGCCACATTTGTATCCTAAGCCAGAAAGTTCCTTCCCCTTTCTCCTTATCTTTTTACTCAAAGGATAATTCTCTAAAAATGAAGGGTTCTGCCCTTACAAATACCTCACCAAGTGTATCTTCGCTCATTCCTGAAAAAGGAAAAGTTGTGGCAGACTTAGCATGCAACACATTTGAACATCAAGTACACAATGGTGTCCCTGGGTAAAATATTCTACACAAATCTTTTGCTGCTGAGCAAAACATGTAGGGATAAGCATTGGCTTTCCATGCGGAGAACTGAAGGAGAAAGTTGTGCCTGAAAAGAACACAGTATGGGAGACTGGAGAATGAAACCTGTTGACTTCAGCCATTCACTTCAGCCATTTGACTACCTCCTGAGAAAATACATCTGTAAAGGCAAGTCCTCAACTGTAGTAACTTTTATTACTTATCTGGCAACAGAAGAAAGATTTCCTTTCTAAATCAAGAGATCTGGCTTACTCTTGTTTTCAGAAAGCTAGGTAATTTTGGAAATGTAGTTGTCAACTACTTCTTACACAAAAACATAGGCTGGCATTTGAAAATGCCATGAACCTGAACTGTAGCGATGTAATTTTCTGATGTATATCCCTCATTGCCCACAGATGCCCACTGGAAACAGGTCAGGTCCCTAATAGTAAAAGGGATGGACAAACACAGTCCATCACACACAAACACAGTTATATAGAACTGCTGCTATCCTAAAAAAACAGTCTGGAGAAAGTTACAAGCGTGTCGGTGCAACTCATGTACCTAGGAATAGTTAAGTAACCATTTCCATATTTATGACATCCAATGAGGATAAAAAGAAAGCGATAGTATTTTTTTCAAATATTTTAACTGGTTCTTCTATTTTGTCATTTTAATAAATGGTTTATTACTCATTTTGGTCATTAGTATTTGCAGTTCTCAGCTGGGAATAATCTAATGAAATCTACAAGTGAATTCTCACTTTCAAGTGTTCGCTACTGACAATCTTTTAGATTCTATTTCCATGGAAACAAGCTGAATGGTAAAAATAAACAGTTTTAAAAGTTTTTTAAAATTCCCTTATACTATCTCCGCTGAGATGATCTCCATAGAAATGAGATCAGAAAGGTCTAAGCTAGGAAACAATAGAGAAGGACCTGCACTTGGCATGCACAGCTGCTGGCTGCCATCTGCAAATGCAGATTTAAACATCTAGCTGCTATAGTGATATTCAAGCTAAACCAGCCACGCTACACAACAGAATTGCAGAAAAAGAAAAACTTCTCTTAAATTAACATGCTTAGAAAATAAACATTTTAAAACACAGTTGGCATTTAAAACATGACACTGAAACCAACAAGATGAAAGAATATTAAAAATAACTACAGAATTTCTGTAAATTAAAACTATTGAGTTAGTGTTTTTCCCCATTCCCTCTAACTCATTTTGCTTCACCTCCACCTTTTTGTCTAAGATCTACAGCTCTGTATGTGAATATAGATGCTCAGACCTCCAAAGCCCAATATAAGTGATACTGAACTTATAAAATGTGCCTATCTAAAAGACAATAAAAAAAAAAAAAGCAGACAAAACTCCACAGCTGTTCATGTATCTCCTAGCAAGTACAAGTAGGCATAGCTAGCAAAATAACACAATAATTAAACTACTTACGGTGTAACATTTAAATCAAGCTGATTTGAAGTTGCTTAGGGAGTGCATATAAATATATAGTATGCATTAGATTAGCGCTGTAGAACTATAACCACAATTGCAACACGTTTAGAGGAAAACGCGGTATCCGTTTTCTACGTAGGCAGCAGCATATAGGCACAGTCTATGACAGTCGTGTCATAGACTACAAGCAAACCCCTCACAGAATCTGTAGAGGTAAATGTAATTAAAAGGGAAGAACAAAATAAGAATAAAAAAAAATCATAAAGAATAACTAAACAAGAGAATACAGGAAAGGAAGTAGCAGATTATTCTGTGTTCTCCAAATGCAAGCCTCAATAGGTCTTGGGCTTTGGAACAACTGCTCTGTGGCTGAAGTGGCCAGGATGATTCAGAAAGCTGTTAATGCGCTCAAAACTGAAAATCCAAAACAGTGAGTTGCTTTTCTGTTATGATAATCCAATTCATATGATCCAACTTTACTCTGCTTTGGAAACTGTTCTGGGTCACGTAAATGTTTTCTTCAGGTAAGCAAGACTAGGATCTGGTGAGATTTGGGGATGAGCCCTAGAATCCACGCGAGACCAACTTCAGATACATGAAACAATTGACTCTCACTTGGGGATTAGCCAGCGTAGGACTTTGGGATCAGATGGCAAAATAGGACAGCCCTGTTCTAGCTTTGTAGAGCGCACTGTGGCTGTTCCAGAAAAGGGAGTCACACATCCTGAACGTGGATCTTGATCTATTCTAGTATATATGCATAAAGATGCCAAGATATTTTCATTACAAAATGTATAATCTGATGTAGGGCTCAAACTACTGAGGCAGTCAATCCATTTGACTGACCAGAATCTAGACAGCAGTATCATAAGGCACCAGAAATAATAATACACCTTTCCTTCCACTTGAGATCATGAGAAGGCAAAGTACGTTCAGAAAAGGAATACATAGAAAAATGGAAAGAAAAATGAAAAAAAAACCAAAACAAAACCCCCCCAAAACACTCACATATATATGCATACACATGAAGGCTGTCTATAACAACCTGCTATGTAATTGAAGCCAACCACTAACATATAAAATGCTGTTCTCCTCAGTACTCTGAAACAAGACCATTGTTTCCCTGAATGTGTTATGGGCTATAAAAGACTCAATGACTTGCATCAAGGACCTGCAAGGATAGCACGCCAGACTGTAATTTTCTTTTTAAATGAGATACGCTAGTAAAATCTCAGCAGGTGGTGAGAGATGCCACAATTCAGTGGCGAAAAGTGCTGCTGATCACCTTTCCAGAGGCATCTTACCCCTATGTAATGCAACACTTCTGACATGTTCAGAATTGAATGGAAAGTGAGAACAGAAAGTCTACACCTTTTCAAGATACCATAGCTCTTAGCACTCAACCCCGCTGTGTGCCCTTCAAAATCTGCCTGTGCCATCTCTGGGACCCATGCCATAGCTTGCTAACCTCTGTTTTACAGGAAAAAAAAAAAAATTAAAAAAATGGTGTTTTACAGGTATCTGCTACTAGAACAGCGCTGGATTTAGTTAATCATAAGAGTTGTGTGCTACAACTAGCAGAGAGGCTGCCAGCAGCTGCAGACACCCTCTGTAAGACAAAACACTGAATAATGCTGATGCTGGCAGGCTAACGAGAACAAGAGGCAAGCAATCCTTGCTTGGCTGAATGAGGGATTAACGGGACTTGTGGGATTAACTAAGAATACGTGCAGAATGCAATAGATCTAAAGAGCAATACTTACATGGGTCTGCTGTGGAATAACTGATGCATGTATGTAAGAAACAAATGTTGTCACCCATTGGTAAATAAGAGATATCATAACTTAAAATACCTAAGTGTAAATTCTTATACTTCCATATAATTAGAATAAGTCAAACAAGAACTGAGAAAAAAAGTACAACTGAAAAAATAAATAAATCAGACTGTAGGTATAGTTTAGTCAGGCTCCAGTAGATATTAGCTGTTTAATAGCCGAAGGCTGATTTGCTGCTGTGTTGCTTTATTTCCTGAATATGGGGAGCTGGAGCAATCTTGGCTCTGCCCGTCCCAGCACCTAGTACCATCAGTGTAACTATAGCAGGCATTTTATAATACATTGGTAATGCTGCACAATAGCTGGCTGCATCAGCTGTGTGGCCTGGGGGAACTCACTGGATCTCCAAAATAGCAGAGATAATGTTACAGTAACCATTTGTGTGTCCAGAGATATTTAGAAACAGAAAGAAAAAAAAAAAAAAAGAGACGACTGGAGGGACCATTACAGAAAAACATATGAGCAACCTCTACATTTGTAGTTCAGAAATTTCTACAAACGGCGAGGTCATCTCTTCATCTTACTCAGCTGTTTGTGACCAGCTCCGTGCAGCCATGTGAGTACTGCACTGACTGGCCCAACAAGCCTCATGTTACTGGAGCTGGTCCGTAGACTCACCTCCTGCCATACCCCCACTCCCCATGCACCTCAACCCTGCAAATTGGTTTGGCCTGCTGAGAGGCCAGAAGAACATCAAGGCAGGGAGAGACGCTTGGTAGAAGATACTCTCGGCCCTCAGTTTCAGAGCTGACCTTGTCTACTTTATGATTTAATGCACACAGTACTACAAGTCAAATAACTGACTGCTTTTACTAGTCTAACCCCTTCAAAAATTGTGCATTGCATCAAGACACAAGTCTGACTTAAATGCAGAAAGTTCCAAATATTAGTTCCCTTTTACTTGCTTTCCAAACTCTGAATCTTCAGTTCTGATATTTGAAATTCCCCTTCAGCAGCAGGGAGATCCTCTTTTGCCTTTACCACTCCAAGAACCAGAGTTTTAAGCAAACACTACAGAATCACTGCAAAACAGCAGTCCTGACTATGCTCACCCAGAAAGTGGCTATGACTCACAGTCTCCCATTTTCATTTCCTGACTAATCGCTCAGAGAAAAAGCATTTCAGTACCAGTGATGGAAGAAACTGTATAAATACCTCTCCAAGATCTAGTTTTTCCCACTGAGAAGCGGTGGATCTCAGAGCCTATTTTTATGTGGGCATTGGCATATTTAAATTATTGCCATTAGCTAGCAGTCAATGAGGTTAATATGGATGAAGCAAATCCCGTAAGAATATCTACCCATTCCTTCTTCCTGTTTCTCCCGATCCTTTCCTAAAGTCTCCTGTGTTTAAAAAGAAGGGGGGGATCCTGCCAGTTCTAATTCTTACTGAATTAGTACTAGTCAATTAGTGTTTTTAATAGAAACTATACCAAATGGAAACAATTAAAAATAATAATTATACAAAGCAGCTATATGAGGCTTTTCATTTTTGGAGTGCTTTACAAACATTAATATATTAATTCAAACTAAGACATAAAACTAAAGAAGCAAAACTAAAGATAATGAGAGGAAGGTTAAGTGACAGATCACTGATTTTTACCAGCATGTGCTGCCAGTTATAGTAATGAGGAGCTTGCTGTATCAGTGTGGATGCCTTTATCTGACACCACATACACCCAGACGAACTGAAGCGATGCCACTTCAAAACTTTACTGCAGCACAATATTCCTTTAAGCATGTTACTAATGGGCTCCTTCAAAACTGCCCTTCATTCCTCTCCAACTGTTGTGCTACCAGGCAAATTGGAGCCCGCTCCTGCACTCAGCTGTCTGAAGTACCTGCTACCAAACTGCTGATGAACAACTGAAGACCTGCATCTTTCACCCATCACCTCATGCCTTTCACCATCAGCTAACAAGTGTTATCGCTATGTACCAATAACATGATACACAACTTCATTTTATTTCCAAGCTACTTACCCCTTCTGAGCAATGAGAGTATCAAAAGGGGGCAAACCAAGATTAGAGCTATGAGAATTAAAGGTAAAAACTTTTATTGGCTTGGAAGGGATCATGTTGACATACTCAAGTGAAAGCCAAATGCAATGGCATCATATCCTGCCAATTGACTGGCCCCAAAAGTTTTGGAAATAAAATCTGAGGGGTGAACAGAAGAACTAATCATTGGAAGTAGAGCAAGCTGAATACTATAAGTAGCAGCTCAGTTTATTTGCACATAAGGGCCTAAGTTTATTTGCATATTCTAGCTATATGCATTACAACTTAACTTATTTTCTAGGTTGAATCAGAGCAGTACAAAAAAATTCTGCAGAATAACTTCCATTACATGTTGGAAACATCTTTAACAAAGTGCTCAAAATATGTAGATAAATAAATACATAAAAATCATAAGTCTGTAGTATTTTTAAAAGAAAAAAAAATAAAATGCTATCCATAGCAACCTTATGCATACAGTCTATGAATTCCAAAGCAGGAACAGTGGAAAACAAAAGGGGAAGAGAAAGGAAAAGAAGACAATCGCCAATGTTTTCCAGCAAATCAGTTTGTTCACGCTTTCCATGTAATTGCTTATTTGCTGAGAGCTTGTAAAGTAGTACTGTCTCCTGGGGAAGCCCAGGCTCAATCAAATTTGTTAAAATGTACTGGAAGAAAACAACCTGCTACCCTTACCCAGTGCTCCTTCTTTTCATCCCAATTCTCAGTGCACAAAGGGAGGAAGCGTGAAGCTCCTAATTGCCCTATGGTATATATAAACTGGTACCGAAAACACTCCATTCACTAGACTTGAGTACAGCATCATCAGAACAACCTCTCAGCCATCTCCTCTTTTCTACATTGTGGTGCATTCTTCAGATATGTCTGAATAAGGGAAGATACGAACTATGATAATGAATAACTCACTTTTTCAGCCTCCCCTCCTCCCATTACCCACATTTTCAATCAGCTAAAAACGAAAGGTCCTTTCTAAATCAATTTCTAGCAAAGCTAATGACAGTAAAGGAGAAAAAAATCATTTTACTATATTTTTGTCTATTTTGGTAGACAGAATAACGTTTCATATAGTTTTATTCATAAACTCCGTGCATTGCATGCAGAACTGTGAACTACATAGGTGTATATGTAGTGCATCTATAGGTGCACTGTTTTGTTCATCTCTGCATATCTGGCAGAGTAGGCCAGGCTACCTTCTTATGTAGGTTTCCAATTTCTTTCGGTTCACACAAATTAGAAAACAGCTAGAAGGTATTACTTCAATGAATAACTTCCTATGAAGAGACATGTACAGATCTTCAGCAAGTATATTTTCCCATAGGTCTGTGGTTCAGATTTCTGAAGGAAAAAACCTACAGAGTGAGTTGTGGAGAGATTTATGTATTTACTTTCTCTCTTTTTAGTTCACCATTTTCTTTGAAGAACACATAATTCACCCTAAGATACAGAGAAAAAATTTTGGCTTTCCAAAAGGGCCTTGTTTGTAACACAAAGCATCACTCACCGTGTGGGCACTCTGTGTTAGGAGTGTGTCCTGATCAGGTCAGCTGCAGTTTGCAGGAAACCATTTCTCAGTGATGGATAAAGGACCTTTATGTCTCCATCTTTTATCACTTTGAAGGGATGGGTTGAACATAGAACTAAAAATAAAAGGTAGAAATGCCCCACCATATCAAGTGATTTACCTCCCCTGAACATGACGTCTAATGAAGGCATCTTTGCTGTACTCTTACTCTTTTGTGGCAGAGATTTTGAAGCTTCTTTGGAGACTTATGGTCCCACAGAAGCGATCCCTTTCTAACTGAAATAACATGAAGTGTCCGAACCTTCAATTAGCAAGTATTTGTTTCAGTTACCTTATATACGAAAATAAAACTAGAACTTAAGTTTAAGTATTTCTAGTTGTCCAGTGTTAGTGTTGACAAATAAAGTCAGCAATGTGTGACCACCTCGTAATTCCCCCTGCCAGGTGTTTCAGGACCTTTTCATGAGCACAGACCACATGTCTGAGTCATGCGTGTCTGGCACAAAATTGACAAAGGAATTTATAAGGCTGAAAATTGCAAATCAAAGAGAGGATAGTAAGAAAAAATACATAGCAATAGCAAACTCTTAAAAACCTTCTACAAACTACTATAATACTTAGGCAATTCAGTGAAATTCTGAGTGCTTGAGTTCAAGAGCACCATATTTGACATAGGATAACAACCTGAGCCACAATTTTCATTTAAAAAGCACACAATTTAGCACAAATCTATTTAAACTTGATTTATTTTCATTTGCTTGTAACTCTAGCAGATACTTAAACGTATGATGATAGTTTCAGCCTTAATTTATTTTTTCTACCTTTCAGAATTTATAACAATTATCCTTATATTTTCCAGATTCTGAAACGGCAAGGGTAGCAACTGACTTCATTATCTTAAGTACAAGATGATATTTTCACCTAACTGAAACCTAGAGCCATATTTGGACCCCGCTGTAGATAACTTGGTTTGCACACATATTGAGCAGACACAAGGTAATGACAAATCACTGCAGCTATAGGTGGTCATGGAATTTCAACTATAGGTCAAATTAGACATCAGGTTCATTTATCATTTACTGAAAGAAAGATTACACTTTGCACGTTTTTCTTCAAGAACTTTCTCTTTCAGTTGTCACAACCAACTTCCCCCTAATAGAACGGTACTCTCTTATGTTATAGTTGAACACAACTGTTGAGATGTTAGCCTAATGTCCCTACTTAATATGTTGCCTGCCAGCAGGATACTTTTTAACATAAAAATAAAACCCATTCATACATGTAATTTCTAAGCAGCAAAAAGAAAGAACAGATTTTCTGGCATATGTCTTCACAGTTTTATTTTGATGAAGGACACTAGCAAGATTTAGATTTTTATTTAGAACTTCTAAATCAGTGAAGGTCTTCACATATCATTTATTTAAAATAGTTCTGTGACTATCTGGTCTAATTAAGAAACATTGAAAAAAGCTTTCATAAGTTAGATTAATAACACCAAAAGAATGCACACCAAAAGCAGACTTTTCTATAAAAGAATTTCTAGAATTTCTATAAAAGAATTTCTAGAATTTCTATAAAATTTTTATAGAATACTACTAAAAATCTTTAACTTGTTTTCTGCAGACTGAGCTAAGTTTTTATTATGAAACACAACTATTTTGTAGGTTTTTCTGTTATTTAAATTATGCTTTTACCAGACTTTCCAGTTTTCTGGAATGCAAATGTTGGGGTATTCCTGGGCCCCAGGAGGAAAAAAGCAACACAATTCAGCTTGGAGAGTTACAAAGAGAAAATCCATCCTGTAGAATTAAGGGATTCCACAAGAACTGGAAGTCCAGGGAAAGGGAGGAAAAGACAATTTTACGTTCAGTTTTTATCTTCCTATTCCTTTCTAAGAAAGAAAGAAGCCTCAGGACCCAAGCTGCCTCATATAAATGAGCAAGGACTGAAACTACCTGAGAATGAAGACACAACCCAGAGAAGGTAGAGATAACCATATAACCACTGACACCAGAGATCAATCTGTCATTCCTTCATCACATTTTTTTCCCCTTCACCAACCACAGCTATGTAGATAGGAGTAGACAGACAATGATCACATATGATTAATTGAAATAGACTGTTTCTATCAACTTCATATAAAAATAGTTATATTATTTTTGCTGCATTGTATTTTTTATAGCCACATAAATTGCACATTTTTCTTCCATACCCTGTTTTCAATACAAAGGTTTTTGATTCTCATGAGAACACCTATCTCAAGATTTCTGTCCTTATTTATCTGACTTAAGAGGGTAGCACATGAGGTGTAGGTACAAAAACCATTGAGATATATCATCTGCTAATCATAGTCTCATAATCATCTTTGTTGAAATTACATACCTGCGAAAATAAGTACTTCCTTAGAACACAGCACGCTGAATTCAAGTCCTTTCTGACCCCCCACTGTCCCCAAAACACAGTGCAAGTCTTCCCTAATTCTTCCTATTCTGTTTGCTCTTCTGCTGAAACATGAGATGGAGGATAGTCAAAAGGAAAAATGTTTTATAGATTGATTTATGTAGAATATTCACCTGCAATCCCTTCTCAAATATGCAGGGTCCTTTCTTGAAGCAGATATGTTAAAATAAACAAGCATACTTTTGTGTGCGCATCTGTTTTCTAGTAAAACCTGACACAATAATTAGTATGCAGCAAGCTGGGGTAGTTTAATATACTTCCCTCCTCGTTTCTATCCAGCTTTATAAAGGTTTCATTAATCTTTGCCACCACCAACAGGAAAGCAATAAAATATGTATAACAAAGTAAATAACAGCACTTAATAACAATCTACACTTTCATTTCAGTTCCACTATTAAACACTGGTTTCTGAAAACAAACAGGCTACTTTTCAGAAAGGCTAGTTAGCTGGTTTGTCAGACAGTTCAGGTACTCTAAAGTTCAACTTTTATAGTTGCTGCAGATGAGAAGTATCAGATAAAACTTTTGGGAAAAAAATGTGAATTTGAAGAGTAACACAGTTGTCAGTATTGAGCCGCTTTATTGCTCATTGTTCCGGCCACAGCCAGAAAACTTGATCTTCACATTGTAAATACAACACAAGTAGATGATTATTCAAAACAGAAGACAAGCACAGAATGAACTGGAAGGTTGGATATAACACTTGTGGTATGGAAATAGAAAAAACTACCCTGAATTTACTAAATTTACTATCATATCAAAATATACTAAAGCCTCGAGCTGGCAAACCGCAATAAACACACATGAATGAATTAAAAACCCCTCAAGAGTCTAATATATTTGTTCTCGTCACAGCACAGATAAAATAAAAATGTTTTTAAGATGAAATGGGATTTCTATATCCAACTTTATATAGGAAAGATTTATTTAAAATTTGATACAAATACCCACTATAACTTCACAGATTTCCTAATTCTTTACCCTGCATGTGTGTTCCTACATAACTTTTGCATACACAAAAGAGGCACTTGGACCCAGGATTAGAGTCATGGAACAGTTTAGGTTGGAAAGGACCTTGAAGATCATTGAGTTCCAACCTCCCTGCCATGGGCAGGGACACCTCCCACTAGACCAGGTTGCCCAAGGCCACGTCCAGCCTGGCCTTGAACACCTCCAGGGATGGAGTTTCCTCAACTTCTCTGGGCAACCTGTCCCACTGCCTTACCACCCTCAAAGTGAAAAATTTCTTCCTAATATCTAATCTGAATCTACACTCTTGCAGTTTCAAGCCATTCCCCCTCATCCTATCCGTACACTCTCCGATAGAGTTCCTCTCCAGCTCTCCTGTAGGTTCCCTTTAGGTACTGGAAGGCCGCAATAAGGTCTCCCTGGAGCCTTCTCTTCTCCAGGCTGAACCACCTCAACTCTCACAGCCTGTCTGAATAGGGGAGGCACTCCAGTCCTCTGATCATCTTTGTGGCCATCCTCTGGACCCGCTCCAACAGGTCCATGTCTTTCCTATGTTGGGGGCTCCAGAGCTGGACGCAGTACTCCAGGTGGGGTCTCATGAGAGCAGAGTAGAGGGCCAGAATCACCTCCTTTGACCTGCTGGCCACACTTCTGATGCAGCCCAGGATATGGTTGGCCTTCTGGGCTGCAATTGCGCATTGCTTCCTCATCAACAAACACTCTCCCAAGTCCTTCTCCTCAGGGCTGCTCTCAATCCATTCTCTGTGCAGCCTGTGTTTCTGCTTGGGATTGCCCCAACCCAGATCTAGGACCTTGCACTTCATTCATGTCATCAACAAAGATGTTAAACAGCACCAGTCCCAACACCTGAGGAACACCACTCAGAAATGGTCTCCACTTGGACATCAAGCTGTTGACCACAACTCTGAGTGCAACCATCCAGCCAGTTCCTTATCCACCGAGTGGTCCATCTGTTGAATCCATGTCTCTTCAATTTGGAGACCAGGATATCGTGCAGGACAGCGTCAAACACTTTGCACAAGTCCAGGCAGATGACATCAGTTGCTCTTCCCTTGTCCACTGCCACTGTAACCCCCTTACAGAAGGCCACCAAATTTGTCAGGCGTGAGTCGCCCTTGGGCAAGGACGAAAAAAACAATACCACCAACCCTAAAAAATTTCAGATGAAAGTTACTTTAAGCAACCTCTACCTGATCAGGAAAATCTATTTACTATAAAGACTGAATTATAACTCTTTTCCAAACATTTTTCTACCAAGAAGGAAACCATGATAGCCTACAGAAAGTTTAGATTGGGTCTAGGAAGTGCTATAAGATTTCTGTATCAACTCAAGAGCTCTTCAGGAGTTAGTAGGTCCTCCCTATATCCCAGTTCCTTCATGCAGCATGTCAGTAATGTTGACTCTTTGACACTTGATAGCAACCCCTCTTTTGACTCCACTTTTCCCAGGTATATTACAGATTACTTGTCAGCACTACCTATGAACGCAGCTCCATCATATTTGCCAGCCCTAGAAAGACAGAGGACCCTAAGTGCATGTCTGTCTTCACTTCCACTTGCCCCTTCCTTGCTTCCTAGTATCTACAGTGTCATACACAAGAGAGTTTTATTTAGACTTATGGCCAGCCTTTTTGTTTTGAGCTAAAAAAGCATATAATAACAAATAGAAGGTATAGAACAATCCTGGCTCAAATACAAGACAACATACATCTTACTGAGAGGCCCCAAATCTGATCAGAAGCATCAGGGCCAGGGACTCGAGGTTTATAGATACTCCATACTTCCCAAGTGTCATCTCTTATTCTGAGAGACTACAATCTCCACACATCTCCTGCTACTTATATTTCTTCAGAGTTAGGTTTTGAAGGTTCTCCTTGGAGACAGCTTCAGAGTGCTATTTAGTGACACATTGCTAGTGCAGTGGAGTTGCTTGTGCCCAACGTTTTTGAATTCTGTTTCTAGCCCTGCTGTACACACAAGCAGGGTGTAACACCGCTTATTCCTCCTGCTACACTGCAGTTCAGTTGTTCTGGGCTAAAACAATTGCTGCGTCAGGGAGCACTCTGTAAGCCAAACGATTTTTTAAATATCGGCCGCTTGTTTCTGAGTGCATCCTTGTTGCAGAAAAGTTATTTTTCATCATCTCAGCAATATGATTTACACTAAAGTATAATAGCACAACTGAGAGAAAGGAGAGAACAGAGAATGGTGTAGCAGAAGCAGCTTGGGGCATAAACTTTGCACACCATCTTTGCTGCCAACATATCAAGAAATCCCAGAGTGAGCTACTAAAAGCTCACTCCCCCTTTCTTTTTCACATACTGTTATCACAGTGTATGAACTACACACCCAACATCTCCTTTTAGCACTGGACATCTGGAGTGTTAACTACACACTGTTTTCTTTATAGAGATTAATTCAATGTTACACAAGATGATGATATATACATACAATTTAAATAGATACATATAGTATAAATATACATATAGATACTATGATCATTGACAAATCATAATCAAAATGACATAGTTCTCTGATAAATCAGACAGCAGGACTTGGTAATTTTTCTGCCCAGCATGCTAGCACCCTGCCCCTACCAGAAAATCCACTTACTTCCCTGCCAGTTTTCCACAGCAGCTTCACCAGGTACATTGATAACACGCACAATGGGCCCAGTAACAAGCTCTTTGCCTGGTGATGCATCTGCAAGCAAATCCTTTGCTCCATCCACCGGTGCTGAGATTGTTGAGTACAACTAAAACCTCCCACGACGGACTCTGCGTGCAGGTACAAATAGCACCAGTACCATAAGCTGTCCCTTGACCACAACCTGCAGATCTGAAAGAAATCCAACCTAACGTAGCTTCTGGGGCATGAGCTCCCGCCTCTCCTGCTGCTTCCTGCCCTTGGTCAGCCTTCACCTTGAGGATCCCGGGGAACAAGGAGGACCCCACCAGTCTAGTGCCCCTTGCTGTCTATGTTAAAAAGAAGCTTACTATATGACGGGTGCTTTCTTAAAATCACTACTACCTCAGCATATTGGTACTTAGCACTTATAACTAAACTGCTGTCCTTTTCGTGGTATTTTGGCAGGTGGGAGAGCGACAGGCAGGATGACAAGATGACAGTCAATGTAGTGACTATAACAGTAAAATAAAAACAATAGTCTTGTACATAAAACAACAGCTCTTGAGTTAACTCAAGCCATTCAGAGGCTCTGTTGGGAAGCTTAAATAAATGCAGGGCTAGAAAAGGGGAGGGGGGGGAGACTTAATTAGAAACTGCACATTTGGCATCTTGAAATGAAGGACTTAGGTTTTTATTTTGTCTCAGCTGTTGCATTTTGCCCATGCTTTTTTCTCCTGATGTGTTCACAAAATATCATTTAGACTTTAGCAGGTCACATATAAAGTAATCTTAAAAGCTCTGGTGTGCAGAAACACTTTTTGTGGGCTTGTTTTGTTGACAGGACCTGCCTTGCTGAAATTAGTAGGTACTTAGAACTAAATGATGTATCTATGGAAAGTTACGCTATTTTGAATAGTGCTGTCAAATAAAGCTTTGTTGGGAAAAATGAGATGAGAGCACAGTATAGGTTCTCTCTTTTTCTAGTGGTTTGTTAACTTATATTTTCCCACAGAATATTCAGCCTTTAAAATCACTGTTCTGCTGGAATGCTTTACCAGAATACCAACAATTATCCTATAAAATGCCATGAACTGATAGCACTGCATGCAATATTTAATACAATCTAAGCCCCATGAGCCTGCTCTTTTAGTTTTTAAAGTCAGTTTTTGCTTACATTCAACATTGTATTTTGAAATGGCTATTAGGCTTAAAAGCTACAAAATGTTCCAGTAATCTTTGATAATATTGATAACACAGGCATCAGCCCCAACAAAATCTGAAGAAAAATCACAGGAGCACTAAACAGAGTATTGTAGGCAGCCCTGCCATTTTTTAACCTTTTTCATCAGTGTGCTTATGCCATTTAATTTTTTTCTGATCTAAATACAAAGTGTATTACACAACTGTATTTTAATCTTAGTTTGAGGTATTTTAATCTAAGTATTTTAATCTTAAAAACGCTTCATAAATGAACTTTTAATGGAGGGAAGATTGATGTCCACAAGAACAAAGATGAAAAACTATAAGCAAATGAATACTACCTATTCTCAAAATATGGGTTATAACAAAAGTTCTTGTTACAAGTACATTCCTCATCCCAGCAGGAACACAACAGTTTATGCTAGTATAGATCACAAACCCTACAAATTCTGTCACAGATACAAAAGTTTTTGCAAGCAGAAATAGTTCTGGAAATATTGCATTAGATTTTAAAGCACCCTATGTTACCTAAATTATTTTGGAGGAGAATATGACAGGCAAACATAGGAAACAAAGTATTATATGCATACTAGAATATAATTATTCAAAACTTGAAAAATTACCAGGGCTGATTTTCTGAGTACGTGCTCCAAAGTGTCACTCAGATATTTCTTAAGAAAACAGAGAAACTGATGTTCTCCCAGATGACTTCCGCATGATAGTAGCTACTTAGAAATACTCACTTTCCAACTACATATATTTCAACCCCTTATTTTCCAGTTTTCATAGTACCATATCAGATATTTTATTTTTTTTTATTAGGCAGGACTTCTGTCAGGTATTGTCATTAATCACAGTCCTGATATAACTACTGGACTTTTCCAGAGCTTCTCTTCTCAAGTTGGACCTACATCGTCTTGACCATTTGAAGAGCTGAGAGCAGACTATCGATTGCCTCTAACTCTGGATCTCCAAATTTACTTCCAGGGAAGACATCACCTGCTGAAAAACCCATATGAAAGCCTCCCGCATCAATTATGTAAGTTCTAATACACATGTCAATATCAGGATTACAGTTGCTTATTCATACTCATTCCTAGAGATCAACTACTCCAAGCCCTCCTGTTCACTGTTACTTACTTCTTCAGAGGCACAGAAAAACTGCAGTGAAGCATATGTAGGTGCCAAAGACATCAAAATCCACACAAAATAATAAAATACTGCTATGCTCACTTTTGAAACAGTTTCCTGAACTTTCTTAGGCATTTTCCAGGACACATGATTTATGTAGAATTCCAGTATTCCCTTCCCACAGGTTACTTCTCATTTACAGAGTGATAGTCTGTTCCTCTCATCCATTGAGCTTGTTTTACTGACTTTAAAAAAAACACAAACAAAAAAACATATTCCAAAAAAACCCCAAGTCACCTAGATGTGTTTACCAACTTGAAAGAAGTTTAATGGGAAGAAATGTTGAATTACTATAATGGGGATTTGGAATATTGGATACTTAATTATTTATTTAGCAGCTGGTATTGTAATAGATTTCTATTACAAAAGCTTTGTAAGGGCGTGGGAAATGACATCTGAAAAAAAACCTCCCTGAAATGTGAGCCAATATTGTTAGTATTATTACAGGAGGACAGAATTGATCAACACAGTTTTAAACACTGCAGAGCAAGAAGAAACCAGTAAAACAACTTGGAGGGGTGCGGAAAAAAGGCAAGAATGGCCAGTAGTTACAGTGCAAAGCCCCAGCTGCTTCAGCATCCTATCCCTAGCAATGGCAAATAGTAGATTCATAGAGAAACTTAAGAACAGGTTAAACAGGCAGGTATGCTGCTCCAGAATAGTCGCCAAGTCTCCAGTGGTCTCGCAGACAACCTGGCTGTGAGCTGGTATCTTTGTAAGATTTTTCCAGGGCTCCCCTGTCAAACCAAAATTACAATCCAAAACTATAGTAAAATTTGAGAGGGGAAAACAAAAACCCGACAAAACATGGGAAACAGGATACAAGAGCCTTGATTTGGCTGGATGGGAGAAAATAGTTAAATGCACAGTTGAATCTCACGGTTTTCCAAGTCTGCCCATATCTACCTGGCTAAGCAAAGATGAATAGTACTGTAGGACTGTCTCAAGAACATCTTTTCCATGTGTTTTTTTCAATTCACATTAAAGTCAGTGTATCCACACACTATAGTTTCAGTGAAAGCATTTTCATAAAATATCAGATGTAACCAAAAATGGATGTTCTAATTCAAAGGTTTGTTTCCCAGGCATACTTGGAAGTAAAACAAAGTCTGATCTATTCTGTCTTTATTCTTCCGAGCAAAAGAAACCATAACTCCATCATATTTTTGTCTTACATATACAAGTTTCTAGGTGGCGGTGGCTTAAAAAGCACAAAAGGCATGTAGAACTAATAAATATTTTCAGACTAGCATAACTGTTGCTTTTCCCTTCCGTTTCTGTAATGCATTTTGTACCATGCAGCCTCAGCCTTAACATTCTGTGTATGCGTTGCAGGATACTTTTCATAGCAAGAACATCATTTTAAGTTTCTTGACTTCTGTGCAAACACAACAGGAGAATAGTTACATTAGAAGATTGATTGTATTTTCTGAGGCATTTCACTTTTGATGAGGGTAAAAATAGTTAGCGTGCATTTGTACGTACAAGCGTAGTTTTTGTGAACAAACATTTGAACGAGATTTTTCAACTTGCGCAGAGTTTAACACAGCGCTCGTTTATGCAATAAATACTTCCTCATTTCCTGCCTTTAGTTTTGAAAAGCTCAGGAATTTATCTCCTTGACAGCCTCCCTGCGGTAACTCATATTAATTCCCCAAAAAACGTAGAGAGCAAAGTGCTTCTTTACACAAAAATGTCTCTCACTTGGGCTGCACGGGCGACTTGTGTGTGCGTGCACAGGTAGTGCCCACAGATACTGAACACTAGCATTCCCGTGTGTTGAGCCAAGAGGCTACCTGGTGTTTTTAATTAAAATGCAGTCAGCTGAAAATCATTAATATTGCCAGAGAAAGAAAAACAACCTTTACTCTACTGGGCACGGGTAATAAAGTTTGGGGGTTTTAACTCGCTGAGCTCCATCTGTGAAGGTTAAGATGAAGGTTAGCTCAGAGACGATTGCAGCTCTATTTTGTAGACTTGGTGGTTGCCTATCATTCAACGCTTACCTCCACAAGCTGAATCACAGATTTTATTACAAGATTACATCTATATTTTTTTCTTAGAAATTAACATTACTCACTCTCTGTAATAGACAAAATGTAAATTTAAGGCAAGCCATCTAAATAGAGCATGCTTTACTTCATCATACGAGGTAGGACTAATCTTGCAGATCTCTCATAATTTAAATTCTGACAATGTAAGAAAACTGCAATTGATATTCCACATAATGGAACTAAACTAAGGCATTAGTATTCTGACGAAAACAGGGAAAAAAGTAACGATACTTTTATTTAAGAGTTATGTTTTCCGGTTTAAAATATTTTCATTTTGAGAAAATTCTTGTTTATTCATTTGTTAAACATACTGGAAAAAAAAATATTAAGAATCAGTATTTACCACTCTTATTTGTCAGGGATTTGCTTGGGGCTGGGGGTGTGTGTATGTCAGTGCATATCTGCAACTTCCCTTACCACAGCAAGAAGTATGTCTCAAAATGAACTGACAGAAACTTTCTTTGATTTTCAATACCCACAGAATTTACCAAGACTTTCAGCTACACTTTTTTTTTTCCATTCAAAATTATGTTATACTCTTCATTCCAATAATATAAAGAGTATAATTAGCAGTTGCAAGAAATGTTTGAAATCCAAGAAGCATACAAATGTTAGTTCTCATGCCATTCTTATAGTGTAAGCCTTTTCATTAGTTTATTATGCAAAGATCTATTTGCTCAAGTTTTGTAAAACTGGGAGAGAAAGATGGAGCACACCCACGATGTCTTCTGACACGAGGGTTTCAAATAACAGAAATTCAAAAACATTGTACTAAAAGACAGATTCTGTGTCATATCCTCTCATTCCCTACTTAGGTGATATGCAACAGGAAAAGGGCAATCTGTTGAAAGGTGGAAGAATCACTTGGGATTGAAGAGCTCAACTACTGTTTAGGAAATACAGCTAATACTGCTTGTGCTGGCAAATTTCTCTGGAACAACCAGGCAATATATTTAACGTCTTTGTGCTCTAGTTTTCCCTTTAGTAAAACCAGAATGCTTCAGTTCATCAGTCTGCAAGTATACAGATGTATGATTCGGGCCATAAATCTACACAGTCAGACAGAAAATGACAAGTAGAATAGTAGTAGGAAAGCAAGAAAAAACCAAGCAATGATATATTCAGTTAAGCTTTTCAAAGAAAACTTAGAGTATTTAAGAATTTCAGACTAGCAAATATCTAATAGAGTTCAATTTTTCTTAAACATAGATATTACAAAACCAAGCAAATCTGAGAATGTGAGGATAAGAATTGTTCTGAATTCAGTACTTGCATTTAATCACTATAGATATACAGGTGCCTCTGCATCTACAGATCTTCAGTCTGTCTACATAAATTTCCTGTTACAGCATGTGTGTCTCTCCCCAAAATAAAGAGAGGCTACAATCTCAAAGCCAACACCATCTCAGTTTGCCTTTCATTTCTGAAAGTCTGCTCTCCCTTTATTTTTTTGAAGAAAGGAACGATTAATTAGTCTCTTTCCTTATGTTAATTTATTTTCAATTCAAACCGTTGATCCTATTTTATTAGCCTTGGTGAAGAATATTCTGCATTTCTCACAACCGCAAGGATAAGGCTGCTTTGTAGAGCTGGCTAATATCCTATGATCTAACAATTCAATTAATTTGGAATGTGTCTTACTGATTAATAAAACCTTTTACAGAATTGGATGTTTCATCTGTATTCATAACCTGACACTAATGACTTCCTTAATTCAGCAAGTTATGCAACACAGACGATAAAATATTTATGTTAAGATATTGTAAATTTAATTTTATTATTAACATTTGATAGTATTATCAAAGTTTTGTCTCATATTCTAGTCTAGTTTTATAATTAAATTCTACATATCTACAGGCTAAATAAACTGGGCAAGAGAAGCAGATGAAGTTTGGTAGATTCTGGCCTCTGCGGAGAAATTGAAGTATTTTGTTGGAAAATGAGAACAGACTTGATAGGACACTGATGGAACTGCTGTGGCAGCAGTTAACATGAAAATGTACAGCATGTGATTTAAATAAACCATTACTTTTGAGAGCATACCATTTTTCGAAATATGCATTTTCATAATTTTACACACAACAACATCAGTTTCTTGGATTTGCATATTAGCATAAGCTAATATTCATACTCATGGAGAAGTGCCTGGAAGAGTCCAAGTGACATTCTCTAAAGGGACGTGAAGCTCAACTCAAAAATCAAGAGGAATTGGCTCAAGCAAAGAGGTTTGAATTTCCACTGCAAACTAAACTCTCGCTTCTTTGATAATATAAAACAAAATTCTACTTTCAGTATTCTGCAGGTTTTGCTCTGAATTAAAACAAAAGAAAACCTATATTCAAATGAGCTTTGGGATTGCTGTAACATGCTGAGTAGATAAAAAATGGATAGGCCTATTGATTTTTCTACCACTGAAGTGGAAAAACAGAAAACAAAACAGAACTTTCTTCATGCGGTGATAGTTATCTAGTGTTCATCAAGTGACACATGTTCCACAACTCTGTCTTTAATCACATACAGCACAAGTATCACTGCCTTCAGTAAAAACCTATTCTTCTGTTTGTTCTATTATTGTCTTAAAAAAATGTGGTCAGCTCATGCCCAATTTCCAGATTCAGTACTCGTACAGAGTCATCACTAAGATTATGACCCTTAAATAAAACTGTCCTTTTTGGTTTTTTGGTTTTTAAAAAAACACGTTTACTTCTAAACTTTTCTAGAGATACAGTTCACAACTATGCCTTACACTTCAAAAGTTTATTTATTGAAAAATAAACATTTAAACGTTTAAACATTTTACTTCACTTGCTGATCAGAGCCAGTCTGTCCCTCCCATAGCACTGCTGCAAGTAAAATAGCCTCTGATACTAGGAGGAAGTATATTTGTTCCAGTAAAAGTGCATATTGTTAATTTTTAACAGAAATATACTTTAAGATGTCAGCTACTTATTTATTTCTACTTCATTCAAATAGTACTTTCCAGTGGCAAAATGCAAATAGCACTTCCAAGGTACATTTAACATAGGTTTTATATTACAATGCAAGGTATAAACCACAGCCCTGCAGAATGACTAAGTGTCTGCAGCACTCCTTTATTCAGAAGAAATGTTCCTGAACAGAATCTAGAAGACAAGATGAGCCACAACTAGGATTCCTTAATGGCTGTTTGAATTTCCCTGCACCGTTTCACATGTCTGTACTTCCCAGTGATCATCTTCAGATGCTGCTGCTGACAGAGTTACTGATTCTGGAACAATTTCCTCTGATTATGGAAATTGTATGAGTAATGAAAACCAAAATACATCTTTAACAATGACAGTCAAATTGTAAAATGGTAAAAGAAATCTCTCATTTGCATTTCTTATTTCCCAGTATAGGCAAATCCACAGTACAAAAGAGGCCCTTAGGAAATAAATCTAGAATAATTTCCTTTTAGTTAGTTAAATCTTACTTCAAGACTTTTCATTACCATTACAAGTCAGTAGTTATTTATCTATGCAGAAAGAGTAACATCAAACAAAAATACGGTAAATATTAAGAATATTTAAGGAAAACCATAACAGGAGTTAGTGTTGAAAATAATCTGGGATAGGAATGAATACATGAGATATACTTCTAATCCAAAGATCTGCTATGTCACATGCCTGCTGAAAGTGTCTGGATATCCCCCACAAAAAAAAGCAGTGCTTTTCAGAAGTGTATGCTCTTTGGAAAGGAGCCTTGTGTGTGCCTCAGTAGGGAATATGGTTACTGCTCAGAACTAAACAATGGTTTATTCTGGTAACATCTTAAAAGCGAACATATATGGCCCTCTCCGGAAGCAAATAGGAGACCTGGTCACCTGGGAAACAGAGAAGGCTCAGGTGCTCCAACAACTTTTTTGCCTTGATCTTCACTAAGAAATGGTGTAGCCACACTGCCCAAGTCACAGAAGGCAAAGGCAGAGACTGGGAGAATGAGGAATTGCCCACTGTAGCAGAAGACCGGGTTTGAGACCATCTAAAGAACCTGAAGGTGCACAAGTCCCTGGGACCTGATGAGACACAGCCACGCATCCTAAGGGAACTGGGGGATGAAGTTGCTAAGCCACTACCCATCATATACCTCAGAAGTCATGGAAGTCTAGTGAAGTTCAAAAAAACCTGCTGCCTGGAAAAGGGGAAACACCCATTTTTAGAAAGAGGAAAAAAGGAAGACCCGGGGAACTAGAGGCCAGTCAGTCTCACCTCTGTGCCCAGCAAGATCATGGAGCAGATCCTCCTGTAAACTCTGCGAAGGCACATGGAAAATAAGGAGGTGGTTGGTGACAGCCAACTTGGCTTCACTAATAGCAAATCGTACTTGACAAATATGGTGGCTGTCTATGACGGGGTTATACCATTGGTAGATAAGGGAAGAGCAACTGACATCACCTACCTGGACTTGGGAAAAGCATTTGATGCTGTCCCACATGACATCCTGGTCTCTAAATTGTAGAAACACGGGTTTGATGGATGGGCCACTCAGTAGATAAGGAATTGGCTGGATGGCCACACACACAGAGTTGCAGTCAACAGCTTAATGTCCAAGTGGAGACCAGCGATGAGGGGCGTTCCTGAGGGGTCTATACTGGGACCGGTGCTGTTTAACACCTTTGTCGGCGACACGGACAGTTGGATTGAGTGTACCCTCAGCAAGTTTGCTGACAACACCAAGGTGTGTGGCGCTTGGTGCAACAGCCAACAAAGCACTGCAGTCACAGCTATAGAAACACCTTTCCCTCATTTTAAGATTCTAGCTGTATCATCTTTTTACTCAAAATCCAGAACTAGTACCCTGACACAAAAAGTTTGCACAGTGTGTTGCTCCTTACTTAAATTTTTACAGTTTAAAGCACTAGGATCCAGCTCTGCACACGTATATTGGTCTTCAGTCCAGCATGAAGTGTATATAACACTATCTAGTTTTACAGATTATTCAAAATATGTGCCTACTTTGCTTAAAAAGTCTTACTAAACATGAGTTCACTGAGTCTCAAGCGGGTTACCTATCACACCTAATGGTGCTTTTTAATATAATACAGTTTTCCCCCCTCTCTGCAACCCACCACTAATATACTGATTAACAGTTTTCCCACTGTTCATACGAAGTTCACCATGCTACAGAAAAGCAGCAGTGGTCTGCATGACCACAGGTGTGAAAAAAAAAAAAACCCAAAAACCAAACCTGGAACGGACATCTGCAAGTTATCTACTCCCACCTTTTCTACCCAGCAGAGCAGCAGCAGATTTAGATGATGGTGCCTGGGGCTTTGCTCAGCTCATGCCTGGGGATGGGCACCCAAGCCCCTCCCTGGGCACTTGCTCTAGAGTTTGACAGTGAAAAAAATTTTGTCTAATTAAATTTTCACTGTCACAGGCTGTGACCATTGCCCATTTCCTGCTCTACAACCTCCCCTTACCTGGGAAAAAGCTGCAACTAGATCCCTCGAGCCTCCTCTCCAGGCTGAACAAGTCCCACTCCCCAGCTGTTCCTTGTATGTCATGTGCTTTAGCCACTTATCTTGGTGCTTTTCAGATGGACTTCTAGTTTGCCTATAACTTGTTTCATCGACTTTTCAGTAAAGCAAACATTTCTCTCATCAATCAATAAAATCAGTTTCTTCACAAAAAGCGTAATCATGTCAACATCTAAGAAAGCTACTAAACTGTCAAATGAAGTCTCCAGGAAAAAAGCCAGGCTCAGGTACATGATTGAGCTATTCTTTTTCTAGTAATAGTTTCTATTAGGCAATATTATATCGTACTATTAGATAGTACTAACAAATTGCTGGCATGGTCTCTCACATGTTTTGCACACGTCCAAACACTCCCCCTGATAACTACTAGGCACAATTACCTGAGTTAAAAATCAAAAGCTTCTACAGGCCACTTATAATATGCAGTTTGCAGACAATGACCCTCTTCTGGAGGCTAACAGACTCCAAAATAGCTGCAAGTTATTCCAATGAACATCCCAAGAATGTTTAATTTACCAATAATGATGTCTCCTATTCTCCTATGCTTCCATTATCTTATCTTAGGGACATAACCAAACACTGAGCTTATCTCTCTTTGGTTAATATATAAAAAAAAAAAAAAGACAAAACCAAACACCAACACATTCATAGCTGATGTTTCATGATAGCCAAGAATAAAAATGATGGTGCCTCTTCTGTCATCAATTGTGTAACATCCATATCAACTCCTATCTATATGCAGTCAAATTACACCATAGAAGACCGGAAAATCATACTGAAGGTCACTCGGTGTCACTTTTAACGTTTGCCATATACACCAGGGAATGTATTTCCACAGCAGAGACAGCTATTCACAGAATGGTGAGGGTTGAAAGGGACCTCTGGAGATCA
>NW_009649569.1:0-3840 GCF_000708025.1 Charadrius vociferus
ACCCCCAGGCTCTTTTCCACTGGGCAGTTTTCCAGTTACCTAATGATTATGTAGTCATTAGGTAAATTTTAGTTCCAAGAAATTTTCATTAGTTTCTAGTTAAAACCACAGAACAATATTAGATGTTACAAAATTCCACATTTTAGAAAATTATAAGACAACTGGAGATTGCGTTCGGGAGCTGAGTAGCTGATGAGTATGTAATCCTTCCATACTTGCCATGCCTCAGTTGTGGGGGGCAGGGCAGAAAGGGGCCTGGTTTTCTGAGTCACTAACTTTTAAAATTTAGAGCATATTCAGACCTCTCTGATTGGCTTGCTTGAATTGCAAGTTGTTTGTGAAAAACTTTGGGCTGAGCTTCTATCTTGATATGACAGAAACAGTTATACTTCTTCCTTTCTTTCCATGAATAGGATAAATGGTATGTGGGTTGTTTTTTTTGGATTCTTTTAACTGGACTCAATTATGGCCAAGAAGTTTGTGCCAGAATTATACAAAAATTTTGAAAAACATATTCTATAGTCTTGATGAATACCCGCAATTGGTTCTGTAACAGATCAGTGGAAGAAATCTTACTCAGTCATCATTTTAGTGTTTTCCTTATGCTCAGAGAAAAAATTGTAAAGACAATCATAAATGAAAATTGAAAAATGAGGTTACAAAACAGATAGATTAGGAGTTGTCAAATATTTATCATTATCTGAGAACCAGATACCAATGTTATATACTATTTGATCGATGGTAACAAATTTGATCTTTCTCTGAGATGCAAGTAGGATGTATAGCTTGCACAAGTATTAGTAGCTTGGTACATTCTGAAATCAGCACTGGAAATTGGCTGTACAGTGAAACTGTCCTGTTGATCTGCATCATTTCTTGAGTATGATGCGAAGAAAACATAACTGGAGTTTTTTCATGTCACAATTTTGAAGCATTTTGTTCATTACGACCTTTGGGCGGGTATGAACAAGAGTCTTTTTTGCACTTAGAACTGTTAAACTTCTGTTCATTTGACCTACAATATACCATTTTTCATATGTGTTTTTCATATGTGGTTTTGAGGTTTTGAATTAAACTTAATGTGTCCACTGAATCAATAAGTATTTCTCATTCCTTATGTAAGCTTTTCTTAACTGAAATAAAGTCTGTGGGTTTAATATCTTTTTAACTGCATGTAAATAAATATAATGTCCATTATTTTATCCTCTAATCCTGACATAAAGCATTCAAAATCGAAGAATTACAAGAAGCTTTGCGGAAAAAAAATGAAGAAATGAAGCAAATGGAAGAACGATACAAAAAGTATTTGGAAAAGGCCAAAAGTGTAAGTGTCTGGATTCCAAGTTAACAATCCTTCCCTAACAGGCTGTACCACATGTTCACTCTATAGGAATAAAACTAAATTAAGTATCTATATTTGTGACTACTAACCAAACCCCTTTGTACTACTTCTGTGCACATATTTACCCCACTAATACAGTGCTAATAATAGAGTTACCCAGACAAAGCTCCTTAAAGAGTCATAAGTGCCAGTGGATAACATGGAGATGGTGTTAACTCTTTCCTGCTGCTATGATAACCTGTTTATTAGTGGAAGTTCTTCCAGGTTCATCAGTGAGTGATGCAGTTTGGCTGAAGTCATGTCCATGCTAGGGCTCATGTTTTTAAAAAGTTTTTCAGCTATTTTCTAGGACAAACTTAAAAACCTCGGCCTTTACTGGAATCTTTCTTGAATATTTGTTAGAACTCAAATGCTGCCTCTGATGGGTGCCACATAAGAATGTAGTTAGTTGTTCCCCTCATCTTACTTCGTGGCAGAAACTTCATCACACATGCACTGCCATGGATTTGCATTACTGGTACTCCAGATCAATGAATTACAGACTCTTTCCAGATAGAAGTAGTCCTTGAGTTCACAGTGAGGAGTGAGTTGAGAGGTAACAGATAGGTAATCCTTAGCTATAAAGAGAAAAAGGCTTCAAGGAAAAGTTTCACATGCTCTGGCCCCATGGAAATACAAAGGGGGGGGTAGGAACTGCTTCCTTGTGTCCAAAATATTGAACCTCCGAGGTCTTGCTTCCTTCTATCAACACTTTTGTTTACAGTCCTGTTAGAGCACATTTCAAATGATGTGTAACACTTCATGATTGTTGTTTAGAGATAGTCTCCATCAACCTGGTTGACAATTTAGAGCCTCTGTCTTATTACGGGAGAGATGAGTTTGTATTATATGTCAGACTTTTAAAATTAAGCATTATTTTGTTTGACATTTTAAAATAACATTTTTCTTTATTATATTGACATGTTTTAAGTCACTATGTCTCTTAATCTGCCTTATGTGGTTATAATGCCTTGATACCTTTTCCAACATTGAATAAAAAACAAACTGTGGTTTTCCTCTCACAGGTTATCCGCACCTTAGATCCTAAACAAAATCAGGGTGCAGCTCCTGAGATTCAGGCACTGAAAAATCAGTTGCAGGAACAAGACAGAATGTTCTATTCATTAGAGGTAATAACCTCCATGTTTCCTAGTAGATCTTTTGTGTTTCCTCATGTTTGGGTATAGACTGTGCTTCTCTAATATTTACTGTTCTCTGCAGTTAAACAATTTTAAATATATGGGGTTTGTTTTGTTTTAGAAAGAATATGAAAAAACAAAGAGCCAAAGAGAAATGGAAGAGAAGTTTATTGTTAGCGCCTGGTATAATATGGTAAGAATATCCGAACTTAAAAATGATAAAAAGGTTAATCTTAGTTGTCTCTGTGGTGTTTATCAAAGTCTTTGTTTATTTATAATATTTTTGTGTGTAAAGTATTTTCAAATATATATGTAGATGAAAGCATTCTCTTTTAGTTAGCATTATATAAGAGTTTACTACATATGAAAATGGGTGAGTGCAGAGTCAAGCCTCATTTGCACTATTCAAAGCATAAGGGAATTGTATATCAATCACACAGTGTTGGACTTTTTTGCAGGGAATCGTTCACCTTCAGCAAATGTGTTCAAGACTTACCTTTGATGGGGTGTGGCTGCTTTGAAACTGCTCTCCTGATAGGAGTCCCTGACCCCCCCGTAACATGCATCTGTTTCATTACAGAGGTTAAATCATTTCACTCTGTCTTCCCTTGGAAGAGTTTCCTTCTTGCTGTTTTATGTTTCTGCTATGTTCATGAGTAGGAGAGTAAAATGGTGTTTAAACAAAGCATTTGAGTCTTTTTGGTATTGAAGACACTTTCAGGTGATCTGGTGCCCTTGTCCAACTACATAATGTTGATCCCACCGGTAAGCAGAAGACAATGTTGAGCTGAGAGATACAGTTTAGTAGCCTGACTCTCATGTGGATGAAGATGATTAGTGATAGCTTCACCTGCTTCTTCCTTTTAGTTAGTCTCTGATTTTATTCACAGCTCACCGTAGCTTCTGTCATCTCTTACTGGTCAGGATCTTCCACTGAGTATATGATTTTCTTCCTTTCCCTGCCATTCAACAGTGGGAATTTTTCATAGCTCCTAGCTTCTGCTAAAGACACAGATTCTCTCAAAACCGGAGAGTCGCAGAATAGCTAAAGTTGGAAAGGCCTTTGGAGATCATCTGGTCCAACCCCCCTGCTCAAGCAGGGCCACCTAGAGACGGTTGCCCAGGACCATGTCCAGACAGAATTTTAATCTCTCCAAGGATGAAGGCTCCACGACCTCTTTGGGCAACCTCTTCAGTGTTCACAGAATCACAGAATCACAGATTTTTCAGAGTTGGAAGGGACCTCTAGAGATCATCTAGTCCAACTCCCCTGCTAAAGCAGGATTGCCTAGAGCACATTACTCAGGACTGCATCCAGGC
>NW_009649569.1:4188-11510 GCF_000708025.1 Charadrius vociferus
CACACTCTTCCCTATGCAGCCCAGGATTCCATTGGCCTTTTTGGCGACAAGGGCACATTGCTGGGTCATGGACAATTTACTATCTACCAGGACCCCCAGATCCTTCTCCTCCGAACTACTTCCCAGCAGGTCCACTCCTAACCTATACTGGTGCCCAGCATTCTTCCTCCCCAGGTGCAGGACCCTGCACTTGCTTATGTCGAACCTCATTAGGTTCTTCTCTGCCCAGCTCTCCAGCCTGTCCAGGTGATGCTGGATGGCAGCGCGGCCCTCTGGAGAGTCAGCCACCCCTCCCAGTTTGGTATCATCAGTGAAGTTGCTGAGGATACACTCTGTCCCCTCATCCAGGTCACTAATGAATATATTAAACAAAATTGGACTGAGTATTGACCCCTGGGGGACACCACTGGTTACAGGCCTCCAACTAAATCAACCACCCTCACAGTCAAGAAGAATTTTCTTACGTTCAGAGGGAACTTCCTGTGTTTCCGTTTGCGCCCATTGCCTCTTGTCCTCTCACTGGACACCACTGAAAAGAGCCTGGCTCCCTCTTCTATGGCCCCTCCCTTCAGGTATTTGTACACATTAATGAGATCCCTTCTGAGCCTTCTCTTCTCTAGGCTAAACAATCCCAGCTCTTTCAGCCTCTCCTTGTATGAAAGACGTTCCAGTCCCTTAATCATTTTTGTGGCCCCTTTTTGGACTATCTATCTCCAGCATGTTCATGTCTCTCATGTACTGGGGAGCCCATAACTGGACAATGGACTCCAGATGTGGACTCACCAGTGCTGAGTAGAGGGGAAGGCTCACCTCCCTCTTCCTCCTGGCAACACTCTTCCTTATGCAACCCAGGATGCTGTTGGCGTTCTCTAGCACAAGGATGCATTGCTGGCTCATGTTCACCTTGGTATCAACCAGGACCAAAATATGCTCCCACCACTTCTATTAAGTTAGTGTTTTCACAGAGGGTGAATATAACTGAGAAGTACTCTTCTAGCTCAACTTCCGGGGGGTGTGGTGGGTGGGGCGGGGGTGGCTTTCCAAAAGGCTTGTCATAGCACCATGTGTTCGTGTGTGGAAATACACGTTCAAGACCTGGCACATTGGGAGTCCTTTTTCTCAAGAATTACTGCAAACTTGCATGATGATAAAAAGTGAACTCATTGAAAAGACTCAGGAAGAAGGTCTTAACCCCATTCTTGAAAATATAATTCAAACCAGGTTAGCTCGTATTTGTGAAGAAGAAATAATAAATTGTAAATGAGTTGTTCATTGTTATTTATTGGTATTCACTGATAAGTTTCTCTTTATAGGGAATGACTCTGCATAAAAAAGCAGCAGAAGATAGACTGGCTAGTACAGGCTCAGGACAGTCCTTCCTAGCTAGACAAAGGCAAGCCACAAGCACAAGGAGATCTTACCCTGGTTATGTTCAGCCAGCAACAGCAAGGTAAAGAAGCTTTGCCTTTAGAAAGAAAATTGCCCTGTGATCCAGGCCACTTCTGTTGCACATGACATTTCTGGAAACTCAACTCCTATCTCTTTGTCCCTTGTAACCACTGTTATTTCTTAGTTCAAAAGGGGGTTTTATCATAGTTTCTCATTGTTCTAATGTATTTTGTTCATGTTTTTTTGAGTCTCTGTAATTTACTCTCTCTGCCTTTTTGATTGTGCAAAATTTTTGAAAAAAGTCTGGAAAAATATTGTATAATAATGGAGTCTCTAAAATTTCTATGAAGCCTTATCTCATATGAAAAGCCTGACATAGGCTGTAGAGCAAACAAATTAATCACAGTTGATATATTTGTGTCTACATGTATTATTATCCTATAATGTTATTGTGAAATGTATTTACAGCCAAAAAAATTAATATTGTCAATGAGAGTAGCCTAGCCGCATCCTTTGCTATCTCTTTTCGGATGTTTATGATTTAAAAAAAGCAGAAAGCAAACCACCCCCCACAAACAAAACTCTACAACAACAACAAAAAAAAACCCTAATCTCCCCACCCATCTTCTCCTACATGCAGAGGTTGCTCCTATTCTTGACGCTTGGCATTTAGTAGGGAAGTAGAATTTTTGCAGGCTTTCTTTTATTCTTCCCTAAAAATGGTTCCTATCTGCTTTTGTCTATCAACTGCTGTTATATTTGCTGAAAGGTGAATGTTTTCAAATGGTTTGTTACACTTGAAGTTTGTGTGGGTGTGTATGCACATATAAATAAATAAATATAAAAGAAAGTTTTAAAATATTCAAAATGCTTTAATATGCTAAAGCATCATTCATTTAAAAGAAGGCATTTATTTTAAACTTTTTTATTATGGGCTAACATTACATAACTGGACTGTTAGTATTGGACTAACAGATCAATCCATCAAGGTCCAAATATGTAATGTGGAGGTTAATGTAGTCAAATTGCTATCCCCTACTAAAAGATTTATTTTTAACTTATTAATTCAGAGGATGATTATATCAGTTGCCTTACTAATGGTACCAGCAAGTACTGAGGCAAGTTTCTTTGCTGCTAATTGTTGAAAATTGACTGTTGTTTATTGTACTAACTCTTAAACATGCAACTGTCTAATAACATCTCACCCTTGTAGCACCTTTTTGTTGATCAGTGGAATGGATGAGGGTTCCTATTATTAATTTAGGCCCTGGTCCTACAAAGTTCTGAGTATCTCTTGAGTAATTCTTAACTCTCCCTATCATTTCTTTCAAGTGATTGATGGTGCTGGACACAAAGCAGATCTGATCATTGGTTGTAAAACATTTGCTCAGTGGAGAGTTTCATACGCATGCATTTTGGGGCAATTTCATCTTAAAGAACTTTTTATTAAATCTGTTTTGCTCCTAATATGCATATGCATAGTCTAGTTTATAAATTTATATTTTTTACATTATTTTAATAATTTCTCCAGTGAAAGCTTTTACTTTTGATATATCCCTTCAGATAAAACACACAATAGCTTTTACTTTAACCATCCAAGGATATATTTTAATCTACACATAACAAGGATCATTTAAAACCACCATGCTTGAATTAAAGGATCATAGAATCATAGAATGGTTTAGGTTGGAAAGGACCTTGAAGATCATCAACTTCCAACCCCCCTGCCATGGGCGGGGACACCTCCCACTAGACCAGGTTGCCCAAGGCCACGTCCAGCCTGGCCTTGAACACCTCCAGGGATGGGGCCTCAACAACCTCTCTGGGAAACCTGTTCCAGTGCCTTACCGCCCTTAAAGAGAAAAACTTCTTCCTAACGTTTAATCTAAACCTGCCCTCTTCCAGTTTATAGCCATTCCCCCTCGTCCTATCACTACATGACCTAGTAAAAAGTCCTTCCCCAGCACTCCTGTAGGCCCCCTTTAGGTACTGAAAGGCTGCAATAAGATCTCTCCGGAGCCTTCTCTTCTCCAGGCTGAACAGCCCCAACTCTCTCAGCCTCTCCTCATAGGAGAGGTGCTCCAGCCCTCGGATCATCCTCGTGGCTCTCCTCTGGACACGCTCCAGCAGGTCCATGTCTTTCTTATGTTGAGGACTCCAGAGCTGGACGCAGTACTCCAGGTGGGGGTCTCATGAGAGTGGAGTAGAGGGGCAACTCTTTATATAACCTCTGCGGTATTATTTTGCTGTCTTGGGAACCCACATAGGTTTTGTGGATTAACTTGAAGCTGAAGAGATCTCGCCTGTTTCAGGAGTTTTAGATTACTGTAAATATTGCACTGGGTTAGAGTGCTTAATTCTTGTTTCTAGGGATCATGAGAGGCAAAAATGATGCCCTGTCTTTGACATATATATTGTAAATCAAAACAGCACCTTGAACCAGACTTCCAGAAAGCAGAGGCTGATGACAAATCACCAATAACTCATCCTTTAGTCTTCCAGAAATGCATTCCAATAATATTTTGCAACTGCACATGGGGAAAACTAAACTAATCTCTTCTCAAAGTACCTGGCAAAAGGCTTCAGAAGGAAGAGTCAGTAAGGATAAGCTGAGTCCCCTACAATGACAGAGGGGATCATAACTCTATTAATGTCAATACTGGGCCCGTGAGCAAAAATATCCTCACTTATCCCAATTAACAGGCTTAAGCTTCTAAATATCTTGGCACAGCATCTTGGCTTTTGAAAACAGAGAGAAACTCTGTGTCCGTATGAATGTGACATTGGCATTGTTCTACTTGTATGAGTGATGACATGATTGATCCTTATTGCATCCTTCTGCCAAGAGTTGGTTTAGAAGTGGCGCCAGCAAAAGGCTGAGGGATAGCGTGACTGTAGCAGAGTGAGGAGGACACTGCTGGTCACAGCTGCTCATCTGCCTCTACTCATCAAAGAGGTTAGCCCTCCCCCAGTTCCACATCCCAGACTGACCTGGGCTTGCATAAACAGTTCTCATGGGTGGATTTCTTTATCCTCCATCACTTTGACAAAATCCAGGCTCAGGAGCATTACATGAACAGTTGTAGTAGAAGGTCTTGGAGGATATGGTAAGCAATAGCAGAGGCAACAATATTTCATGTTGCTAAGAGAAAGTATGATCTCAACTTTACTGTATGCTGGCAGCATGGGTGTGAAGAATCATGGCAGATTCAGTTTGAAATACTAACATCCCTCTTCCATCTTCCCTCCAGCCTCAGTTTCCCATTTTCTCTGCTAAGCTTCCTACATATCATCAGTATGGTCGAATAGTGAAACAATACATCTTGAAAACAGCTTCCCAGAATATGAAGCAGTTATTTTTGAACACAAATAGCTCTACATGGAATAGAGCTGACTGAGGGGGAAAAAAGAAGTTCAAGCAGAGTTGCTTAAGCTAAGAATGCCTTCTCTCTCATACTCCAAGACAAAACAAAAGCATTCTTTCAATATGACCTCACTATCGCCTTATGCAAAACCTGACAAATCTCCTGTACGTGAATCAAATGATTTTGTGTAGCTGGAGATGGTCCTCACATTATTCCTTTGTGTTTTGCATAATGAATAGGGTACTACACGTGGACTGAAAATCAAGCCAGGCTTATGATGATGTTTTTCTAGTAGATAGGTACATTGTTATTGAGTATTCAGTGGTAGAACAATGGCCTCTGTACCTTGAAAATGTCCTCCTTTTGGGGAGAGAAGAAAATAAGTTTGGCTGCTGTGCCTCACGTTAACCACTCTTTCAAAGTCATCAGGAACCTTGTTTGTTTATAACAGCCAAAAGATTTGCTAGGAGCATACAGAAATAGTTTTTGTAGCTGTTAGAGGATGGTATTTTGAGGATCTTGAACTCGACCATTTCATGGTCACTACAGCCCAGGATACCCTTGAGTTTGACACTGTCTATTAGTCCCTCCTTGTTGGTAAGGACAAGGTCCAGCATAGCTCCCTTCCTCGTTGCCTCCTCAACCACTTGGAGAAGGAAGTTGTCCTCAATGCAATCCAAGAACCTCCTGGATTGCCTATGCCTGGCCGTGTTACCCTTCCAACAGATGTCAGGGTGGTTGAAGTCACCCATGAGGACCAGGGTCTGTGAACGTGATGCCGCCCCTATCTGTCTATAAAGGGCTTCATCCACTCGGTCCTCTTGGTCGGGTGGCCTGTAGCAGACTCCCACTGTAATGTCCCCTGCTCCTGATTTCCCTTTAATCCTGACCCATAGGCTCTCAGTTGGCTCTTTATCCATCCCTAGGCTGAGCTCCACGCATTCCAGCTGCTTGTTAACATATAAGGCAACACCGCCTCCTCATTTCCCTTGCCTGTCTCTCCTGAAGAGCCTGTAGATAGGTATTGATGAGTGGCATTTATAGAAACTGTTTTAAATCATCACCCGTTCCTATCAAATCCAGGCTAAAAATCTGCATTCAATATGTGCAATACAATGTCTTCTGAGGTCTTATCACTGATGTATATGTTTGTCTACTACAATTGCTCTTTGTGCAAAGGAGCAAATATAATCTTTTTTTTTAATGAATTTAACATTCTTGATTGACAACACAGCATTTATATATCATTCAAAGGAAAAAAACCACAAGAATATTTAAAATTATCTTTTTACTTTTGGCTGTCTGGCTCTTCTTGTGTGTTACCAAACTGCTAAAATCGGTTTGTGAAAGAAAGGGATACCAAGACTTTAATATAAGGTTTTATCTCTTGATTTGTCTACTATTTCAGTTTATTATTGCCATTAATTGATATGTGTTTAAAAGAAACTCAAATACAGTCTCCACACTAGAATAAAACCACTTGCTCTTCTTATTTTATCATTTGTGTTACCATTTTGCTAAGGCTTCAGTCACCAAGGCTCTTAAAGGTTATACACTGAACAAACACTCATTAGAAGCCTTCCTTCTGGCTTCTACTTTTCTGTCTCTTGGGTCTCTGATCTTTTCTCTTGTTTTGAGTTTTCCCCTCCTCCTTTTCCCACAAGATTAGACACTATAGTGTTTTCCTGGGTTCTCTCCACGGAAAAAAATCCTATTCAGCTTTGCAATCCCGTATATGTAGGAGCAAAAAAGAGTAATATTGAATCTATGCTTCACTGCCACTCATGATAATTGTTAGGTAAGACCAAATAAATATTTTGTTCTCTGAGAACTTCCAAATTTGTAGAAATTCTGTATTCCCCAGATTTTGTGTTACATTTAAACCTCTAAAAGTATGCTAAGACCTTTTAGAAAATTCTCTAAACACAGTCTGGTTAGTTCCAGGAGGTCATTTATTCTATGTTTTAATGGTAACCTATAGGATTTTGTTCTTAAGCATTCACTCTTAATATTTGTTGCACACATCAGTTACTGTGTGTGGATGGTTTGGTTTTCTTCAACGCAGGTGGTAAGCATCAGTGAACGTTCCCTGTAACATTTCTTTATTGGAAGGACTCAACAAAAGATTGTAGAGCCCTGGGTGTGGCGGTCCAGCACTCTGGGGTGTAGGTAGTTTTTTCATCAATCCTCCCAGTCAAAGGGAAGCGGGTAGATAGGGCCAATCAAACCTGGCAAACCAACAAATGGCTACAGGACTGGTGCCACAGCCAGGGGTTTGGCTTCTTAGACCATGAGACTCGCTTTGAGAAACCTGGTCTAAGTGGGGCCTGATGGGGTCCACTTGTCAGAAAAGGGGAAGAGCATCTTTGGTCAGAGGCTTGCCAAGTTTGTGAAGAGGGCTTTAAACTAGAGTTGCCAGGGGAGGGGAACCTCAATCTATCCCACTTCTACCAGTATGACGCCAATGCCAGTAATAGATACCCAGAGCCTGGAGAAGGGTTGCAGGTCAGCAGGAGAGCACCTGGAGTGAAACACAAAGGAATACAAGACACTCCAGCCAGTGAGTTA
>NW_009649569.1:12217-26416 GCF_000708025.1 Charadrius vociferus
CCAGCTGAAACAGGACATTGTGTTAATGTGCAACAGGACTGAGATACTACCACAACAGCAGAACTCAACTGGGTCATATCCAAGTGAGACTAGAGGACAGGCTGTGATTATTTATATGTAGTAGAATAGATGCACTCATATAGAATCATAGAATATCTCGAGCTGGAAGGGACCCATAAGGATCATCAAGTCCAACTCCCTGCTCCTCGCAGGACTACCTAAAACTAAACCATATGACTAAGAGCATTGGCCAGACACATCTTGAACTCTGACAGGCTTGGTGCCATGACCACTTCCCTGGGAAGCCTGTTCCAGTGACCGACCACCCTTTCAGTGAAGAACCTTTTCCTAATGTCCAATCTGAACTTCCCCTAACACAGCTTCAATTCCATTTCGTCATGTCCTATCGCTGGTTATCAGAGAGAGGAGATCAGCACCTCCCCCTCCAGTGACCCCCTTGAGGAAGTTGTAGACTGCGATGAGGTCACCTCTCAGCCTTCTCTTCTCCAAGCTGAACAAGCCAAGTGACCTCAGCTGTTCCTCATAAGTCTTGCCCTCTAGACCTTTCACTATCTTGGTTGCCCTCCTCTGGACACAGCCTAATAATTTGATGTCCTTTTTATATTGAGGCACCCAAAACTGCACACAGTACTCAATGTGAGGCCACACCAGTGCAGTTTAGAGTGCACCTCCCTTGACCAGATAGCTATGCTGTGCTATAGCTTGAACATGGACTTTTTAACGGACTTTACAATAATATTCATCCTGAACAGTGTAACTTTATGCTTACTTAGCAGTGTTTATGTGCATAACAACACACTTCAGACATTATGCAAAATATACTCTCAAATTCTGCTTTGAATGTGTTCATTTTATGCACTTTTCTTTATTTTTATATTTTGATCTGTTATGCCTGGGCTTCCTGTGTGCTTTCTGACTACTGTTAGCCTTCTAGGTTGGAGGACAAGGAGGAAAAGGGAGGGACACACAAGCTTAGAATAGTTTCCTGATCAGTGCAATAGTTAGAAGGGGGACAATAATCATAATTCGCAGAATGTGAGTTCAGTCCAATCAAACCATTTTATTCTTTGCAGCACAAGAGAAAATCGGGATTAGCAGATAATGCTGTGCTGTGTAGAGAGATTTGTGTTTGTGGGGGGAGCTGAAAGCACCATAGCTGTGGTAGTAGAGCATTTCACCTAGCCAATTTCACGTGCTGAGAAAGTGGATATAATAGCCAGGATGGAGTAGTATGCTAACATCTTCTATGCTGTTCTGTACCTAGACTGGCTTAAGTATTGCTATAAAGCATGATGATGTGATGTGCAGCCTATTCAGTGGCTCCTATCCTGCATATTTTACTAGGATTGCTTATAACTTGCATGTGCTGAAAAAAAAAAAATTTGTATGAAATGAACAGAGCTTGCCAGTGTAATATGACACTGCATTTTTAACACCAAACACAGGGTTGGCTTTGATCAAAGATGATAAGCACTTAAACTTTAAGAGCTTTCTCTTGTGCTCAAAGCTTGAAGTCTCATATACGGGAGTTACAACCCCTATTGTCTTTCTGTAGATAGCCATACATTGTATTGGACCTTTCACTTCATATTGTGTCTTGGTTTTTATTTTTGTTTTTTAACTGATTGCACTCAGCAAGAAAGCATGAGGTGTTTTCATAGCTGTGTGGACTAATTTCATAGCTGTGTTAGTTGAGAGTGATGCCCTTCAGGCTCTTAGCAGAAAAATATTGAAATTTATCTGAGTTTAGCCACTTTTGTTGCTTCTATTTTTGGCATGTAATCTTCCTGTGAATCAGAAGAATTACCCTAACAAAGAAGTTTTCCCTGTGAATTTGCACAACTCTAACTAGTGACAGCCTTACTAAATTGCTTTTAAAATCTGTTCTAACAGTAATATGTTTGTTGATTTTTTACTTTCTTGATATTTTTTATTATTTGCAGTCATGTGGTTGCATGACCTGCAGCATTATTATAACAGGGAGTGTTCAGTGCATGACTTGATTTTCTGTACAGACTGTATAACTAAAACATAGCAAGTTCTACAATTTGGGCATATGATTTCAAAGAGGTCAACTTGCAGAGAAGCTTACCATCTTGGGGAGTTGCTTTCCCATTTTCCTCTTCCATCTTTTTGTTTTCACAAAAAGTATCCTACTAGGCTAGAAGGAGAGGAAACCCACTATTCAGAAGTTCAGAGAAAGCATTCTGCACACTGACAGAGCACTGTCAGCTCTCCATTTTACTTCTTCTTTCTGTCAATTTCTAATTAACAGCATTAAGACACAGACTTCCTGCAAGATTTTATAAAAAATATATAGTCTTAATGGGTTCATAAAAAAGCATCTTTGGTTACTCTTACAATTTTTGAAACACTTGCACCCTTAAAGGATTCACTTGGAGTCCTTAAATAATTAAAAGTAAAGCCAAGAAGGTGTGTTCTCCCAGGAGAAATTAGTTAGGTTAATCTAATAAGCTCGGAGCCCGGGGAAAATATCATGCCTTAGTTTGTTTACAGACATTGCCTGCTTCCTTTTTATGTATATACCCTGTAGTTTGTGGCTGTTGTCATTTTCTTTCAAACACTTTTTTTTTTAAAAATCTATGTACAATTGTTAAACAGTCTGAGGAAAGAACATGAATAGTAATAATGAGAATGAAAACGGTCTACGTTTTCAGTATTATGCAGAGTGTCCTTGCTAGTTTATAATTTGGATTATCTTTTACTTGTACTATTTTTCTCTCTTCCCCCCTTATTTTAGCTATTTAATTTCCAATTGCACTAATATGGCTGTTACTTTGTATTATGAAGTTTTGCTATAAGATTTTGCTGTATTTAAGCGGTATAACTCAATGTTTTGGGCTGCCTGTATTAATTTAAAAAAAAAAAAAAACCAACTTATTTAATATTCTTAAATATCTGCACATTTGTACTACTGTATATTCATTTTGTACTTGGGAAACCTTTTAAACTAATTTGATATCCTTCTCTGATAAGGTCACCCACCTAGTCAATGAAGGGAAGGTGGTGGCTGTAGTTTTTCTGGATTTTAGTAAGGCTTTTGATACTGTCCGTCACAGCATCCTTCTAGACAAGTTGTCCAACTGTGGGATGAATGGGTTCAAAGCGCGCTGGGTGAAGAACTGGTTGAATGGCAGGGCTCAAAGGGTTGTAGGGAATGGGGCTACATCTGGCTGGCAAACGGTCACCCATGGTGTTCCTCAGGGTTCAATTCTAGGGCCAGTCCTGTTCAATATATTTATCAATGATCTGGATGCAGGAGTTGAATGTACCATTAGCAAGTTTGCTGATGATACCAAACAGTGAGATGCTGTTGACTCTCTTGAGGGACAAGAGGCCTTGCAGAGGGATCTAGATAGATTGGAGCATTGGGCAATCATCAATGGCATGAAATATAACGAGTCCAAATGCCAGATTCTGCACCTGGGACAAAGTAATGCTGGGCACAAGTATAGATTGGGAGAGGAGTGGCTGGAGAGCAGCCCTGCAGAAAGGCATCTGGGCAGTGCTGGTTGACAGCAAACTCAATATGAGTCAGCAGTGAGCCCTGGCAGCCAAGAGGGCAAACTGCATTCTGGGGTGCATCAAACGCACCATAACCAACCGTTCAAAACAGGTGATTATCCTGCTGTGTTTAGCACTTGTGCAGCCTCACCTTTAGTATTGTGTGCAGTTCTGGGCCCCACAATTTAAGCAGGATGTTAAGGTCCTTGAATGCATCCATAGGATGGCAACAAAGCTGTTGAAAGGGCTGGAAGGCATGTCCTATGAGGAGCAGCTAGGGACTCTGGGTTTGTCTAGTTTGGAGAAAAGGAGGCTGAGGGCTGACCTCATTGCTCTCTACAGCTTCCTGAGAAGGGGAGGTGGAAAGGGAGGTGCTGATCTCTTCTCCCCTATATCCAGTGATCAGATGCATGGGAATGGTTCAAAGCTTCAGCAGGGGAGGTTCAGACTGGACATTAAGAAGTATTTCTTTACCAAGAGGGTGGTCAAACACTGGAACAGGCTGCCTAGAAGAGGTGGTTGATGCCCCAAGCCTGTCAGTGTTTAAGAGGCATTTGGCCAACATCCTTAATAACATGCTTTAACTTGGTCAGCCCTGAATTTGTCAGACAGTTGGACTAGATGATAGTTGTAGGTCCTTTTCAACTGAAATAGTTTATTCTATTCTAAATCTGCATGAAGAATCAAGCCAGGAAGGTGGAAGAAACTGCAGTGAAGTAGGGAGGGGGGCTGATCCAAAAGATTTTTAGGACTACTTCCAAATTGTTTCATTTGTTTGGAGTATAGGAGACACTTCTGTTTCTGTAGCTTCTTCAAGAAGAATTAAAAATATATTCTTCTAGTGTTTTCATGTGGCTTAATATTTGAACGCTGTTGCCTTAGAACCAGTATTACTAAGAGGAGAAGAAAATGCTGAAGCTTGGCCCTTCAACAAGACTTCTTGTTTTATTAAACCTGGAACAGCGTGAGGGGAAAATACATCACTCTTTTCTGAACTGCAACAAGGGCTAATGGCAGAGAACACTAAAGTTCAAGTTGCCTTGTTGATTTATGCAGCAGAGTAAAATAAAGAATGTTTATAAATGTCTTTCTGCTTAGGCTTTAGGAAGGTTTATGACTTCATTCTGAAAATATTTATGCCTTGTGTTACAGTCCTGTATGGAATGTAAGGTAAGAAAGAGTATGTATAGTATGGTTGAAAATCAGATGCCTAGAGAAAGTGTAGTAACTTTTTTTAAAGGGCATTTTATAAATAAGGAGATCATGTGACATAGCGGAATTTACTAGACAAGGAAAAAATATAATTAATGTTGGAGTTAGTCTAAACTTGTTTCAGAGTTGTCAGGTTAGCTCTTCCAGTGAAACTAAAAATTGTGAAGCAAAGATGTACAAGAAGATTAAAAGAAAACATCCTGAAGGGAAACGTCAGCAGTATAAAACTAAATGGAAAAAAGATGGAACTGGATGGAGATGTCATTTGCCTTCTATGAAAGTATGAGTGGGAAACATAAGAATAAAGAACACTGGGAGGAAAACACCTGAAGTAAAAAAATAGAATGGAAGACTGTTAATGGAGGTAGATTTATGACTACTAGAATACCTTTCCGTTGACAAAATTCAGAATTATTACTTTCAGTCAGATTTGAATAAAAGACGCAAGGTTGTGCATGTGTGAAGACTGTTTTAATGGGAATAAACTAATTGTGGTTGTCACTAGTTGATGGAGTTTGGGAGTGGACGGTGGGCAAGATGGTGAACACTATTTTGTGGTAAAGAGGGAGACAGGAGACTATATTTATTTCTTTTAATTACAAAACTGAAAGTTCAGAGAAGGACATTTCCCCCCCCCCAAAAAACCCCCCCTTTAAAGATGGGGGGGGGGAAATGTGTCATAGGAACGATTTGTTCAAGATCCATCTGTAGTTGATGAAGATGGACCTAAGGGAAGGACCTAAGTATCTCTACTTCCATTCAGCATGCTACCCAGTAGGCAGCATTGTCTCTACATAGAAACCTGTGGAGACTGTACTGGTAATCTGTGCTTGAAACCTTGTTCAAGTTCTGGATTGTGATGGGGCAATGAACCAAGTAGATTCTTTCAGGTGTCAGGGTTAGCTTGGACATCTAATGAAATCAGTGTGCAGTTATATAACTCTGTAAGAATACTTGCCATGTAAACCCAATATACCAGGATTTATTAGCAGGGGGGAGGGGGGCAGGCTGGCTGGCTGTGGCTGCAGCGGTGGCTTCTGTGACAAGACACCAGAAGCTTCCTCCATGTAGGATAGAGTCAGTTTCAGCTAGCTTCAGGATAGACCCACCACTGGCCAAAGCTGAGCCAATCCAGCAGTGCCAGTGGTGCCTCTGTGATAACATATTTAAGAAAGGGTAAAAAACATTGTGTAGCAGCTGTGAGAGAAGAGTGAGAAAAATGTGAGAGAAACAACCTTGCAGACACCAAGGTCAGTGAAGGAGGGGGATGAGGTAGGTACTCCAGGCTTCCAGAACAGAGATTCCTCTGCAGCCCATGGAGGACCACATCAGAGTGGATATCCATGCTGCAGCCTGTGGAAGACTGCACACTGGAGCAGGCTCCTGGCAGGAACTGCAGCCTGTGGAGAAGAGCCTACGCAGGAGCAGGTTTTTCTGGCAGGATCTGTGGCCCATGGGGGACCTGTGACAAAGCAGTCTGTTCCTGAAGGACTGTACCCTGTGGAAAAGGACCCATATTGGAGTAGTTCATGAAGGACTGAATCCTTTAGGAGGGACCCCACACTGGAGCAGAGGAAGAGCATGAGGAGGAATTAGCAGCAGAGATGAAGTGTTATGACCTGACTGCAATCCCCCATTCCCCATCCCCCTGTGCTGCTCAGGGGGAAAGGAAGTAAAAGAATCATGACTGCAGTTGGGCCGGGGGGGGAGGGGGGGATTGGGACATGTTTTTGTCTTTGTTCCTTACCATCCTACTTTATTTTTAATTGGCAATAAATTAAGTTAATTTTCCCCACGTAAGAGTCTGTTTCGCCCATGACAATAACTGGTAAGCAATCTCCCTGTCTTTATCTCAACCCATGAGCTTTTCCATCTTATTTCTTCCCTGTGTCCTGTTGAGGAGGGGGAGAGTGAGAGTGGCTTGGGGGGCACTTTGTGGCCAGCCCAGGGCAACCCGCTATAGTGCTTAGGAGCCTTAAAATGCTGTGAAATATATACCAATGAGAGGTTCCTGGAGGAGCTTTAGTCATGGCCTTGAATTTCCGGAGACTTGGACCAGTATAGGAACTCATGAGACTGTTAGAAATGAATAAGAAGCGCTAGTGACTTCCAGCTTCACCCATATTTGTGTTTATGAGCCTAGTTGGCTCACTTCTGTAAGTCAATGGGCGATATAGTATTTCTCCTGAATGAGGAAGGTGGAATTCTGAATGGTGACAATTGTATTGTTCTTCAGTTCCTAGAGCGATGCTGGGAAAAAGATGCTTTTTAGACATAAACTTTAAAATGCTGAATGGGAACAAACATTGGTATGCTGTCATAGCAAAGGTCAGAAAGCATTGCAATAAGTATTTAAAGAATAGTGATGTGCGTATCTAGTAATCTCTGTAGAAATTATACACTTTGCTAGAACAGCATAGAAGTTCAGAGCAGACTTCCTAGTTTTGGTGTTCCTGAAAAAGAATTGCTGGCAGTGAGCCACAAACTCTAAATTTTAAGCTGTTAGGATGCTTTATGATTTATATTATGTGGAAGCATGTTGTTTCCTCACTATCCCTGCCATTTTCAAGGGGTTAGACTAGGCAAAGAAAGTAATATGATTTTCCTGGAAAATTGTATTAAGAACTTATATTGTATTACTTCTGTTTAAGTTCCCAGTGTAAGTTCAGCTCAGGTGCTTATAGGGTACAAGATCAAAACCTTCCAGCTACCTTTTGCAAAAATGTGAGCTTCTTACATGAAGTTAAGCTTTAAAACGTCAAGTTTGAAATCTGGATAGATTGACTAGAATTCAGCTTGGAGCTTTACCAGTCTTAAACTATTAGAAGATGATCCATTTATTCTTGCATGTCTTGCTAAGTCAAGTAATGACAGCTGTGTTGGCAGTGTTAGGTGTTGACAACTAGGCATCAAATCAAATCCTTTGTAATCTGCATCATCACCTATGTGTGTTGATGGCTTTGGTATGTGGTATCAACAACAGAATGTACAGCTACTGCTGGATGAATTAACTGAATCCCTGCCACGGGGTCTCTGTCAGACCCAGCAGAGTGTTTCTGATTCTCAAGTAGTTAGCCCAGCAAGCACTACTTAGCTCTGTAGCTGAACGTTGAGAAATGGATGGATTTGTATGAAGAAAAACAGAGAACATGCTGTTTCTTGCTACTGGACATGGCTATACTCTGAGATATTTCAAAAAGGTTAAAATATTGATGCACTATATGGAAGCAATTGGCAACTTTTTCCAGACTCTGACAAACTTACATCTTACTCTAGCAAAGGTGGCTCTTGTGCTGCCTTTTTATTGAAAAGGGAGGTTTCTGTTAGAGTTCTAAATAAGGTGAATAGAAATTCTAATTTTGGGGATTAGATCACTCAATTCAGTAAAGCAGGACAAAAAATGGTGTTTGACAAAATATTAGAGTTTATATGAATGATGTAGCTATATTATTATATGTCTTTATTTGAGTATTTACAAAGGGGGAGAGATATAAAGAGGTATGCATTGTTTCGCTATGCTTTTGGCAGGGTACTTATAGGGCTTGGGAAGCTTTTTAGCTAGAAAATATGAAGCAAAACAGAAGATGCAGTAGCTTTAAGAATAATACTATTCTGATTAATGAAGCTTATTGATCAGTGTTAAAGTACCACACCACACACACACACACCTCCCCCCCAAAAAGGGGGGCAAAAAGCTTGTCAGCATTCAGTTTCTTCAACTTTTTAGTTCAAATATTAGTGTGAAATTGGCATATTACTTGTATGATGTCAACATTTTTAGTTTACATATATTAAATTTAAATTAAGTTGTATGAAAATGTGTTATTAAAATTCATCTGTCTTCTGTGTAACTTCTTAAAGTAATGTGTCTCTTTGGTCTACAAGGACAAATTGTTACTTTTAGTTCTGAATCAGCTCCTTGAAATACTGGTTTTGTCTGAGGAATGCTAGTGTGTTTCTGAATGAATGCCAGGAGGTTTGCAACCAGAGAGAAGAATGTGCTAGCTCTGGGGTTGATGAAGCAAAATTGTTCTTTTCTTTCCCCACTGAGATTGTCAGATGTCCTAAAGCCATTTCCTTTAGGAAACACTTCAGTTTCCAAATATCCTTAGGCTTGAAATCTAATTTAGTATGCCATCAAGTCCCTTTTAGAGAGCCCCCTTTTGAGAGCCTTCTGAGCCTAAACATCATCTTAGTGTTCTTCCTCTATAAGTAGGGAAGGAAACTTTTCCTGGAGTGATGCAATTTAGTATGAATTTATCATGGTTTGTTAAATTTTCATGATCGGTTTGGCTCACGTTAATTGCTAAATTAGCAGCTTAAGGGAGGCTGCTACTTCGGTAGTCAAGAAGTGCTGAAGTATTGAAACTGGTACATAACACCTCATTCCTTTTGCTTCATTAAAATTTCCCCTTATTGTTAAACACTGGTTCAGCTATGGCACCAATATCAACATATGGAGTGCTGGTGTCACTGAGGCATTTTAAATTACGATATCGAACATGGTTTTGCTGCAAGTAAGGCTGTGAGAACACAGTGCATTTACAGTGATCTTATCTGTAGTACAAGCTCACCTACGGTAAAAACAAGGATGGGGGAAAAGCGATGGTTTGGCAGCACCATCAGACTTTGCTCTTCCTGAATATTAGAAAGTTATGTTGTTTGCTAGTGAAAATTGTATAGTCTGTCTATTCTTTTGGAAGTTGAGTGTTGTGGTTTGGCCTCAGCCAGCAACAAAGAACCACGCAGCTGCTCGCACAACTCCCACAGTCGTGGAAAAAGGAATCGTCAGGGCAAAACTCGTGGGTTAAAATAGTGCAATTTAACAGAACAGCAAAAGGAAAGATGAAAACGCGATTACAGTACCGCCGAGAAGCGCACCGACCGGACCCGCACCGCCGCAGCCCACCCCCACGTGGCGACTGCTCTCCTCGCCCCGGCAGCGCCTCTTATAGCCCGGGCATGGGTCACGTGGTATGGAATACCTGCCCCTGCCGGCTCCTGGGGAGATTAACCCCATCCCTGCCGGAACCAGGACATTGAGTCATTGAACAACTTTATAATATTGGAATATGCACTTTGTGCAGAATTAAAATGTTTATTTTAATTAAATAATGAATTTGACAGTGATTACATGCACATAGGTGTATATATATAAAGAGGTTATATAAATAAAACAATGAACTCTGCTGCTTGAAAATAACCCCTCCTAAAACATCATCTTTTTCCAGATTTGTATTATGGCGGAGAAGCTTTCTCTGTAGAGCAGCCACAGTCCTTTACTTGTCCTTATTGTGGAAAGATGGGTTACACAGAAACATCTCTTCAAGAACATGTTGCTTCTGAACATGCAGAAACATCAACAGAGGTGGTAAGCCGCTTCAGCGTTGTTTTTCAATTACAATGAAAGTATATGAAAATTGCCAGAATTTTTTTTTTTTTCTTGAAGTACATGTTTATTTAAATGCTGACTAGGAAGGTATGTACCATACATATATACATACACATCATGCTGGTGTTTTCCTTCTTGACTCCTTGAGCTACTAACAGTCCACAACTCAACGGTCCTACATCTGCCTACATCACCTTTACCCCTCTACAGACTTTCTCACAGCGCTCTCTCAGCAGTCTGAGTCAAGGTTATGCAGCTGGATGCTTGGTATGCAAGCCACTAAATCTTGGTGTTACAGAGAGGGTTAAACCCTTGTAAAAATAAATAGCATTTAAATATATTATACATCATATAATAGACAACTGGAACAATTGTTTTGCTTCTGGTTTTGTCAGTAAGCGTTCTGATCTCTTTGAGTTTTTATATCTAGATGTTACTGTTGCTTGTGTCAGAAGGTCTGATTTTTTTCCAAAATGTGAGGTGACTTCTTTGCTATGTAAACAATAAAATAATAAATAACTTGGATTTTGATACTGTTATAAATGGTTTGTTCTCAACCTTCATTACAGCGTTGAGAAACTACATGCTTGCACTGCTTAGTGTTCAGACTACTTTCTTTTTAGAAAAGCCTGTAGCCCTGTTTTTAGATTTCCCTTTATGGTGCAGGGATATGTTTTGTATTTATTTTTTAAAGCCTACTTCACTAATTCAGCAGTTATGTGTGTTAGCAATCCTAGGTTAAATTTTTGACTGAGAAGTTTGGGTATCTTTCCAGCAGTGGGGGATATATTAATGTTTGTGTGTGAATACTGTTTATGCCTGAGAAATGTATGAAGGACATTCAGGGAACTGTTGTCTAGTTATTCTTGCTGTAGATTCCTATAAAAATGTGCATGCTTGAGGAAAATTATTAAAATCTTAATAAGTTGTGCAGAAATGACTCATGATTTTGAACTTGTTTGTTCTGACCTCTCAGCTCTCTTCACTTTCTGAGAAATTGTGAGGGAGAAGGAGAATCTCTCTCCTTGAAGCCTGCTAAGAGCCTTATGTGAAGGAGTAGTACAGGAGGTAAAATTGGTCAACCTGTTCTGAGACTCAAAGGTGTCCTGGTCTTCCCTAAGAATGTATGAACTACTGGCATATATTTCTTTATTTTTAGAGCTAAAACCTCAGTAATTATTATATCTCTGTTAAATGGTAAAGGATAATGGTCAGCAATACAGGGCAAGTGCAGATGGACATGGCTGTCATTATGATGATTGTTACTGTTGCTATTAGGTTTCAGTAGAGTGGAGTGATTAATAAATAAAACACAGCATTCAGGTAGAATTTTTTTAGGGTTGCAGCTCAGAAAATTGTAAGAAATACCACTGGATATCATATTGAATCAAGTTTCAGAATGAAGACATCAATTTTCTGCTACTCAGTCACACTTAGTGGATTCATTTTGTATTTAGTAAGGCAGCAACTAGATTGAAAAAGGGCCAGGTGGGATGGGTTGACTTTGGCTGGCTGCCAGGTACTCACCAAGCTGCTCTATCTCGCCTACCCCCCCCCAGCAACAGGATGGGTGGAAAACATGATGAAAAGCTCATGAGTCAAGATAAAGGAGAGAGGCATTACTCAGCAATTACTGTCATGGGCAAACAGACTTGATTTGGGGAAATTAGTTTAATTTATTTCCAATTAAACAGAGTAGGACAATGAGAAATAAGAACAAATCTAAAAATACCTCCCCCCCCCCTTCTCTCTCCCTGAGTGGCACAGGGGGATGGGGAATGAGGGTTGTGGTCAGTTCATCACACATTGTCTTTGCTGCTCCTTCCTCATCACATTCTTTCCCTGCTCCAGTGTGGGGTCCCTCCCACAGGAGACAGTCCTTCATGAACTGCTCCAACATAGGTCCTTCCCCCACAGGCTGCAGTTCTTCAGTAATAGACTGCTTCTGCATGGGTCCCCCACAGGGTCACAGTTCCTGCCAGAAAATCTGCTCCTGTGTGGGCTCCTCTCCATGGGCTGCAGCTTCCTTCAGGGCACATCCACCTGCTCTGGTGTGGGGTCCTCCAAGGGCTCCTGGGGGACAGCTTGCCTCACCATGGTCTTCTCCACAGGCTGCAGGGGAATCTCTGCTCTGCTGCCTAGAGTACCTCCTCCCCCTCCTTCACTGACCTTGGTGTCTGCAGGGTTGTTTCTCTTGCATTTCCTCACTCCTCTCTCATAGCTGCTGCTGTGCAGTTTTTTTCACCCTTTCTTAATTATGTTATCTTAGAGGTGCTACCACCATCACTGATTGGCTCAGCTTTGGCCAGGGGCAGATCTGTCTCGGAGCTGATTGGAACTGGCTCTGTTAGCCATGGGGGTCTTCTCAAGCCAAAGTCTTTAACATGTACAGCAAAAAAGGGAGCAAGGCACAGATCAGATAAACTAATATCGAGAACAGATAAGTTAATATTGTGGTCAGCAACGGTTAAACGGCCATAATAATTATATGTTCCCTATAATATGCTCTGGTCAAATCAGTCATTATCTAAAACCCTTTGAGTCCCACGTTGGGTGCCAAAAATGCTGGTTGTGGTTTGACCCTGGCTGGCAACTAAGCACCACACAGCTCCTTGCTCACTTCCCCCCTGCCCCTAGTGGGATGGGGGGGAGAATAAGAAGGGTAAAAGTGCAAAAACTTGTGGGTTGAGATAATGACAGTTTAATGGGGAAAGCAAAAGGTGTCTATACAAGAAAAGCAAAATAAGGAATTCATTCACTCCTTCCCATTGGCAGGCAGATGTTTAGCCATCTCCAGGAAAGCAGGGCTCCATCAAGTGTAATGGTTACTTTGGAAGACAAACACCATAACTCTGAACATCGTCCCTTCTTTCTTCCTCATGACTTTTATTGCTGAGCATGATGGCATATGGTATGGAATATCCCTTTGGTAGGTTGGGATCAGCTGTCCCAGCTGCATCCCCTCAGAACTTCTTGTACATCCCCAGTCTACCTGCTGTTGTGGCACTTTGAGAGACAGAAAAGGTCTTGATGCTGTGTGAGAGCTGTTCAGCAATAGCTAAAACACTGGTGTGTTATCAACACTCTTCTGGGCACAAAAGCAAAGCATAGCGCTATATGGGCCACTATGAAGAAATTTAACTCTATCACAGCTGAAGCCAGTATACTTGTATAAATAGGGAGATGGTGGTAATAAGAGAACAGATCTAGAAACTGTCGAGTCAACTGTGATGTTTGGAGTCTAACTGGCTTAAGGCTTTTTAATCATCTCCTGGATTTCATTCAAAGTAACACGTTGATCTGTTAATTTTAAGGGATGTTAAGAGTGTGGCAGTCTTCTCCAGCTCAGGACTCCCTTCTGCTTAGCTGCTGAAGCCCAGCCGGGGGACCTGGGGCTTCTGCTTAGGTTGAGGAATGCAGCTGCCACTTTCCCATTTGCAGGTTCAACCAGTAGTGAAGCAGAGGACATATTCCAGAAACCCATACACACACAGAGGACAATGACGTGGTGTCCTGGTTCCGTCAGGGATGGGGTTTATTTCCCCAAGGAGCCAGCAGGGGGCAGGTATTCCATACCACGTGACCCATGCCCGGGCTATAAGAAGAGCTAGCTGGGGAGAGGAGAGCAGTCGCCACTTGGGGGTGGGCTGCAGCGATATTGTAATCGTGTCTTCATGTTCCTTTATCGGTGTTATTGATTTGTTTCCATCTTCCCTTTTGCTGTTCTATTAAATTGCACTATCTTAACCCACGAGTTTTGCCCTGTCGATTTTTTTTTTTTTTTTTTTTTTTCCCCCCATGGCTGGGGGGGGGGGGGGGGCAGCTGGTTCTTCATTACTAGCTGAGGCCAAACCACGCCAGTCCTTTTTGGTGCCCAATGTGGGGCACGAAGGGTTGCAATAACGACAGATCTGACCAGAGCTTCTGTATCCATTTCTCATATTGGTTAGATAGTTGCCGGTTACAATGTTGCTTCCTTTGTTTGCGTGGCTGTGTTTTGTAAATTCTTATATGATCTATGTACTCCCTGTGATGCTGTTTGTTATCTC
>NW_009649569.1:27310-44715 GCF_000708025.1 Charadrius vociferus
GTGCCAGTATCCGTTGCTCCTATACAGAAGAAGAAATACACCAAGAAGTCAGTTCGCATAGTAAGGGATGATGACTGATGACGAACCAGGGCCATCAAAGGAGCAGGAGGAAGAGACAGAACCAGAGATAATCACCCGATCCCTATCCCTGAGTGAGCTGCGAGATATGCGAAAAGATTTCAGTCGACTTCCTGGTGAGCACATTGTCACCTGGCTGCTCCGATGCTGGGATAATGGGGCCAGTAGCTTGGAATTAGAGGGTAGGGAAGCCAGGCAACTGGGATCCCTGTCTAGGGAAGCGGGCATTGACAAGGCGATTGGGAAAAAGACACAAGCCCTCAGCCTCTGGAGGAGACTCCTGTCAAGTGTGAGAGAAAGGTACCCTTTCAATGAAGATGTTGTATGTCGTCCAAGCAAGTGGACCACCATGGAAAAAGGTATCCAGTACTTGAGGGAAGTAGCTGTGCGGGAGATGATTTACTACGACCCATATAATGCGCAGTTACCCACAGATCCTGATGAAGTCCAGTGCACAGGGCCCACATCGTGGAAGTTTGTACGGAGCGCACCATCATCGTATGCCAACTCCTTGGCAGTGATGGAATGGAGAGGTGAAGAAGGCCGAACAGTGGATGAGGTGGCTGGCCAACTCCGTCAATATGAAGAAAGTCTCTCTTCCCCCCTCGTCTCAGCTGTGGAGAAACTGTCCCGGAAGGTCCAGCAACTTGAAGAGAGTATGTCCTACTCCCCACCTGTACAGACCAGCATCTCAGCTGTTAAGAGCAGGCGTTTCCTTGCTCAAGAGGGAGAGTACATGTGACCCATGCCGGGGCTATAAGAAGAGCTAGCTGGGGAGAGGAGAGCAGTCGCCACTTGGAGGTGGGCTGCGGTATTGTAATCGCGTCTTCATATTCCTTTATCGGTGTTATTGTTTTGTTTCCATCTTCCCTTTTGCTGTTCTATTAAATTGCACTATTTTAACCCATGAGTTTTGCCCTGTCGATTTTTTTTTCCCCCCACGGCTGTGGGAGTGGAGCAAGCGGCTGCGTGGTTCTTTATTGCTGGCTGAGGCCAAACCACGACACATGGCCCATCACACAGACAATCACAGACATGGTGCTGCCTTCAAAAGCATCTACATGTAGGACTTGCATAAAACATAAGTATAGGCAGCCAAGTCCCCTTCTTCCTCTTCAGCTAGTAGAGATAGAAGGTCACTAGTGAAGGTACACACGTGATACTCTCTAGACTCACAAGCACACACACATTCACTGTGATCCCTCGAGTACTGGCATGCCCCTCTTTGTCTGTCTAGTACCCCTGCCTGGATCCCAGGCACCTGCTTCACAGGTCTTCTACTTGCCAGCTAGTCCAGCTTGATGCTCACTAGCAAACACACAGGCACTCCACATTTGCAAGGCCCCCTGGGCATACCAGCACAGACCCTTGCCTGCTTCATACTGCCTAGACTCAAGGCTTCTCCCTACTCATTAGCTAGTCCAGCTTGAAGTTTGCTGGCCAATACACATGCACACCAGGTTTGAGGAAGATGCAGATGCCCCCCCCCTTTCCCCCAGCAGCTGGCACCAGTTACCACATGGGCTGTGACTGGTGGTCCTGCTCCAGCCACCAGTGCTGGGCCCTTCACTCATGCTGGTCCCACCCCTATTAGCTGGTTTTTGGGACATACCATTCCTGCCCCAGTGGCTGGAAGCCATGACTCATTCCAGTAGCTGATGTTAGGACCCCACTCAGTCCAGTAGCTGACACCACAGGCCAAGGGTGCCTGCACCCCTGGTCTGACTGGAGTAGCTGCCACCAAATCCACTCATGACAGCCCTCCTTACTAGCTAGCACTCCAGGCACAAAGTTTGTAGTACCCACCCTAGGTCTAGAAAGCTATGGCCCCTCCAACTACTGATGCCAGAACCCTCGCTTGTTCCAGTAGCTGACACCACAGGTCACAAGGGCACTTATAGCCCCAGTCTGACTCCAGTTGCTGGCACCAAATTTTGTTCACACATGCACAGGTCTCACCAGTAGCTGGCACTTAGTCCTTACAGCATACATGGGATGGAGTGAGATTATGCAGAGAAATTGTTAAGATTTAATAAGAAGATATAAGAAGACAGGACAGACTGCGGTGATCAGGCTCAGCCAGACAAACATACTGACCAGCTCTGTTTTACATGTGACTGGGCCACTTTATACCCCTTTCTGTCTACCCATCCCTTTGTTCTTCTCTGCTCTCCCATCCCCCCTGCATGTCTCTTCATCGGTTTGTATGGTTCTGTTGATTCTTTCACCCCTCCCAGTCTGGTGTCTGGGGTCTCCCCCCCTAGTTTACAGTCTTATCAGTTGCAAAGTCCAGGTTGATCTCCCTGGAAGAGTAGTTAAGACCTAACATACTGTGTGGAAGTTTCTCTTTTCTGGCTTATTAACCTGTGATCTGTCAAACTTTAAGGCTGGCCTGCAGAACTGTTGCAAAGGATTTTTAAGGCATACTTCTTTCAGGTGGATGCAAAGTCATTGGGAGGAAAAATAAAAATAATAAATGAAGGTTGCGATGGCAGTAAGTGTCCCTAGACTTTTTTAAAATGTGTTTTTAGGCTTAAGGAAAAACAGAACTGTAATGATATCTCCCAAAATACTTGGTAGGAATAAAGAGTTTCTATTCTCTGCCAAATCTCTACTTGCGTGTTACTTCAGTGGGTGGTCTCAGTGGTGATACTTTAATGAATATTCACATCTGGTTTCATTCTCCTTCCCACACTTCTCTGGTGAGATGAATGAGAAGTTACTTGGGGATTCAAAGAGCAGTAAAATGAACTTGATAGTGTCATATGCATGTATATAAAAGCAGTAATCCTGTGCAACCAAACCTACTGTCTGTGCTGGAATTGACATATAAAGACAAGTTTGAAAACCAAAATGTTGCAGATAGGATTCAAAATTTTTACTTTTTGGTTTCCGTGGTATTATTAAAAACATAATTACAAGGAAAAGTGGGTCTTATAAAGATACTAAAATCAACAGCTGTGTTTGAACATGCTTACTGTTTTAAACCCGTGGCTGTTTAGATATAGGATTAGAATGTGATAAAGTATAAGAATCTACGTCAAGTGATCAACTCTGAATTATGTGATTTGTGTAAGGTTGGTTGTGTTTGTTTTTTCTCACTTTGTTGTTTCAGATCTGTCCAATATGTGCAGCGTTACCTGGAGGGGATCCTAATCATGTCACAGATGACTTTGCAGCTCATCTTACACTGGAACACAGAGCTCCTAGAGATTTAATATCCTTTCTTAAGTTGAGGGAAAAGGGATAGACTGTTCCTTATGATAGCTGTAACTACTTGTTTTGACTTCTGTAGTCAAGTGGCTACATCAGTTTTGCTTATTTTTTAGAATTGGTGTTTAGTTATAGGGGATCTGTATGTCTGAATTTTTTGTATGTATGTATTTATATCTGTCAGACTGTGAATGGGTTTTAGGTGTAGCTTGACGATGTGGGTGTGTGGTTTTGTTTTATTCCTGATAGCAAAACCTTTTAAAGATGTTTTTGACACCCAGCTGCTTCTTTCTGCACTGCAGTTTTTACCCTTCTTGGTCATTAGTTCTGATGCCATTTTGTGTATGGGAAAGCAGCAATCCAGATGCAATAGTGTATTATAGATAATTACAAGACTGAAAGCAGTAAATTTCACTAAAAGCAAATGTGTTAGAGAATGCTTAGTACTTTGAAGTTGGGTGATTTAAAACGTTTGATTAGTTTTATTACTGTATTTCAATAGGGTAGTTTCAGCCTGTTATTTATTGACTTTTTTAAAGCTATAACTAGAAGAGCTATCAGGAGACTTCCTAGGGATTAGGGCTGTCATCTGTAGATTGTAGTGATATAACTATTCTCGATGACTGAAGAGCTCAAGCTCAGTTTCTTTGCACTTTAAGTACAATTTTCTTTTGCATTACTTGGTCTTAGGAATAGTAATGTGGCTTGGTTTTTGCTGTACAAATACCTACAACATAATTTCAGAAGGTGCTCTTTACTTCATGGAAGTACAGGACATCATGAAAAACTCTCGTTAAATGATCTCTATAAATTATTTATCTTTCTGTATCTTATTTAAAAAAAATACACTCCTTGTGCAATTTGATAGAGCCTTTTTTGTTCAAGGCTTCTTAGAAGAAGAAGAAAAAAAAAGGCCTAACAACTCAAGTTCATTATGTCTACTGCTAGCAACATTAGAGGAAATGGTTTCACTTTGGTTGTGATCTGTATTTACATTTAAATTTGTTAGCATGTAAATTGTGAGTCCCAATTACACAGTGAAATTAACTTCCTATTGAAATGGATTAGGTGTTGGATTAGAATTCATGCTTCTGGAGCTTTTCTTCCCCCTCCCACATCAGCGATGTCAGATAAATTTTAATTGGGAAATGTGTGTTTATTACTAGCTACAGAAGAACTAGAGAAATCAGAATAATCTTTTCAGTTACTGAGTAAGGCCATAGTGTCAGTCATCACAAAACTGATGGGAGGAGCTTTATAAATTGGACCATGTTATAAATAATTATAGAAAATGCATATGGAAGTTTCTGTACAGCATTGCTTTAGCAATCAGTGTTGCCAAGTCCACAAAACTTGACAGAGAACATTTTTCTGAACTAGCTGTTCCATGTTGAGTGCTATTTCATGTCTACTACAAGGAAGAAAAAGGGGGAGAGATTTCCCCCCACCCAGTTGCTAGCAGTTTAGGAAAAGATATTGTCTTCTGTGTAGCAGTTAGAAGGGGTTTTTTAAGCTGTTTTAAATGGCTGCACATATTTCTTGTGAAGAATCCTGTGCAGCCACTGCAAGATATTGTCTTTATCCCTGGAGACTCTGGACAGCTCTTTAAATTCCAGTTTTTCTTAAACAATTTTCAATTGTTTTACTGTTTAAAACGTGACTTTAGTCTTGACCATTTAAAGAGTTCTAGCTTGATTGTTTTCAGTATATGTTTGCAATGAGTTAAGAGTTCCAAATTCTTTTTTAACCCCAGCACAGTTGTGTGAGAGATCAATATACTCTTAACTAGTATTTAAATAATGTTGTTTATCTTAAAAACGCTTTGAAAGGGGCAGTTAGCAAGCTACAAAGATTCTTTTCTAAATGAGACCAAGGCTGGAATTTTTCAAAGGATTTATATTAAGGGTGTGCCAGTTATCTTATTTCCCAAGTTTACTTTAAAAAAATCCCAGAATGGGGGCATTTTTATGTCAGATGTAGCTATGGAAAGCTTCCCAAACTGCATGACAGCAGTAATCAATCAGTAAAATAATAGCGACAGAACACTGTCACTACCAGTATCAAGAGATTTAAAGGAGGAACAAATCAATCTGTGCTAGACACCTACATTTTGTCCCAAGGGAGAATTCCCCCCCAAAACCCTGCAAGTGAAATGTTTTATAGCATAATAGATTTGAGTCAGTTCTTCCTGAAACTTTATCATAGTAACTGGATATTCTTACTTGCCAAAAGAAGTCTAATAATTTTTCAGTCTTAAATTTCTCAACTCAGCAATATCATGAGAAAATTAATTCTACACCATAATAATACATTGTGGGATAAGTATATTGGGCACTAGTCTGATACAAATAATAGATTTTATACAAGTGATAAACATGCTATTTTTGAAAATAAGAAAATTTGAGATAATGTGAGCTAAAGCTACTAATTTAGAAACTGGAAAAATAAGATATGTCCAAGTACATTATTTCCTAGCTTAGTAGTTAATTGCACTAGTGCTTCTTAAAATAAAAGGAAGCTTTAGCTAGACTGTCTTGGGACAACTCATATATTAACGCTGTTCTGGAAAAGGTCATCTTTAAATGATTTGCTGATAGTCTCTTAGTATGTATGTAAAAGCTTGTATTTCAAGTCATAACTTTGATAGACATCTCCTAAGAAATGTGGGAAATAAAGTGAAATGGCTTGTTTTCATAATTGGAGCAAATGGAATTTGTGTGAAGAAAGAGGGCAGGTGAAGCAAAGGGAGAGAAGTGCTGAATCCTCTGTTGACCTGCAACTCCTTGAAGACTGGAGTGGGTGAAATTCCTTGGATAAAAGTATAAAATGCAATAATTACTGTGTGCTCTTGGTAAGAATGGCAATAAAACTTTGTAGATTATTTTCAGTATTTAAATACCCTTCTTTCCCAATTTTGATGTTAAAATCCTTATGTCTATTGAGTAATGTGTTCTGCTGAATATGCATCACAACAATTACCTAATAGAAAACTTTGATCCAGAAGGCAGGAAATCCATCCTGATTTTTTTTTTAGACATGATAAAAAGCCCGGGAAAGATGAATTTTGCCTTGGGTTCAGATCTATAGGTCTGACTGCTACCGTAGCTATGATTGCATTACCCTTATAAAGTTGAATCATTGTTTTATGAATGAGGAGTAGTGTGCTTCCTGATTATACCACTTAGTAAATGTTCTTGCTGTTTTAATACTTGATAGCAAAAGACTTTTCTTAACTGCTTGGTTACGATGAATCTAGTGGTGTTCGGCACGTACGTAGAATGTTTCACCCAGGCCGGGGTTTGGGAGGCCCTCGTGCACGTAGATCAAACATGCACTTTACTAGCAGTTCCACTGGTGGACTTTCATCTTCTCAGAGTTCATATTCTCCAAGCAATAGAGAAACTATGGATCCTATAGCTGGTAAGAGCTGTAACCACTGAGTTTAGCTCAGAGTCCTTAAATAGACGTTGAAACAAAATCCAAGATGATAACAGTTGCCTGTTTTTTCTGTTTTGAAAAAAAAAATATAAGTGCTTTCTAATGTCATAATTGATGAGTGTTTACTGATGAAAAGCATCCTTAATTGGATTGTCTACAGGGATTGAACCTGGAACTTCTGAAATGAAAAACACTGCCCCTTTTAGCTTGCGCTTTTAAATGTAGAGGCTTCTAGGCTCATTGTTGTGACTGACCTGTCCGCAGGTGGTATCAAAGCATGGTTGAGGTTGGCAGGGACCTTTCAAGATCATCTAGTCCAACACCTCCCCCCAAAGCAGGGCCACCTAGAGCAGGTTGCCCAGGACCATGTCCAGTCAGGTTTTGAATATCTCCACGGATGGACTCCAAAACCTCTCTGGGCAACCTGTTAGTGTTTGACCACCCTCAAATTAAAAAGTGTTTTCTTGTGTTCAGATGGATTTCATTTGTTTTAATTTGTGCCCATTTCCTCTTGCCCTGTCAGTGGGCAGTACAGAGAAGAGTCTGGCTCCCTTTCCTTCATTCCCTCCCATCAGGTATTTATATACACTGATAAGATTCCTCCCCCTTCAGCCTTTTCTTTTCCAGGCTGAAGAGTCCCAGGTCTCTTAGCCTCTCCTCATATGGTATGTATGTACATATGTATGTATTCTTAAATGTAATTGTTTCTAACCACCATTACCTACTTCAGTGCATCTCGCTTTAATTTGCTGTGTGCATAGAGGTGTTAGAGATGAATCTTAATTTTATTAGCACAAACCAAGTGCTGTACTTCAGTTCATCAAGATGAAATTGGTTCAATTGGAATATTATTGATAGACATTTAAAATGTGCTCAGTTTACTTTCAGATTACAGTTTGGATGACGGGCTTGCTTATTTTTAGGAAGTTTTCTAACTCCCTTTTAAAATTCTTAAATAACTGTATTTTAATAAGCATTTTATATAGAGCTGAGCGACAGCCTGGCCTTAAGGTTGTGTAAGGGGAGAAGGTGAACCTGAATTCAACCTTGAGCTGACTGACACAAGTAACTCACAAGATGAAGGAGACTTGACCCTTGTCTCTGCTCAGGACAGAAGAATGAACTTTACCCCTTCCCCTAAAATGCCCCTACGCAACAGATATGATGCTCTGGGGTTGGAGAACGAAGAGTACATGAGTAACAGACAGGATCCAGGAAAAGCTGACCATGCAAAGTTGATCCAACCACCCAACCTCATTAGAACCAGTGCCACCAGAAAAGCACAGAAAGTATTAGTAAATGGAGACTCCTTACTGAGAGGCATGAAAGCACCCATTTGCCGTCCAGACAATTTCTCTAGAGAAGTTTGCTGCCTACCAGGAGCTCACATTTGTGACATCACTGAGAGGCTGCTGAGCCTGGTGAACCCTACAGATTATCATCTGCCCTTACTGTTCCACATAGGGTCTAATGATACTGCAACGAGGCAACTTAGAACCATCAAAAGATACTATCTGTCCCTCAAAGCAATGTTAAAAGGATCTGGAGCACAGGTGGTGTTCTCCTCTATCCCCCCAGTCAGAGGAAAGGGGTTCAGGAAGGAGGAAATGAATTGCACAGGTGAATGTCTGGTTGCATGGCTGGTGCCATACTCAAGGCTTTGGTTTCTGTGATCATGGATCTGCTTTTGAGAAGCTGGGTCTGTTGGGAGTTGATGTGATTCACCTGACCAAGTGGGGCAAGAGGGTCTTCACCAACAAGCTGGCCAGACTTATAAAGAAAGCTTTAAACTAGATTTAGTGAGGGAAGGGGAGGAGATCTGAGCATCAGACAGGAGCCAGGGCCTGCTGATGTATTAGTAATCAACAGGGAAACACCTGTGAAATGCCTCAAAGGAAATTAGGGTGTGTTCCTCGAAAAAGGTGACAAAGCTGATAGCCCAGCTGAAGTGCCTCTATACCAATGCATGCAGCATGGGTAACAAAGAGGAGGAGCTGGAAGCCACTGTGCAACTAGAAAGCTATGATGTAATAGCTATTGCTAAAACATGGTAGGATGAATCGCATGACTGGAGCGCTGCAATTGATGGCTATAAACTGTTCAGAAGGGACAGGCAAGGAAGGAGGGGTGGGGGTCCCCATGTAAAAAAAAAAAACACCAACAAAAACAACCCCCAAAACACAAAACAAAACCAAACAACAAACAAAACAAAACAAAAAACCAACCCCTCCAAAAAAACCCACAAAAAAAAAACCACGAAAAAAACCCAAAAGAATGACTGCACAGAGCTGCCTTTGAAAAACAGCAATGAACAGGTTAAGAGTATATGGGTAAAAATTAGGGGCCAAGCCAAAAAAGGAAACCTTGTGGTTGGTGTTTACTACAGGCCACCAGATTGAGGAGACCCTGTTGACAAAATGTTCTTACTTCAACTGCAGGAAGCATCACGCTTGCAGGCTCTGATCCTGCTGGGGGACTTCAATCACCCTTACATCTACTGGAAAATTTGGATAATTTTCTAATCCAGGTGATAGCCTGAGAAATATTAAACATTACTAGACTTGTTGCTTACCAACACAGGGGAGCTAATTGGAGAGGTCAAGATTGGTGGCAGCCTGGGCTGCAGTGATCATGCCCTGGTGGAAATCACAATCTTGAGGGAAAATAGGCCAGCTGAAGAGTAGAGTCAGGACCCTGAATTTTAGGAGAGCAAACTTTCAGTTGTTTAAGGAACTAGTGGATGTGACCCCTTGAGAAACTGCCCTCGGGGACAAAGGAGCAAAAGAGGACTTTTTTCTGAGAGCACAAGTGCTCTCAATTCCTACATGCAAAAAATTGGGCAAGGAAAACAGAAGACCAGCATGGCTGAGTAAGGACCTCCTGGTCAAACTAAAGTGTATGAAGGAAATGCACAAGCAGTGGAACCAGGGACGTGTATCCTGGGAAGAATATAGGGGTTCTGCCTGGATGTGTAGAAATGGGATCAGGAAAGCTAAGGCACAGCTGGAGCTGAATTTGGCAAGGGGTACGAAGAATAATAATAAGGGCTTCTACAGGTATATTGGCCAGAAAAGGAAAATTAAAGAAAATAACCCACCCCCAATAAATAAGACATGGGAATTAGTGACAACTGACATGGAGAAGGCTGTTGTACGCAACAAATTTTTTTGTCTCAGTTTTCAATGGTAATCTCTCTTTCCACATCCCTCAAGCCCCTGAACCTTAGGGCAGGGACTGGGGGAGCAAAGTCCCTCCCACTGTAAGAGAAGATCAGGTTCAAGACCACCTGAGGGGAACCTAAATACAGAAGTCTGTGGTACCCGACAAGATGCATCCCAGAGTCCTGAGGGAATTGACCGATAGTTGCCAAGCTGCTCTCCATGATATTTGAAAAGTCATGGCAGTCAGGTGAAGTCTGCAGTGACTGGAAAACTGACTTCTCCCAAGAAGACAGACTGAGAGAGTTGGGGTTGTTCAGCCTGGAGAAGAAAAGACTCTGGGGAGACTTTATTGCGGCCTTTCAATATATAAAGGGGGCTTATAAAAAGATGGAGAAAAACTTTTAGCCAGGGCCTGTAGTGACAGGACAAGGGACAACAGTTTTAAACTGAAAGAGGGTAGATTTAGATAGAATGCAAGGAAGAATTTTTTTTTACAATGAGGATGGTGAGACACTGGGGCAGTTTGCCCAGGGAAGTTATGGATGCTCCATCATTTGAAGTGTTCAAAGTCAGGTTGGATGGGGCTTTGAGCAACCTGATCTAGTGAAAGATGTCCCTGCCCATGGCAGGGGGCTTGGACCAGATGATCTTTAAAGGTCCCTTCCAACCCAAACCATTCTTTTCAAGGGGAAGATGTTTCATTTTTAACTTAAAACAATCACGCAAGTATGTTTTTAGGATTTAAATATATAATCTGTAAGTGTTGTTTCAGCTTTGTGATTTTCAAGAATAAGTTCTCTTTAAAGAGGTAAAAATAAAAATTGACCAAGAGCTGTAATTTGTCCTAATGTAAAATCTGAAGACATCAATCTTGCACCCACATAGTGAAAGATGATAAGTGTCAGAGAAACTTCAGAACTTCCTGCACTTAGATAAGTTCCTGCTATTATCTGCCTTTGCTTCAGATCCTGGAAGGGCATGAATGTTTAAACTGGAGCTTCTTTATTGTTAGGCTATGGTTCCTCAAGAGGCAGTGAACCTACTTAAGAGTGGGTTGCTTTTGAAAGAGGAAGCTGCCACTCCACGTCCCATCCCCTTTTCCATAGGTATAGTTACTTTGCCTCTATTGTGCTGGCTGTTCTTCAGGCCCTCTGTGAGCTGATTTAACTCATTGAAATGGCAGAAAAAATAATAGAAAAAATTAGGTTGGAATTGATCTCTGCAGGTTGTCTATTTCCAACCCCTTTTTCAAAGGAGGTCTGTTTAGATCAGGTTGATCAGGTTGCTCAAGGCCTCATTCAGTTGTTTTGAATGTCTCCAAGGACAGAGATCCTGTTCTAGTATTTAAAAACCTTCATGTTTTAAAAAGGGGGATGGGGGGATACAAAAAATAAAACCCTTTGGATGTAACTGGAATTTCCCATGTTCACTTGCCTGAATCTTGTCCTATTGCTGTATACCTCTGAGAAGAGTCTAGCTTAGTCTTTGCTGTATCTTCCAATCGGGTAAATTCAGACAGCAATAAGATATCTTCCAAAGTATTCTTTTTCAGGCTAAACAAACCCAGTTCTCCCACTCTTTCATCATGTACTGTGTTCCAGCCTCCTGATCATCTTGGTGGCCCTCCACTGGACTTGCTCCATTATGTTTGTGTGTCTCTTGTCCTGGGGAGCCTAAAACTGGACACAGCGCTCTGGATGTGGCTTCGCCAGTGCCAAATAGAGGGGAAGAATCACTTCCCGGGACCTGCTGGCTGCACTCCTACTACTAAAAATATCCCAGTAAAAGAGGATGAAAAACTTTGTCATCTTAGTGAGTTATGTCGTGGGTCTGTAAAGCACTAGACTTGGTGCAAGAAGGGAGGATGTTTGTTTGTCCCGGAGTGCAAGACTTCCTCTTACTGTTACAGTGGGTGTTATTTCAGTTGAGTTAAATGCGAAGTGGCTGCCTTGGTTTGTTTCAGCCTCACAAGGCCTTCCCGTTTAGGAGCATGTGTAATAAAATGGTGTTCCTTTGAGTCTTGTCTTTTTTTGGAGTGGAAGCAATATGTTTTTTTCATTCAGAGAATGTAGCCCAGCCTGGCTGGGTGTCTGTGTAATGACAAGCCTGTGTTTCAAATTCACATCTGCTACCATGCTTCTATTAAGCTGTACTTAAAGTGATCTTACAATCAGTGAGGATAAATACATCTGTCTTACCTGGCAGTGTTATAAGTCTTCCTTTGTATTTGGGGTAATAATTAGTACTCACTACCAGAAGTTAGAACTTGTGTTTGTAACAGTCCTGTAAACATTATTTATTTATTTTTCACCTTGTGGTGGTTATCAGTAGTTGGTGAAATAAAATATTATTGGTAGTTAGCTGTGCTGATTAAAAGTGGCTTGAGCATTTACTGTTGGCATTCCAAGTGTTCCTGATGCAAAGAGATACTGCATTGTGCTTTATTACCCTAAGAAAAGCCTAGTTTCAAAGGATTATATCGTGAAAGTAAGATGGAAGGAAAATTTTTATGACCTGTAATAACAACTTGCAGCTTTAATGAGGTTTGGATGGATGGGGGGAATCTTCTACTACTGTCCTCCTTGCATCAAACACAACAAAGTAGTACTCACAACTTTGTGTGGAATATTGCTCAGTGATTTTACTACTGATTATAACTTATTATTAATGTTTATTTTGGGAAATGCTTAGCGTGGACAGAATTTGTCACAGTCTTGAACTTTGGAGGAAGGGAATCCAGGCTAGACTTACTTAAATTTTTTATCATTAGAATTTCTCTTTTTCCAACAGAGGTTGAAAGTCTCACAAAAAAGCCCTGCTGTGATCAAATATTTTTCATATAATACAACATTTGAAAAACCTTTCTGAAATTAATATTTTCTAAAAATGTCTGAAATGATGCTGTAATATTTGTCTTTTCTACAGTACAGCTTCCCCCTGGAATATGCATTGAAGGTGCATGTGGGGATATAAAGCCACCAACTGAAGTCAGAATTGAAGTGGTTTCTTAGTCAATAACTATTTTGACTTGAAGATAAAATTTTAGAGAGTTGTTGCACAGGATATTGCTTATATGGTATTTCCCATAGGTTGACTCTTATTGGTTTAAAAAGCTTTAAGCTTTGACTCTCTTATTTATGCACAGTTCTTTACTCTAGATGATTCTTAATCTTCCTTACCCTATGGACTTTGAGACATGGGATGCTTGTAATGGATAGTCTATGAAGCTTTTCAAATCAATGCAATTTGTTAATTAATTTAATTGATGAAAGGTTTTAGAAAGAAAATAAATTGATATACTGGTATTCAGGACATATTTATGCTGTTGTGTGATATGTACTTAAGCAGATTTCACTGTAGAAACTTCTCTCTTTTCTGGCAGAGCTTTTATCTCAGTTGTCAGGCGTGAGACGTTCTGCAGGGCAGCTCAATTCTTCTGGCCCTTCTGCTTCTCAGTTACAGCAGCTGCAAATGCAACTGCAGTTGGAGCGACAGCATGCACAGGCAGCAAGACAACAACTGGAGACTGCACGCAATGCAACTAGGCGCACTAACACAAGCAGCATCCCCACCACTCTTACACAATCTATAGCAGCAACCAATGCATCTAACACAGAAAACAATCAGCAAACTCTACAGAATTCCCAGTTTCTTCTTATGAGGTAACTCGTTCTGTAGTTTTAACTCTTCTGCCATTTCTGTTTTCCTTGGTCCTGTTATGGACAGAGTTCAGTGAAACTACTGCCAGATCCCTAATGAAGTTTGTAGTTGAGATACTATGCTTTTGTTTGCTTTTGTAACATCTCCTTTTCAACCCTGCTGTGTGTTTGTTCCTAGGCAATTGTTGTGGTTTGGCCATATTACTTGTTGTTTCTCAATTTGAAGTGAAAGATAAGGGATATTACTTTGGTAAACTGTGCTTGTTTACCCTACTACTTCTGATAAAACAAGAGCCTTTACAATAATGTTTCAAACTTTTATGCTGATAATGTGAGGGGAGAGAACTTAAAAGGTAGTTTTATTTAATAGGAAATGAAACTTTAATGAAGGCTGAATAGAGGTTTATATATAAAGTATTTTGGATGAAAAAAGCAAATAAGGAATGTGTTATAAATAAGAAGAATACATATCTGTTTCAGAAAATACGGTTAGATCCTAGAGTTCTATAGAATAGAATGGCTCAGTTGGAAGGGACCTACAATGATCATCTAGTCCATTCTGCTATAGAAGAGTTGCCCACTCTCATTCCAGCTCTTTTAGGAGGTTTAGAATATTGATTTTCTGGATTCAAGGGGGAGGGTGTTTTTCAATTACATGTTGAGAAAGAGCACAGGCATTTAAACAGTTTCTGTATCAAGAAACCTGGGTTGGGACAAGTTATTGCCACCCTGCTGATTTTTATCAAAACTTGTGATAATATCTCAACCAAAACTTTTTGAAGATAACTTTAATGAAAGTATCTGCAAATGTCAGTCACTGATCTTGTGAGCTAGGATAGAAAGGAATTTCCTTGCTTCTGTTAGGTGATGATGCATGCACTGAAGTGAAGTGAATTATGTACTGTGCTTTGGAAATCTCTGGGCATTATGTGTGTAGTAATGTGTTTTGTGTCACGCTTGCATTTAGAAGTTGTCCTGGGGACAAAATGAGCACTTAAGGAGTGACTAGAGAATTTCAAAACCCCTCTGAAGGGAAAGAAACTTCAAAAATCACTTTTATTTTTTCCTTCAGCTTTAGAATCTACTTCTATGAAGTTTTTTGAAGCATCTAGGAACAAATTTGTTAAAAGTCTGTATTCTTGCATCAGGAGTGCCAAGTATTAACAGTATAGGCAAATAGCTAGCATAACTCAAGTGTTGTCAGATCTGTACATGTCAAAAGAAGTGCAGCAGTACCTAGGTTGTTTCTCAAATTTTTCAGATATTATTCAGCATGCGTCAGTCCAGCTGTTTAGGCAATTAGTGAAAGCCCATTTTGTTGATGATACTACTAAGCCTGTCTTCTCTCTTTCTGTGATGCTATGCAGGTTGAATGATCCTAAGATGTCAGAAGCAGAGCGTCAGTCAAAGGAAAGTGAACGGGCAGACCGCAGCTTGTTTGTTCAAGAGCTTCTACTATCCACTTTAATGCGGGAAGAAAGTTCCTCCTCAGATGAGGATGAACAGGGAGAGATTGCTGATTTTGGTGCTATGGGCTGTGTAGATATTATGCCTCTAGATGTTGCTTTAGAAAACCTAAATTTAAAAGAGAACAATAAAGGAAATGAGCCTCCTCTTTGATGGCATCCCACTTTGCAGACAATGTCCTCTGTGCTGTATTTGCCAATGAAAGTGGACAACAACTATCTTGGGTTTGTTTTGGTGATTGTAATTTCAGGTCTGTCACTCTTGTTACATTGTGTACATTCAAAGGAAGAGAGAAAAGATATATATGATAATCATTTCCACTTAACCAATTTTTACTTTTAGCAGGTAAATATAGGTTGCAGTGCAGAGAAAAAAGCTCTGCGTCCTCTAGCTTGACATGCAAAAAGCTCTCCTAATACTCCACATTCAAACTGAAGAGGAAAAAATGAAAAATCTCTAATGAAGCTGCTGTGTGTATTTATGAATATTAATGAATAAAAACTGCTTGGATGGTTTACCTTAACTACTGCATGATTTTTTTTTTGCAGCGTGCATGAGTTTTAGTGACCTTGTCATTTAAAAAATGCAAGTACAAGGAGTAAAACTATAAAACCACAAAGCTTTCCCATTATTCAAAGGTAATGTGACACACACAAAAAAATTAATGCTCACTAGCAGTTTGTGGCTGTGAAGTAGCCTTTGAGCTTTTTATGTGCTCTCCCTGCATATTAATGCAAACTCTGCAGTGAGCTATATTTTTGCTTCCAGAGTTTGACGTTTTGCTATATTGTGATCACTGTGTTGCCTTGTTAGACATCATATCCACGTGGAATTGAACTTTGTATTCTTCTGTAGGAGACAAAAAACAAGGACCACTACTGGAATCTACTACAAACGGATTCTGTGTGCCCCAAAACTAAATTTTGTTCACCTTTTTTGTTTTCCTTTTTGTGTTAAATATACTTTATTTAGGTGTAAGTGATTCATATATTCACTGTTGGGGGGGGGAGTTAAACTGGATCATGTTGTCTTAGTCCTAAGACTTCACAGTCCTTATCATTTTGAGTTATTTATGTATTTTCTTCATAGTTTGCAAAGACTCCTTAGTATCAGGAGAGCTTGAGGATTTGACTTCCCAGATATCTCCATATGTTACAATTGAGTTCTTAATGCTAACTTCCTATCAACCTTTATTTATTGGGGTTTTAGGTTATATTTCTGACATAAAAAATAAAGCCTTTTTAATTGAGTTATGCTAGCTATTTGCCTATACTGTTAATCCTATAAGGGTTTTTTTGTATGGATTATTATAATAGCCCTAAAGCAAGGGACAGCAAGGCTTTAGTTATTTGGAATGTAGTTAGCTTATAAAGATAAAAATGCACACAACTTCTGAAAATTAGATGTGAAAACCTGATGATGTTCCGAAGAGAACTGTGATATATGTTAATCTAAGATGACAGCAACAAAAGAAGCTACCCCTTAGGTTAACATTTGAGTTCCTTTCTCATTTTCTCAATTCTCAAATTCTGATTGTTTCCATTTAGTACTGTATTAGCGTTGTTTTTCTTTTAGTCTCTGCAACAGAAAATGTTTTAAGGGAACTTTTTACACTAGTTCTTCTGGTTATCTCAATAAAGATTCATTTTTAATTGATTGTTGAGAACAAAAAAAAAAAAATCAAACTGCAGTCTTTTCAGAGAGATCCTCTGCACATTACAAAAAGACTCAGTTCAATAAAGCATTTTAAGGGCTGTTATTCAGTTGATTCTTTGGTAATGATGCATTTATCCAGATAGCTGTAGAAGAAATTCTGGAATTAAACTATCCTTCACAACTGTATGCAAAGGCATTTCATCACGAAACCCTGGGTGATTTACATAAACACTTTTTTAAAAGTGCATATTCTGTGCAGTGCATGTAGAAGTGATTAAGCATGTAATCTTATAGCTTCATAGGTGCGTGCATTGAATTTCTAGAAAAGACTTGTTTAAAAACAGTATCTTAATGAATAATAATTTGTATTTAAAAATATATATATAGCTGGTCTATTGAGGATGTTTACATTGCAGGGTTTGCAAACTCCATTCAGCTTTTACATAAAGCACTTGGAAAGCGTGCGAACTCTTACTGTCCATGTTTATTATTAGAATCTGAGTATCTGCTGGCTTACATTTAAAATTAAATTTAGTTACTGCATTAACTCCTCTAAGAATCACAAGTTTGTTAGATTTTGTTAGTTTAGAAATAATGCCAAACAGCAACTGAGAGAGTGTTGTTCTAGCACTCTGCTGATGAGTATGTGCAGGGGATCGTAGAATGGTTTAGGTTGGAAGGGACCTTAAAGATCATCTAGTTCCACCCCCCCTGCCATAGGCAGGGACACCTT